>NW_024081025.1:105614-705614 GCF_003009895.1 Hyaena hyaena | reverse complement strand
TATTTTTTAAATTAATGGAAAAATCAAAGAAAAAGATTTGTTGAAGAAGTTAAGATGTTTAAAATAAGCAGTGATTGGGGCGCCTGGGTGGCTTAGTCGGTTAAGCGTCCGACTTTCTCTTAGGTCATGATCTCGCGGTTCGTGGGTTCGAGCCCCGCGTCGGGCTCTGTGCTGACTGCCAGCTCGGAGCCTGGAGCCTGTTTCAGAGTCTGTGACTCCCTCTCTCTGTGACCCTCCCCTGCTCACGTTGTCTCTCTCTCTCTCTCTCCTAGAAATAAATAAAACATTTAAAAAATAAAAATAAAATAAGCAGTGATTAATATAGAGGTCTTATATGGAATTTTTGACTCCTAGTAAATTCCCACATTCTCCTAATCAGTTGAATGAGTATTTTGGCTTCTGTCAATAACACACTATATTTACATATAACTTCTCATCTGCTGCTCTTAAACGTATTCTTATCATTCCATCACCTGATAGGAGTGAAAAATATTGTGCACAGTGTGAGACTTCTGAATTCGAAGAAAGGACAAAACAAAGGGTTTTCTTTGAATACTTCCAATGATGTATTAAAAACACGGACACAGAAATGCCAGGATCTCTGACTACTTCATTCCATCATTACTCATAAAACTATGATTCATTATTATTAAGAATCATAACAACGTCTGTTTGTCAATTAATTTTTTCTTCATAAATATATGGTAAATATTTGTTTTGCAGTTTCCCTTGCCTAGCAAGTAGTAACTCACATCTCTGAAAATTTTATGTTTTCCCTAAGTAACTTATGGATAGTCTTAGTAATTCAAAAGACTATATATTTGATACACATTCACTCCAGAAGTACCTAGGAGTGTTTTTTTACTCTGGTGAGGAATAAAGAGACATACTTTGCCCACTTATTAATGATGACTCATTAATTTATTCTCATTAGCCTTAAGGTTTTGAATGAGTCAGCTGGCTGACTTGTGTGAAATAGTGGGTGGTACAGCAGGAAGTCTGATGCTGACATATTTAACTGTAAATGTTAACACCTAATTATGGATATTCCCATGATCACATCCATTCTGGTTTTACTTTGTGCCTTAAGCTCCCCCAGCACTGGAGGTGTAATGTTTATATATTGCTTTGAAATGAAAAGTATATCCAAAGAGAGGCTATTACTGTACTACAAAAGCATCCACCTAAAGCTTGCCAAACAATGTGGACAAGAGTGAAGGCCCTAAATGGCCATGCCAATATCATCTCATCTTGAAGTACAAAACTGTAAAAATCAACACCTAATCTCCTAAATGGTTCCTTCCATAGATCAAGAAAGCTTGACAGTTTGTCTGATTTATTTCCTTTTATTATTTCTTTACTCCATTTTTTTCCTATTCCATTTTTACTATTTTGGATTTTTCAAAATCCCTTAACATAGCTGGTCATACACTGGCTTTTAATTTGGAAGGTGTTAATATATTTTTTTTATGTATTGATTGTGTTGACATAAAAGTCAGGAGATAAATAGATATTTTTCTTTGGGAAATGCAATTTTAGAGACATATATCAATGTCTATATCTCACATATTCCTCATCAAGTAGAATTTAGAGGCAAAATTGTTTTTTCATTCTATCTATAACCATAACCGATTAAAGATATACTCAGTTTGAATTAAGGTGGAATAATGCTTGAATCATGAATAAAGATACAGACTCTTCATTTTATTAGGCTTTGTTAGTCTAATTCATTAATAGATTTTTTTAAAGTTTATTTATTTATTCTGATAAAGAGAGAGATCAGGAAAGGGTAAGAGAGGGAGGGCGAGAAAGACTCTCAAACAGGTTTTATACAACAGCCTGGAGCCCAATGCTGGGCTGAAACTCACAAACTGTGAGATCATGACCTGAGCCAAAATCAAGAGGTAGCCGCTTAACCACTTAAGCCAACTCATGCACCCCAATAGATTTTTGAGTTTTAAGGTTCTTACAAAGGGATTTAAAAATGCTATTTAGCAACAGATTAGAGAAATTTCTGTTACCAAAATGACTTTGGAATTCCACATAATTAGACTAGACAAAATGTATGATCTGCAACCAATTTCAGGCGTGCTATTAAATACACCATAACAACAACAGGATTTACTTTCTACCTGTTTCTCAGAGAATTTGTCTCTCCACAATCCGACTTTTGAAACAACCCCACAAGACAGCTTCTGGTGTTTAGAAGAGACAAGCTGAGGTAGAGGAGAAGTTCTGTCTTGAGACATGAGTAGGATCAAGAGAGACTGGAAGGACTGATTTCTTCCTCTCATTTTCTCAGTTTGTCAGGGGTTACAGCTCCTCACCAAAATTCGCCATCTGCATCCCACTGTTTCATTTTGCTGGCGATTAGCAGAAATATATATTTTTTAATCTCAGGTATTATTTTATACGCAATGTAGTATCTTACAGCTAGAATAAGAAGATGTGGCAGAAAGAACGCTGATGGGAATCTGGAATCCTGGCTACCTTGGTTCTTACTTGCTTTTTACTGAAACAAACTGTATGATAAGAAAAAAAATCCTCACATTCTTAGCATAAATTAATGGAATTGACTCCATGAATCCAATAAAACTAAGCCATAAAGCCCTTTTTAGAAGTAATAGATACATAATGAATCAGTAAATTAATGGGCAGAAACATCGTCTTTGAATTTTCCAAACTGGATTTCAACTTACAAGGATTTTCTTGAAATCACAGGTGTCCTGGAATGGATAAAATAAGAAAGGAGCAAGGAGAACCATGTGAAAATTTCTCAAGAGTAAAACCTGTCAGAAATGTGCATAATTCTTGAATTTTCCACACTTAATTTTTGATTAATTAGAACAACTGTGGTCAATAGTAATTCTAGTACTGTGTTTTTATCCAAAGAATACAGAAACACTAATTTGAAGGGATAGATGCACCCCTATATATATTGAAGCATTATTTACAATAGGCAAATTATGGAAGCACCCCATGTGCCCATTAATTGATGAATATGTATATATACGCACATACACACAATAAAATATTATTCAGCCATGAAAGAATGAAATCTTGCCATTTACCACAACATAGATGGATCAAGAGTATAATGCTAAGTGAAATAAGTTAGGGAAAGCAAATACCATATGACTTCACATATATGTGGAATTTAAGAAACAAAACAAATTAACAAAGCAAAAAAGAGACAAACCAAGAAATGGATGCTTTACGATAGAGAACAAACTGATGGTTACCAGAGGGGAGGTGGGTTCAGGGATGGGTGAAATAGGTGAAGGGGGAAGAAGAGTGCACTTATGACAATAAGCACTGAGTACTGTACAGAATTGTTGAATGACTGTATTGTATACCTGAAACTAATATAACACTGTATGTCAACCATACTGTAATTAAAAAACAAACAATTATGATCATAAAGGACATGAAGCTTAGATGCCAGCACTCATTTAATGAAAAGGAGAAATGGGAAAAAATAAATTCCAAAAATGAGGCAAGAACTTTAACTTTCCCCTGGCTACCCCTTCCCCAGTGAGACCAAGCCAAACATATGTGGGGTTTTGCCAATAAGAAGTACAGTAAAGCCTTGGTTTTTGAGCATAATTCATTTCATAAACATGCTTATAATCCAAAGCATTTGTATATCAAAGCCAATTTCAAAAACAATTGGCTCAGCTATGATCACGTGACATCCAGCATCATGTACTACTTGTACTGAAAGACGTCACTCGTTTATCAAATTAAAGTTTATTAGAAATATTTGCTTATCTTGAAGAACGCTCACAGAACTGCTTGCAATCTAAGGTTTTACTGTAAATAGTTTGGGGTGCAGGGATACTTCATTCAGTTAAGCATCTGACTCTTGATTTTGGCTAAGGTCATGATCTCATGGTTTGAGATTGAGCCTCACAGAGGACTCTGTGCTGGGCATGGAGCCTGCTTAAGATTCTCTCTACCACTCCCTCTGCCCCTCCTCTGGTCATGCTCTTGCTTCTCAATCTCTCTTTCTCTCTCTCTCCCTCTCTCACTCTCAGAAAGAGAAGGAGAAAGAAGAAGTAAATAGTTATAGCTATTTCAGTTTAGAAAAATTCACTGAGGAAGATTTTATGGGACAAACTCAGACAAAATCCAAAGACTGTGCTCCAGTAGCATTTTATTCCCATCTATTTTGATGTTATTTTGACCTTGTTTCAGATACCTTAGTTCAAAAGCCAAACATCTAAATGGCAGAACAATAAGGAATTATGTGGAATGGTAGCTTTATAAATAAACTAGAGGAGACATTTTAAGATGGTGGCTGTATTGGTAGCCATTGCTGATCTTGTGCCTGGCACAGTGGATGGTGCATGGAGTGAACCTAAAGATTTTGTACTGATAAATAAACATACCAGAGTAGGCTTAATTTAGGTCAATTCTATCCCTGTTCTCTGGCAAAGGGTAATTCATGTAAGGGACAAACAGGGGTTATGGGAATGGTTTATTTAATCTCTTGCTGTATCTCTCTCCCTCTCTCCAACCCTTCAACTAGCATTGATTGCTCTCTGCACCTCCTGTGACCATATTTTCCTGGAATCTCTACATCACCAATATTACTCAGGAGATAGAACATTTAAAAGTAATAAGTCCCTTGACCAGAATGTCTGTTACTAGACCCAAAACTTGAACTAAATCATCAAACCTCAAAGCCCGTGGAATTTTAAAATTGGGGGTTGCTGGTGCTGAATATTTTGTGATTTTCTTCCTTTCTTACACTTAAAAACATTCTGTGTTTGGTACAAATAAATATTCCACAGATACGTGCTAGATAAATGACTTTGCATGTAAACTGTAGACTGTAGGAGGACAGATTTTATGGTGAAATTTGGCTGGTTTTGACAAAGCCTAAATGTTTTGTAGCTCATTCAAACTTATCTATGTTCTCAGATTGACATTGTTCTACCTCATGCCACATGGGCAAATAAAGTTTCAAGAGTTTATCTCCAGAAGAAAGAGCTTCTTGTCCAACACAAAAATAGGGAGCAGAAAGAGGTGGAGTTTCCTCATGAAATCAGCCTTCAGCATGCTGTGTTTGTTATGAACCCTCATATTCAGTAAAGTTGAGAATGCTAGAGTACTATAGCAAACAGTTTTATTGAAGATCAAAGCCAAGCATGTTGCTTTGTGTTCTTTCTTTTCATTTCCTGTAGGTGGTGAGCTCCTGAACTGTACTAATTACCAAAGCCTCTGATTAGAGGCAATTGGTTTCCTTCCTGCTACTGAAAAATGTCAAAAAGCAAGCTGCCTCTGGATGGACCTCATTTGTGATGATTCCAGTTGGTTCTAAGGTGGTAAGAATTACAATATATTTTGTTTCAGAGATTCTTTGACGTTCTTTATTGGACCCTATTTTTAAATATCCTTAGTAGTTTGTTTCATAACAGAAGCAAATTCCTTTGCTAATTTCTAATTCTAAATTACCAATTTTTAATTAGAGTTAGCAGTTAACAAGAAAATTGTACCTGATCCAGTCATAAATTTTATGAAAAACTTTATTTCATAATTCTGTTGTGATATGCTAATTAAATTGCAAAGTTTAAATTGACCATAAGATGATTTTATGTTGAAGTTTAAAGAGAATATATGAAGAAAATACTTATATATTTTTCATTTTCAGATAGAATGATCATTTATACATAATTTTTACGTATGCAACTCCAAAAATAAAATATCTACACCTTATTATCACTTGAGATTTAATTAAATGGCATTTTCGGGGCACCTGGGTTGTTTAGTAAATTGAGAATCCAACTCTTGATTTTGGCTCAGGCCATAATCCTAGGGTAGTGGGATTAAGCCTCATGGGTCTCTGTGCTAAGCATGCAGACTATAATTCTTTCTCTCTCTCTTTCTCTCTCTCTCTCTGTCTCTCTCTGTCTCTGTCTCTCTCTCTGTCTCTGTCTCTGTCTCTCTCTCTCTCTATATATATATATATATATCTGTCTCTCTCCCCTCCACCATCTTCTGTACTCACTCTCTCTATATATGTAAAATATAAAAAAAAAAAAATTGGAGCGCCTGTGTGGCTCAGTCTGTTAAGCATCTGACTCTTGTTTTCAGCTCAGGTCATGATCTCACAGTTCATGAGATCAAGCCCTGTGTCAGGTTCCACACTGACAGTGGAGAGCCTTTTTGGAATTCTCTCTTTCCCTCTCACCTGCTCCCTCTATCAAAATCAATAAATTAAAAAATTTAAAAAAAAGTAAAGGGCAACTGGGTGGTTCAGTTGGTTAAGTGTTTGCCCCTTGATTTTGACTCATGTCATGATCAGGCTCTGTGCTGACAGCACAGCGAGCTTGAGATTCTCTCTCCCTTTCTCTCTGCTGTTCCCCTGCTTGTGATCTCAAAATAATAAATATACTATAAAAAATAAAATAAATACATAAATTTTTAAAAATCGCATTTTCAGTAGATGTTCTAAGTAAATGCAATAGTGGTAATTAATATTATTATTAGCATGTGAGATAGTGCCTGAATTAGATAAAGTCTGAATAAAAAACTATGAGTTCACTATGGAAGAACTTTAGATTGGGAAGTTAACTAAAAAACTTCTAGTCCAAACTCCTGTATTTTACAGGTGAGAAGATTAAGTTTCAGAGGAATGAACTGTCTCAAAACTAAAGTTAGTTTGTGGTTGCATTGAGGCAACAATCCATGTCTTTTACTTTGAATTCACTACTTTTACTCTCTGTTTTTCCTGGATATACTCTTGTAACTATATTATTGAGTTATCCATATAATTATTAATTTAAATAGAACTGAGTCAACCCTTGGGGCGCCTGGGTGGCTTAGTTGGTTAAGCGTCTGACTTTCGCTTAGGTCATGATCTTGTGGTTCGTGGGTTTGAGCCCCGCGTCAGGCTCTGTGCTGACTGCCAGCTCAGAGCCAGGAGCCTATTTCAGAGTCTGTGTCTCCCTCTCTCTCTGATCCTCCCCTGCTCATGCTGTCTCTCTCTCTCTCCCCTAGAAATAAATAAAAATATTAAAAAAAAAAAGAACTGAGTCAACCCTTGATATACAGAATTGTCCTCGAATGTATTTTGTATGGTGCTGCACATTTTGTAGGTAAATGCTCAATCACATACTACTTACACAGTACTTATTTTTGTTGTACAAACAGAATTATGACAATACAGAAAATATAAAAATAAAAGAAGAACATACACAATTTGTAGTATCATAATACACAGCTTGCAGTCTTTATTTCTAGGACCCATGGCTTACATATTTTCTGAAGTTGTAATGATGAGGTAATATGATGTTTGTTCTGCTTTATTTAATTAACATTATATCATGACATTTTCATGTTATTACATAATGTTCAAAATTATTACTTTAACAACTACATAATATTTCATTTACTTGCTTTGATATTTATTCAGCCTTTTCTCCCTTGTTGAGCAATTAGATCATCTCTAATGTTACTATAAATAACACTGCAGTGAATTTCTTCATGCTCATTGCTTTGGCACATTTTTTTTCTTTGAATTAGTTTTCTATGAATAAATGATGTTACTGAATTTTAACTGGATACTAATATTTAGATATAAACAAAGCTCACAGTACATTTTGCTATATTGTTTCCAAGGAGGTTATAACCCCTAACTAGAGAAAAAGTCCTATAGGCTGGTTAGGTTAAATAGCACACCTCCTGAGCCTGCTTGTGATCCTCTCTCTTCTCTCTCTGCTCCTCCCCTACTTGTGCTCTCTCTCCCTCTCTCAAAATAAAAAAAAAATAAAAAACATAACACAGCCCACCTTTCCCTGAAGCGGACCATGACAACAGAGAAGCCACAAACAGGACTGCCCTTGTCTGCAGAAACAACGTCCAGATGTCTGAAAAAGTAACTTATAGGACATTCCTTAAAAGTGACCCCAAGTGGGTTTTTGCAGACATTTCAGACAATGCAATTTTCAGTTAGTACATTCCTGAGGAGCTAGATGTTTAATAAAGTTAAAAAATTTCTAGACCCAGACGCACCTGGGTTTCTCAGTCAGTTAAGAAGCCCACTCTCGATTTCAGCTCAGGTCATGATCTCATGGTTCGTGAGATTGAGCCCTGATCTCTGTGCTGACAGTGGGGAGTCTCCTCGGGTTTCTTGCTCTTCCTCTCTCTCTGCTCTTCCCCACCCCTCTTTCTCTCTTTCAAAAGGGATATATAAACTTAAAAAAACATTTCTAGACCCTAGAAGGGAAAGAATTAGCTTATACATGTACAGAGTCTAGTTTATATGATTAACTCCCATTATCAGTCATATATACTTAGACAACATAGACTTAATGCTTCAAATAAGAAGAAAGGTTGAGCATATGAGACTCTTTTGTCTTTTAAGTGTAAGAAAGTAGAGAACCAGACTTAAACATGTGTTCCCCAACACACACACACACACACACACACACACACACACGTCAATGAAAAGGCCATGCTTTTTTTTAATTTCACAAGTTTTTTAGGACTCAGTCAGACCCAAGACTCACAGGGTTGTGGTGATTTATTTGCTTATTATTGCTCAGCATTTTTCTTCCTGGCGATAGCTTTACAGCTACCATTTATTGAAAAGCTGCTATGTTCTAGCTACTTTCTTAGTTGCTGTTTGTTTAGGACCTCATTTAATCCTCACAACAGCTCTATATAATACTTTTCCTTTCTCTCTTTTACATTAGTGGAACCAAAAGCCCAGAATACTTACATAATTTGCATAAAATCATAAGTTCTGTGTTAAGAGGTGCAGAGCCAAGATTTGCCCTTCTCTGAATGATGTTACTCTAGGAAACGCCTCTTAGCATGGCACAATCAGAGTGAGGCGGGGCTCTCTACATCAATATGCTAATAATGTTTCTCTTCTGGGGTCTCTTCATCCTCTTGGGATTTTTCTATTCAGAAAATTTGAAAAATCTTTCAGTTAATTCTTTTTCTCATAATGTCAGTCATACTGGACATTTACTCTGCTATTAAATGCCTATCCAGAAAAATACAAATGGAAACCCAACGTGACCCAGAATGAACTCTATAATGTTTTATGAAATGTTATATAATATTTTGCACTCAATCTTCATGACTAAATACACTAATGTCACAAAAGGTAGTCCAAGTCAACAGTTTTGTTGGCAGTGAAATCTCAACAATATTAATTCAGATTTTAACAACCGTTCTGATTTATCTCTTTAGATTCAGGTCCCATAAAAACTAAAGATGAGAAACAAACTGAGGACTGATGGATGTGGGGGGGAGGGAGGAGGTGGGCATGGAAGTGGACACTTGTGGGGATGAGCACTGGGTGTCATATGGAAACCAATTTGACAATAAATATTTGTTTAAAAAATTTTTTAAAAATAATAAAACCAAAATATAAAGCCAAAAAAAATATCGAAGAAAAAAAAAACTAAAGATGAAGTCACATACCTGAAATGTCTCTAAATATAACTCATAAAAAGTAATTAAATCTGATAAAGTGTTTAGGTCTGAGAAATTTTTAGAGAAAAAAGTATAACAAGAATGTACCTGTGTTACAGCACAGTGACCTAAAATTTAACAATACTTTTCCTCAATTAAGCTGATTTCTCAGCAAATTATTTAAAATTACTCACAAGAATTTAAATGCATACTATTAGTTGCAATGACCTCGGTGCAGAGTTGAAAAAATTCCTTCCTTCCATGGCTTTGAAAATTTCACCAAAGGAAGGATTAGATGAATTGTAAGTTCTTATTTATTTATTTAAAATTTTTAAAAAATGTTTTACTTATTTCTGAGAGAGAGAGAGAGAGAGTGAGCAGGGGAGGGTCAAAGAGAGAGGGAGACACAGAATCTGAAACAGGCTCCAGGCTCTGAGCTGGCTGCGAGCACAGAGCCCAACGCAGGGTTCAAACCCACAAACCGTGAGATCATGACCTGAGCCGAAGTCAGACACTTAATCTACTAAGCCACCCAAACACCCCAAATTCTAAATTTTTAAAGTTTTAAAAAATTCTATCACAAATTTCAACTCAAGAGGAAAACATTATAAATGTATAATTATGTTTTTAGTAAATATTTAAGATAAATATTTAGGATAAATAAAATCCATACTTAGAACTCCCTCCCAAATTCACTTTGTGTGTATTATATAGGTGGAAAGATACTGGCCATAAGTATATCTTGAACCTTTTACTGTGAAGAAAGAGATTTTACTACACATTCAACTTGCATTTATATAGGTAGTTAAATTCTAAATAGTTATATAGTTATAAATATAGCTATATGACGCATTAAGTCCTGTAAGGGGTGAAAAACATGATTCCATGTAGGTACACAGCCCTCAGAATTTGCTTGTAAATGGTTTGGCTCTTAAACGTAATTTCTCACAGAAAAATATTTCAAATGATAGCCTCTCCCCACCTGAAACCCATTGAATGTATAATTAAGTTGAACTGTGGTTATTATGTTTGAGACAGAGCTCTGAGTTCAGGGAGGAAGGAGACAGAGAACACACATTTACTTTCTTCCATCTATAGAGCTGCCTGTGGATAAGATTTTGTAGTATATGTTGGGAATCTTTGACTTTATATTTATATAAATATATAAATGAATGTTGCTTGGACAGGTTTTTTAATATCCTATACACATTTGCTTTTTTAAACTCTGTTGGTACACTACCCACCACCAGCCTACTTCCCAAAGTACTCTGTACTTCAAAATGTTCTCCGACCTCTCTTGTCCCTACTGCAGGTCCTTGCACATAGAAGACACTCAGTAATTATTCACTGCAAAATAAATGAAATAAGAAATACAGGAAGTAGGGGTGCCTGGGTGGCTCAGTGAGTTAGGCATCCGACCCTTGATTTCAGCTCAGGTTATGATCTCACATTTGGGAAACTTGAGCCCCACATGGGACTGACAGTGTGGAGCCTACTTGGGATTCTTTCTCTCCTCACTCTCTACCTGCCCCAAATAAATAAATAAAGATTTTAAAAAAAGAAGAAGGTATATAGAAAGTGAAAAAGAGAAAAGGGGGCTTTAACTGATCCTATTTATCCTATTTCTTATGGCCTGTTCACTTTCCCTACATTTACATTCTCAGGTATTTTCCAAGTTTCATCTGGTGGTTGTTCTTGAGAATGGCTCTCCTGGAGGCACGGACTTGAGTTGCAACAAGCGTGTGAAGGCGGGGCAGTAGGGCAGCGGTGTGGATATTTTATGCAGATTTTTAGATTCAGTGTTGATGAATTTTAAATAGTGAGGCTGTATGACTCAAAAGGCCATTGTGAATCATGAGGAAACAAGGTAAGCACACAGTTGTCATGGGGCACAGCAGTTCTAGTCTTGCTTCATACACGCTCTGGTGACAGGATCATAAAGCAGTCACAGCTCTGTCCTACCTGGCACGTAGAGAGGCACAATGGACCAGTGTCTCTATAGCACTCCTGCTCCCCAACTGCAGTTCACAGCCAACAAAGCTCAGTGCTAAGTGTGCTGCTGGGGTAATTCATGGGCGAGGTGCCTCCCTAGGCCTTTCCTGTGCCGCATACCTATCTTATTGCTAAGCTGCCTCTCATCAGAAATCCCATGCACATGCTCTTGTATGGTAAAAAGGAGACTTCCTCTGAACAGAACTCACTCAAGGCCCGACATGGGCACATGGCAGGCTGCTGGCCAAAATGTGCCCACTAAGCCCCTGACAAATGAATCATGAATCTGAGTGACTGGAGAGACAAATGTTTACCATGGAACAGTAACAAAAGGTCTGGGCTTTTTGCCATTAGGGGCAAAAAAGTATATAAACATTCTTATCCTTTCCTGGATAGAGCTCTAAGAAGGTAGTGCACTCAATTCAATCTTTGGATGGGCATATTGACCAAAAATGAGACTTTTTATAGGTTCATGATGAAACTGTATATACATATATAAAGAATTGATTTTTCTATTTCTCATGATGACTAATTTACTTTACCATAAAACAAAGTAGGATGATGGTGTTCTTATAATTTCACTCTTTCCTATTATATCCCCTCTTTCTTTAAGATTATAGAGCAAACAGCCCATGTTATTACTCATTGAACACCACGAATGAAGACAGAGTAAGATAATATTTAAGAACATGGGTCTCTGTGGGTGCCTGGGTGGCTCAGTCAGTTGAGCACTGGACTCTTCTATTTCAGCTCAGGTTATGAAATCATAGTTTGTGAGCTGGACCCCTGACATCAGGCTCCGTGCTGACAGTGCAGAGCCTGCTTGGGATCCTCCCCCCCCACCCTCCGCATGCTCTCTCTCTCAAAATATAAATAAATGAATAAAAAGAAATCACACCTTAGAAAACAAAGAGCATGGCTTTTGCAATCAGGCAGCGTGGTTTTTGATTTCAGCTCTGCCACTGCTTGGTTGTGTGACTTTTAGCAGGTTGTTTAACATTGTTCTCTTTGTTACAGTCCTTGCAATCAGACATGTGTTAAGCACTTTCAACAGTGCCTGGAACAGATAAATGTTCAATAAATGTTATTTGGAGATTATTTGTTTACTGACATAATTCCTAAAATTAATATTAGCATAAATTTCTACTACAAGCATTTTGGCCAAAGAGCCAAAAATATTCATCAATGGCCTTATGGCCTGTCAGACTAGATTTGTTTGTCCATGTAAAGGAAGCTATTTGGGAAGAAGTATTTAAGATTTTTAAATTTTTTTTAACATTTTTTATTTTTGAGAGAGAAAGAGAGTGAGCTAGCACAAGTAGGCGAGGGACAGAGAGAGGGAGACAGAAGGTTGGAAGCAGGGTCCACACTGTCAGCATAGAGACTGACATGGGGCTTAAACCCATGAACTGTGAGATTATGACCTGAGCCAAAATCAAGAGTCAGCTGCTTAAGTGACAGACCACCCAGGCACCTTATGCAAAGAGGCATTTTTTTTTTCATTCATTTCATAGTTTATTGTCAAGTTGGCTGCCATATAACACCCAGTGCTCACCCCAACAAGTGCCCTCCTCCATGCCCATCACCTTCCTTCCCTTCTCCCCCACCCCCATCAGCCCTCAGTTTGTTCTCAGCATTCAAGAGTCTCTCATGGTTTGCCTCCCACCCTCTCCCCAACTATTTTTCCCCTTCTCCTCCCCCATGGTCCTCTGTTAAGACATGGTTCATTTATACAATGGAATACTACATGGCAATGAGAAAGAATGAAATCTGGCCATTTGTAGCAATGTGGATGGAACTTGAGGGTGTTATGCTGAGCAACATAAGTCAGGCAGAGAAGGACAGATACCATATGTTTTCATGTATAGGTGGATTAGGAGAAACTTAGCAAAGAGGCATTTTAAATTAACAATTTGTTTATTATTTACATTTTCTTGGCTTAAGATTTTATTCCATTCTGTGCTTTTATCAGCCCTTCTCACTTTTAGAAAATGGAGGTGGGGCCCCGGGGTGGCTCAGTCAGTTAAGTGTCCAACTTCAGCTCAGGTCATGATCTCACGGTCAGTGAGTTCAAACCCTGCATTGGGCTCTGTGCTGACAACTCAGAGCCTGAGCCTGCTTCAGATTCTGTGTCTCCTTCTCTTTTTGCCCCTCCCCAGCTTGCTCGCTCTCGTTCGCTCTTTCTCTCTCTCAAAAAATAAACAAACTTTAAAAAAAAAAAAAGAAACAAAATGGAGGTAATAAAATGTCTTCTCTAAGACAAGAAGATAGCTAGTATGGTTACATACTCTATGTATATTATTATTTATATTATTTGTTTATTATTATTATTTGTTTATATTATTTGTTTATTATTTACATTTTCTTAGCTTAAGATTTTATTTATATGTTATTTATATTATTATTATACTCCCCTTCCTATTTCAGAAGGAGAAAATAAAGAAAAAAAGTTTTAGAATATTTATGAATAACTTAGTATTGATATTCTATGGTATACATGTATATACACACATATATAGCTAAGCCTAATCTTTGGGATGGAATCTTTCTTTCTGGTCAGCAGAATACTTTTCCTTCAACTGCAGTTTGCTTCTTTCTGAGTCCGTGGCAAGCTATGTGATGATCCTACGTACAGCATACAGAGACTTTGCAGGTTCTCCAATAACTTCATTTGAATATTCAGGGAGAATCTGAGAACATCAAACTATTTTCAGTTATGCTGGAAGTGTACCAGGAAGTTTCCCACTGTGTAGCACAGTGGAAGTGATTTATTAAATGAGAAAATGAATCATTGGTCAATGGAAAGCTAACAGCTGATAAAAAATTTATAGTTGGAACTCATCTTTTCATGCAAAAAATATTTAAGAAAAACCAAGAGAATTAAGGTGATGTGGACTACTTATGACTCAAACTTCTGACACTCATTCTGTAAGACTATTAGTATAAAATATGGTTTTCCAACTTCAAGCTGAGTGATGAAGGAAAGAAAGACATGAAATTTTAGAAACTTACTTCACAGGAGATTTATTTCAGATCTTCTAAAAATATCAGTAGGATGTCATGTAAAATTTCCTTGTAAGGTCCCCTTCTTACAGAACTTCACTTTGCAGTCCAAACCTCAAGTTCAATCACAGTGTAAGCTAAAGAAGAAAAAGGTTGGAAAAGAGAGATGGAAGTTGACACTAACAAAAACACCCTTCAGTCACATACCTTTATGATCTACTCACTGCTTAACCTTTTAGACAGCTTTTTTATTATTTATATAATTAACCATGTTTTGAATGCGAACATCAGTAAGATGGCAGAATAGGAAGACTCAAACCTCTTTCTCCCATATACAAACCTCTTTTCCCCATGTAGATACCAATTCCACAACACAGACCAATTCCTTTCATGAAAAATCCAGACATCAGTTAAGAAATTCCTTCACCCAAAAAAGTTGCATCAAATCTGATAGGAAAAATTCATGGTACTCACCGACCAGAGTCCTCCCCACTGGTTCAATGCAGCACAGTACAGCATAACTGGGAAGAAACCCCCAACTCCCAGCTTCCCTTGGGGTTGGAAAAAGAACACTGAAACATACATTGAACATTTAGATCTTATAGGAGTGGAATGGGAGAGCCTACCAGAAGGACTCATTTCTGTCTTGCTTGACTCTAAACACTGACAAGAAAGGGAGCCAGGTTGAGGGCTGCTAAGAACAAAAGTGAAAGTTTTGTTTACTTAATTCACTCATGATTGCCTGTTCCCCAGCTTAGCATGGAGCAAGTGGGAGAAAACCCTCAACTTCCAGCTTCTTCTTGGAGAGAGAAAAAGTTAGATCATGTGTCCAATGTTCTGTTTTTTGTGGGGCAGAGGGCTTGCCCAAGGAATTGGGTTTTGTCTCATTAGAGTTGGAGTTTTGAAAGAACCTAGGTTACACTAGATGCCTAAAGATCTTGAGGGAAAAAAAAAAAGAGCTGCGCAGTTTATGGCAGTTCCAGAGAACTTGTAGAACCACACACAGACACCAGAGGGAAAAAGAGATTATGAACCCCTAAAGAAAAAGCCTACAAAACTTCCCTAATTGGAAATTAAGCACCATAAACTTCCCTCTTAGTGATGTTTTTGTTGCATCTCATAAGTGATGACAAGTAAGTCCACGAAAGGTATATCCACAGAAAAGTTTGAGAGGCCCCCAGAATCTCTAGTCAAGATAATTGGTGAAGGTCTTTCCTGTACCAAGCCAAGCCATAAAGACTGGGAAAGATGGGTATTGTTTTGAGTGTATGGACCACAACACAAAGTAGCAGGTCACACAGAGAAACAGGGAAACATGGCCCAAACAATGGAACAAAATAAATAACCAGAAACCCACCCAAGGAAACAAAGGTATATGAATTACCAAAGAACTCAAAATAATCCTAATAAACATCCTACCAAACTTAGGATGTGGTGCCTGCACTAAATAGTAATAACTACAAAGAACTAAAAAGTAGACCTTAAGTGAAAACTCACAAGAGACAAAGTAGGACATTATATAATGATAAAAGAATTAATTTACCAGGAGGATATAGCATTGTGATTATATATGTACCCAACATCAGAGCACCCAAATATAATAAGCAAACTATGACAAAGCTGAAGGGAGAAACAGATAGCAACACAATAATAGGAGACTTCAATACTCCATTATCAATAAGGGCTAGCTAGAACAAACCAGACAGAGATCAATGTGGAAACATAAGACTTGACCAACAATATAGACCAAGTGGACCTAACAGATATATAGAAAACATTCCACACAATGGCACAGAATACTCATTCTTCTCCAAGAACATTATCCAGGATAGATCATATGTTAGGTCACAAAACAAGTTTTAACAAAGTTAAGAAGATTGAAATCATACCAAATATCTTTTCTATCTGCAAGTGAATAAACTAGAATTCAATTGTAGAAGGGAGACTATAAAATCCACAGATATGTGGAAATTAAACAGCATATGCCTGATAACCAATGGGTTAAGAAAGAAATCAAAATGGAAATTGAAAATATCTTGAGACAAACCAAACCAAAAGCTATAAATTAAAAAAATAACATACCAGAACTATGAGATGCAGCAAAAGCAATACTAAGAAGGAAGTTTAGGGGCACTTGGGTGGCTCAGTCAGGTAAGGGTCTGACTCTTGATTTTGGCTCAGGTCATGATCTCATGGTTTGTGAGTTTGAGCCGCACAGTGGGCTCTGTGCTCACAGCATGGAGCCTACTTGAGATTCTCTCTCTCTTTCTTTCTCTCTACTCCTCCCCTGCTCACTCTCTCTCTCAAAATAAATAAATACATATTTTTTTAAAAAGAAGGCAGTGTATAGAGATAAACCCCTGTGTTAAAAAAGAAGAAAGGACTCAAATAAACACCACTTTATACCTCAAGGAACTAGAAAAAGAAGAGCAATGAAAGCCAAAGTCAGCAGAAGAAAGAATATAATAAATGAGAGAAATAAATAAATGAGATAGAAGACACAAAAAAATCAACTGAACTAAGAATTACTTTTTATCAGGATCAACAAAAGTGACAAACTCTTAGTTACACTTAAAAAAAGACTTAAATAAATAAAATAAAAAATGTAGGAGGAGATATCATAATTGATGCAACAGGAATAAAAAATATTGTATAAAACTGTGAAGAATTATACATGAACAAGTTGGATAACCTAGAGGAAACGGAAAAATTTCTAGAAGCATATGATCTATCAAGACTAAATCATAAAGAAATAGAAAATCGAAACAGACCTATATCTAGTAAGGATATTGAAACAGTAATTTTAAAAAAAGAAACTACCGGCAAATTGAGAAGCCCAGGACCAGATGGCTTTACAAGAATTCTACCAAACAATTAGGGAAGAATTAATATCAATCTCTCAAATGTTTCCAAATAATTCATTTTTATAAGGCCACCATTACTCTGAAGTAGGCTCCAGGCTCTGAGCTGTCAACACAGAGCCCGATGTTGGGCTTGAACTCACAAACAGAGAGATCATGACCTGAGCTGAAGTTGGACACTTAACCGACTGAACCACCCAGGCGTCCCTCATTCCAACTTTAGAAATGAGATTGAAACTTCAGGAGTTTAGGTTATATGTCCAAAGCCAACTATCTAGGAAACTATGGAACTGGAATCCAAAGCTACTTCTGACAATAGGAGATTACCAGCTCAAAACTTCACAAAATTCAAGGAGATAATATAAATCAGTGAATGATGTAGTAGATGTAATGCAATAGGAAGTATAAGAATTTGTGGTTTGGGGCTCCTGTGTGGCTCAGTCGGTTAAGCGTCTGACTTCCGCTCAGATTATGTTCTCACAGTTCGTGTGTTCAAGCCCTGCGTTGGGCTCTGTGCTGACAGCTAGCTCAGAGCCTGGAGCCTGTTTCAGATTCTGTGTCTCCCTCTCTCTCCGATCCTCCCCTGTTCATGCTGTCTCTCTTTCTCAGAAAAAAAAAAAAAGTTAAAAAAAAGAATTTGTGGATTGATGTCTCCTGAGTGATTTTTCCCATGTGATCTGCTCATTTGTATCCCCCGGTTTAGACTTTTCATTTCTCTTTGACCTTGGCGATTTCATTTAGTAAGTCCTATTTTGTTATTTTAGTGATTTTTAGATGAGTGAAGGAAAATTTATGTTTAATATGTCATCTTTAATAGGAAATCATCTTGGTCAAATCTTTTTTTAAATTTTTAAATGTTTTTATTCATTTCTGAGAGACAGAGAGACAGAGTATGAGTAGGGGAGGGGCAGAGAGAAAGGGAGACAGAATCTCAAGCAATCTCCAGGCTCTGAGCCATCAGCACAGAACCCACATGGGGTGCAAACCCACCAACTGTGAGATCATGACCTGAGCCGAAGTCCAGGGTTTAACTGAGTGATTCACCCAGGCACCCCAACCTTGCTTAAATCTTAACTACTTAAGAGTAGATATTCAATGATTGTCAGCATTTGAAGAGGACTGCTAGCATAAAAGGCATAAATATTCCAAAGAAGAAGAAAGCAACTTGGGTATTCAGTCTGCACAAGAAGAAGAGAAGTAAAAAGAACACACTCACACACAAACACACACACATGAGAATCATCAGTGTTATCAAGGTTATGAGAATATGCAGCATCTATGAAATAAGAATAGGGCACTATTAAATAGAAAATAAATGAATAAACGTTTTATACCCTAAAATAATCTAGGAAACAGAATCAAAAACAAAAAAATCCTAAAACTAAGTTATGTTTGTTGAAATTTAAAATCTAACAGAAGGAATGAAAGATAAAGATGAGAGGGAGGAAAAACAAGCTATAGAAAAGTTAAAAAAATAGAATAAAGGAAGAAAGAAAAGATAATTAGAATGTTGATCCAGAAAACTCAATATTCCACAAACAACATTTAAGGGGAAAAAAAGAACAGAGAAAATTAAGCGACAGAAATTATAAAGTGTATAATTCAAGAGAATTTTACAAAATTGAAAGCACCAATAAGTACCCAGCACAGATAATGGATTCCACCAAGGCACACTGTTGCGAAATTCAGAACAGTAAGGAAAAAAGATCTTAGAGGCATCCAGGAAAAAAAAAAAAGTTAGCTTACAAAGAAAAGATCCGGAATCAGAATAGCTTTACACTTCTTAACTGCAACACTAGAAACTAGATGCCAGTGGAGCAAAGCATTTGAAGTTTGAGTGACAATGATAATAAACCTAGAATTCTATACCCAAATGACCAATTTATTAGATTGGAGAACATGAAGATGCTTTCAAACTCAGAAGGTCTCAAAAATGTTACTTATGTATACCTTCTCAGAAACTTATTGAGAAGATATCTCCATCAAAATGAGGGAATAAATCTATAAAGAAGAAGAAATGGAATCCAGAAAACAGCAGAACTCAAGAGAGAAACAAATGGAATGCCCAGTAACAGTGAAGGGAGAAACCACAATCACAGCTGTGGACCAGGAAGTCAATTCATATTACAGCGGATCAAAAAGCTATGGGGGAAATGTATCCACAAAAATAAATCGATGAAACAGTTATACACTATTCATAATAATGTGAATAGTTAACATTTATTTAGCCACAATTATGATCTAACTACATTGTCTGGGGAACAAAGTGAATGAGGAAGATGTTAAGTGACACAAGTTCAATTTTCATTTCTCATTGTAGAAAGTCAATGTATAATGCCTAAAATTGAAAAACCAAAACTAACTAAGTATGTTATTTAGAATAGCAAAGGTAAGTAACAAAGGAAATAACCAAAGGACTACAAAGATGTTGCTTCTGGGAAAGGAAAATGGCTTAGGATCAAGCAGACACTGTGCTGCCATTCCATAAAAATAATATAGAACTGTTGAGCTATGTGCTTGTGTTATTTTGATTTAGAAAAAATAATTTTTAATTATAATAAATATAATAGGCACTCATACCATAGAAAGATAAATTGGATTAATAGATTTTTTTTTATTTTAAGTTAATAAAACACTTGTGTACAGCAGTGTCAAGCTTTGACCCAGTTGAAAGGAAATAAATATGCACTTCCTGAAAAAATAAATAAAGAGAAATGTTTCTTAATCTTCTACTAGAGCAGTGATGGTCATTTGTTTGGATTTTTTTTTTTATAACAGCACAGCTTTACTGGCCAAGGACTGCCTTTTCTGCGGAAGGAAAAGTTATTCCAAACTGAGTGCTAAAGTCAAAGAGCTACAGCCCCACGCCTGCTGTTTTCAATTAGCATGCCAGTCCCAATGGCATGTCCGGCAGACGGTGTTTTATTAGGGGTTGGTCATCTCCTCCTTTGAGCCACGTGAACAGCCTGCGGTTCTACATGCCTCCCTTGACCTTCCGGTCCCTCTGGAGTAGTGTGACCGCTGGAAGCTGAAACCACAGCTGTCTGTCACTTGACTCCCAAAGCTCAATCTTCTCTGCTCTTTCCTCTGGGGACAGAGGGGAAGCAAGCTGATGGAAAGAAAGTCTCTTCTCTGCAATGAAATAGTGCCTCTTCCTTGAGCTGTTTGAGAGCTGGAATAAATGAGCAGTTGCCTGGCAGAAGTGTGGAAGGTGGTCCTGTAAATGTTCAGCAGGGGGCAAGTGGGAAACTTTGCTCCTCTCAGCCAGGAGTCCCATTCTGGGCTGGAGGAGAGAGGCTCTTCATAGGTTCAGAGGAGGGCAAGGAAATATAAAGCCTTGGCACATAAAACTGAAGAAGAGCGAGTGGACCTGGAATTTAGCCTAAAGAAGAGAGGGTTGAGGGTGATTTAAAAAGGATCTCTGAAGCAGGAAATGTCATTATATTAGGAATGAGGACCAGATGTTCTCAATCTCATCAGAGCAGGGAGAAAGAATGACCTTATAGAATAAGACAGAACTTCATGACAGTTGTTAAACACCAGTGGAGTGTCCACATAGTCTGTGGAATTCTCCATAAAAATAAGACCTTGGTCTAATATGTGCATTTCTGTGTAGCTTTGCTTAAAGCAGAAAGTATTAAGGTAATGGTGCCTTGGAACACTGTCCATAAGCATTCTTTATATCAGAGACCTTTAGATAAAGTACCCCCATTGATAGCCACCCCTGGACCCCATAGCTATCAGGACCTGATTGAACAATACAAAGTTAAATTTAATTTTTTTCTTCCCCCTATTTTCTACATTTCTCCACATATTTATAATCATATTAATTCCAGTGATAACAGAAAAATTATTTAATTATACCTTTCCATTAATGGAGTTGTTCTATTTTGGTATTAGAGACAGAAAATTTTTTTAACTAAGATAAACGTATCTTCATATCTTAGTTCTTGAGGTGGGCTGAAATTCTATTTGGGCACTTATATTCAATGAGTTGAAAGCTAATAGGGAGCATTTTATAGGGTTCAATGAAAATTTTTCTTGTATTTGTTTTTCCTAACCTTATTGAGGTGTGATAACAAACAAAATAGAAGATGTGTAAAGTGTAACATCATGGTGGTTAGGAGAGTATATGCTGATAATTCATCCCCACCTTTAGTTAATTAATACATCCATCACCTAATGTTTTTACCCATCTTTTATCTATATATCTATAATCTATTTAATGTATGAACAGTTAACATCTACTCTCTTGGCAAATTTTAATTATATAATATAGTGTTACCAACTATAGTCACCATAATTTACCTCAGATTCTCAGACTCATTCGTTTAATAGCAGAACTTTTATCTACCTTTTTTATCTCTTGTGTCTTTGATGAAAGCTTTCCTAAGAGATATGAGGTGATATCTCATAGTTTTGTTTTGCATTTCCCTGACAATTAGTGATGAGCACTTTTTCATGTACCTGTTGGCCATCTGTCTGCCTTCTTTGGAAAAATGTCTATTCAATTTTTTAAATATTTTTTTTTAAAAAAGTCTATGTCCATTTTTTAATCAAACTGTTCTTTTTGTTGTTATGTCGTTGGAGTTCTTTATATATTTTGAATATCAACTCCTTATCAGATATGTGATTTGCAAATACTTTCTCTCATTCTATAGGTTACCTCTTTCCTTTATTGATAGTTTCCTTTGTTTTTCAGAAGCTTTTATTTTTCTAAATAAAATGACAGTAAAATTGAAATGTATGCTTTTAAATTTATTTATTCATTTATTTATGTGTTTATGTATGTATATATTTATTTCTTTATTTTGAAAAAGGGAATACAAGAAAGGGAGGGGCAGAAAGAGAGAATCCCAAGCAGTCTCCATAATGTCAGCACAGAGCCCAACATGGGGCTCGAACTCACAAACCATGAGATCATGACCTGAGCCAAAATCAAGAGTCACTCAGGCATCCCTGAAAGTATTTTTAATTCTTCCATTTGTTGTAACACTTGAACTAATAAGTAACTTTACATGCAGGTCCTCTAAGATGGAAATACCCGCAGGACCTATATGTCATCTCATAGAAATTTTAACAAGCAAACCAATAATGGATTGGTCACTGTAACCTGTAGTTAAAATAAATAGTTTTCAATTTATATTTCCTCTGCTCCAAATTAAAGCTAACATTTTAATTAGTAAAATGGCCATGAAAAGGAGGTTGATGGCTAATTACTACTGATTACTCTACTGTTAGTTGATTAATGAGTTCAGTTCGTAAGACAGCCATGCATTTTGATCAGTTAAATTCATCTGTGTATCTTTTAATCAACTAAATTATACAGGTGTGTTTAATAATCTGGCATAATTTTCATGAAGTTTTTTATATTATTTGACAAAAAAATATTTTTCAAAGAAAAGCAAAGTCTACAAATGTCTGAACTAAACTGATATATATAAGTTGTATGTAACTATCTTTTCCTCATGGCTAAAGATTCTTATTTAGCTGCCATTTTTCACAGTACTCATCTTTCACATGGTTGCACCAAAATGGAATAACTGCACTTACTTATCAAATATTTTTTTAAATATATAAGTAAGTAGGCAACATTTCCATGAATGAAAGTCTTGAAATCTGTTTTATCTTTCTGCCTCTGACAAGATTAAATTTAAAGCTATTTTGTAAACTGACTGGCTCTCCTGTTGGCTAGTAGGCAGTAAAAGGAATGAAGAGGTAGGTTAGAGGAAAGAGTGTGAAAGGCTAATATCACATTATTTGTGTCATAGGAGCACCAAAATGAAATAATCATGGATGCCAATAACTTGTTACTCATGGGATCAGAAGCGGTTGCTGCCCCCAAAGTACATGATCAATCTGAGAAGACAGGACAAAAGATATGACACCTTGAGAACTCCTTTAAAGCATTACCAAAGTATGTGCTACAGAATGGATTCAAATGCTTTGTGTGCTTTATTCCATATATACTTATTCCATAAGTATATAGTTCTCCCATAATATATAATTCTTTTTTTATTGGGTTGTGGATAATCCAAAGCAGGAAATATTGTTTTGGCACCAGTAGATGTATATACCTTTAAACTTTGTCAAGGTAAAGAGCAAGTAAATGAGACCAAACTTGTAGTAATGGTTTCTATTCAGAGTGATCTCTATACTAGTGAAATTAATACTTGTATTCTAAAACAACTGACTTTTTGTGCATCCTACTCCAAAAGATACAGCATGTCAGAGAACTATGTAAAAAGAAAAAAAAAAAACCTGGCTATTTGATGATAGTGAGGATAGGTGCAGTAGATCTAAGGGAGGAAAGATAAAGGAAATAAGATGACTCCAACACTCCTGGCTTAAGAGATTGGGACAGACACAGTGTCCCTGAATGCAGCCCATATTTGGAGTGGAAAGTCAGTGTGAGGGAGAAGCAATGAGTTTTAACTGAGTTGTAGATGATGACATAGCTTTCCCCCCACCAAAAAAAAAAAAAAAATCTTTTAGGAAGTACAAAATTAGGACCGACCATGGGTGAGAAGAGAGCATTGATTAGAAATTTAGGGATCACCGAGAAAATACAGTATATGAAAGCATTAGATTGGAGGAGAAGCTTTCTGAGTTAACACAAGCATGAGACGTTAAGAAAATATCCACAAGGAGATTGTTGGGAAAACAAGAGGCAAAGGTGAGAGAAATAGAAAAGGTAAGGAAGTATAGGAATGTAGAAACTTAATTTCTGCAATATTTTATGTATTTTCATACTTTTGTGACTCTCTACTAAAACTTTTCCTTAAAACTATCTTGTAAAGAGGATTGGACAAAAATATATGCTATATAGTATTACAAATTGATAGACATATAAATGTTACAGAAATTATTATATTCCTTCCATGAAAACATCATGGAAAAAATGCAAGGTTAAGGAGGTCTAAACTATTCCAAAATATCTGCAATTGACCCATATGAAATCAGAAGTCATAGTAGTTGGATTCTGAAAGAGCCTAAATTACTTTTTGGTTTTTTTTTTATGAGAAATAGAGCTAAAAATAGAAATGGAATTACTCATGAATTTTTATCAAATCTGTGATTTTTATCAGAAGTTTCCACTGACTTAGCTTCAATTCAAGAAGAAAACAATTCTCTGACAAACTTAATTCTCTAAATACAATATTTTGGCCTCAGTATTTTAACTTTTTTCTCTTTCTGTTTTGAACCATTTCTGTTTACTTTTTAAGTTTCCCAGATAGGTATAACTTTGTAACTTGTTATTTTATTTAAATAACTGCATTTGACAGCTTTCAATCATTTGTCACTATTTGAAATAAGTTGTAGCAGTTTTTAGACAAAAAGAATAAGGAAAAATTCCATTATGAGAAGTGAAATAGGGTGAAACTTTTCTTTCAGTATAATTTAATAATTTATATTCAGTGGCTTTTAAATCATTTGGCAATTCAGGGGTGAAATTTTGGCTGACCAGTCTCAGTATGTTCTGAGGTAACCATGTGCTCTCAGGAGTTTCTGACTTTTGACCCTAAAATCAGTTAAGTTTTGATTTTTGTAAGGTTCTACTTCTCATGGAACTGAAATACGAATCCATATTTGCATGTTTTGAAGATTTTTCTGGTGTATTTTATGGTTTTAAAAGACCACTATATATGGAATTAACCAAAGACTTTCAGGTAACCTAACATGTTTCACAAATCCCCAAATAGCTCCAAAATATTTTAAGTTGGCATTTGGATTTTTCTCATGATTCATGTATAATTCTGTCAATGGCCTCATTTAGTGACACCTCCATTGAGGGGCAATGATGTGGTCAGGATTTGTCTCAGAACTTAAAAGGCATTTTGGGAAATTAGATCCAACTCTTGATTATTTGGGGATTAATTAATGCTAACTTGTGGAGGCAAACACTGAGAGGACACATTTGTGAAGTTCTATAATTTCTAAAAATTATCAAAATGTTTACATTTTAGAAGGCATTTTCTTTCTGAAAGTAAACATAACAAATTGACAAAAGATTCAATTTAGTGGCTGAATCTAGAAGAAACTAGATCTGTATAAACTAGCCTCTTTCTCTTTCCACTCTCTTTTCAGGAGAAAGTGCCTGGTGGTCCAGGACTGCTTATGCCTGTGTATATGTTTATCTAATTCTGAGGATCACAATTAGGCAGTTCACTTGCTCACACATTTAAGCCATGTATTATGTTATCAACTTTATCATGGATTATTTTGTCCTCCATCTTACTCTTTTGTCCTATTTTTCAATTGGTTTATGAACCAAGCAAAGTAAAGAACCATTTTCATTGAGACCCTCAAGTCCTTGCACTCCACTCCTGGCCACTAGCCCATAATTCATACTGTTCATACAACAAATATTGATAAAACCTTAGCCACCTTCTGGGTCCTGTGCTAGATGTTAGTGATGGTAAATGTGTGGGTTCAGTCCCTGCTTTAATGGGGACTAACTTTTTTTAAAAAAAAAATAGTTTATTGTCAAGTTGGTTTCCATATAACACCCAGTGCTCATCACCACAAGTGTCCTCCTCCATGCCCTTCTCCCCCCTGCCCCCCATACCCATCAGTCCTCAGATTGTTCTCAGCATTGAAGAGTCTCTCATGGTTTGCCTCTCTCCCTCTCCACCACTATTTCCCCCCTTCTTCTCCCCCTTGGTCCTCCATTAACTTCCTCCTAATCCTCCTATATGTGCAATCATATGGTATTTGTCCTTCTCTGCCTGACTTATTTCGCTCAGCATAACACCCTCAAGGTCCATTCATGTTGCTACACATGGCCAGATTTCATTCTTTCTCATTGCCATGTAGTATTCCATTGTATAGATAAACCACATCTTCTTGATCCATTTGTCTGTTGATGGACACTTAAACTCTTTCTATGTTTTGGCTATTGTTAAGAGTGCTGCTATGAACATTGGGGTACATGTGCTCCTATGCATCAGCACTCCTGTATCCCTTGGGTAAATTCCTAGCAGTGCTATTGCTGGGTCATAGGGGAGTTCTATTGTTAACTTTTTGAGGAACCTCCACACTGTTTTCCAGAGGGGCTGTACCAGTTTACATTCCCACCAACAGTGTAGGAGGGTGCCCTTTTCTCCACATTCTTGCCAGCATCTAGAGTCCTCTGATTTGCTCATTTTAGCCATTCTGACTGGCGTGAGGTGGTATCTCAGTGTGATTTTGATTTGTATTTTAATGCAGACTAACTTTTGAGTGAATTACAGAGTCAGCATGAAACCCAGACCTACCATATTGGCTATAAAGCTGGAGAAATTAGATTGGAAAAGAACTCTGATTCTGCTTAACTCGGTTCCTCTTCCAATAATTAACAAAGGATAGATCTGTTAAAATGTAAATAGTTCAGTTCAAAATATTTAATGGTCAAATTTTTGGACACTATTTATGAAAGAAATTGAAGTTTAGTGTCTTTGAACTAAATTTGTATTATTTTGCAATTTTAAATGATACATGCAGAATAGAGTATCTGCTCCCAAATGTTGGAGATGCCCTAAATAATATTTTAATTAAGTCCATTTAGCTACTTTTGCCTTAACTGTAATTTGGCTTGTCTTTAGGCACATTCCTTTTTCCCTGTCTCCATTTTTCCAATGATAGGGAGTTGACAGTTCTCTGCTTGTTTCTTAGTCCATTCATTATGTAATTAATAACTGACCACATTATGAATTTATACTTCATTTACAAGTCTATCTCCAAAATGGGTTTCCTCTTTCTTGAAGAGCCTTACAGAATTCAGAGGGGAAAAAATAAAGGGAAATGGATGAATCCTGGAGCTTTCCTTATAGTAGGTATAGAACTACACAAAAAGAATGTCTTAGGAGAATATACTGTTAATTCAGCTGGGGAAAGTGAGTGGAGGTATTTCCCAAACCCAGCCAGTTTTCTTCACCTGGAACCCACATCATCATCATTTTGCCTGAGAACTAGCCTATTCCAAATTCCTCTTTCACTCTCAATCTACTTTCAGGCCAATGTCTACCCAGGCCTAAGTCTGTCACCCTTAACAAGCTGGATAACGTCAGTGTCCTGGGATGGATTTTTGCTTTCTCAAAAATACACTGTTCCAAGAAATATAATGCCTTTTTATTAATTTTGAATAGCAAATGTATGTACTGTTCATAGAACATGCCAAAATAGTTTAAAAATGACACTATGGAAAATCATTAGCCAGCCTTTTGCAACTTTTAAAGATGGAATTTAAATACAGTTTTAGGCATTCTCCTAAAAACAATCTTTATCTGTTTCTGACTGTGACTGATTTTGACTCTGCTAAGAAAATCTCAGGGTGGAAATTTCCCGAGCTGACAACAGGTCATGTTAAATTGAGCCACCACTCTTGGGAGGTGGCAGAAGTTGAAGAATGTAACTGCGTTTATTTCTCATTAGTTATATATCCATAAAAAGATTGAAGACTAACTTCCTAATTTCCCAGTTTTAGAAAAGGTGGATCATTTTTTCCATTCAGCTTTTCATAGTAGGATGGGAGCAAAAGATACCTAAAACAAAGTTTCAACTCATTTGCAGCACATTTAAAAAAATTTTTCCCTAAGAGAAGAAAGGTGTCCTTTTCTTTTAGTTTTTTCAATCACCTTTTCCATGGAATGTGATTGGAATATCAAAAACAGATATGTTGTACTCTATAAATGGATCTCTAACATTTAAACCTAATTAAGATGCACGCAGAATTTCATTGGAAAGGATGATTCACACAGACTGAACCACAGAGCCTGTGCCTACCCACCATCCCCCAATTTATCCTTTTTTAATAAAAATGATTTCTTTGCTACTAACTATATTTTATTTACTACTCAAATTAGTAGACATCTTATAAGCTAAGATTTTGATATGGTTAAGATGACAGCTTAACTCCATATTTGAAAAGAAACCAGGAATTGAAGACAAAGGGGAACTTTTGTTCTTTTTAATGACTTCCATTCTTTTCTCAACTTTTCAAAGGGGAAGTTCTCTCTGTGTTCCTTTCCTAGCAAAACTATAGGCTTTTTAAAAAAAAATCTCATCTTCTCCTATCATGTTTCCCCCCAAATCCAATGTAACTTTATAAATCAGAAATAGCTACTACAATGCTATGTAACAAATCACTAAAAGGTCAAACACTTTGTGACCACTCTTGTTTATTTTTATCCATCTGTGGTTGTCTGGGGTGACTCTGCTATAGGGTGTAGGTTGAGTGGGCTTGGTTCCAGGCTTCAGGTAAACTGCAAATGAGTTCTGTTTGTCTGCATATATTACTAGGACCAGGAGTTATATGAACCAAGATCTCTTCACAATGGTTCACAAGAGGCCAAGAAAGTATGCAGAAAAGTGTGACCCCCTATGAAGACTTTGGATCAGTGTTCTATACCCATTAGCCAAAAACTTCAAATGTCCAACTCCAACATCATCTACTCTACACTGCCAGGCTCATGGCAGGTGGCGGAATTGAGAAAAATAACCAGCTCTATTACAATGAGCAATAGGAAAGAATATAGTTGGGCAAAACGTTCCATTGTTTCTTGACTCCACTTCAGGCTACACATTAACCTGATATAACTTGCCATTGGTTTTATATATCATTAAGGAAAAAATGTTTTATTTCATTTAAGAAATTTTTTATACATTTTATCAGTCCCATGTAATAATGCGAATCATAGATAAACACAGATTTCACAGCCATTCACACAGATGTGCAAACGTTTGTCATTTTCTCACATTCATTCAAACATAATTATGCTTTTCAAATTCCAGTATATCCTTAGATGTTACAATGACTTTGCTTTAGTCTATTTACCTCACTATGTTTTAAGTAGAGCATAGAACTAGACAAGTTGTGCAGAAAACAAAACATAACAAAACAAAAGAGCACAGCTAAAAAATTAGGCAATGCAGAAAGGAAAAATGTATAGGGAAACATGACTGTTAAGTTCATAAGGTGAATCAGTTCTGCCGATACCCATTGTGAGCCTGTGCAGATGGAACAGACTGGAATCTGTGATCAGTATCCAGTGAACCCTAAAGAACATCACAATTATTCCCACTATCATCTTAATGTATAGGCAAAGTTAGTAATAATAAAGTCCCACTAACTAATCAGGAGCCAATTCTAGTAAATAAAACAATTTGACCCAGTATGTATCCTGTGCCTAGAATATAAGTGCTTGTAAGTATTAACCATTATTGTGTTATTGTTGGTGCTGTTGCTGTTGTATACCCAGAACTGTTCCAAGTACTGTGTATAGACTGTGAGCAAAATATAGTTGCACTTACGCAAATTGCTCAGTATACTTAAAATTGATTTTGATAATGTCAACTCGACCTATACACAATGAATTTGATTTAAGAACAGTTTTTGTGAAAACTGCACAATGATTTTAGTTCCCTGAGTGTTCAATTTGAATCAACAACTAGGTGTGGCTACAAAGGAAAATCATTTTTATCTATAGGTTAATTAGTAGAGATGTAATTTCCCAAATAAGGGAGGAAGCTATCCTACATTTTTCTTGACCAGTCAGTCAACATATAGAATATTATATTAAGTTTATATCACTGAGTTCTAACATTTTAAGAAAAATACTTAAAAATTAGACTATGCACAGAAGAGGGTACCCAGGGGGATAAAATACCTATGAATTAATTTATATGAAGATAAGCTGAAATAACAAGTAACAATATCTTAAATAAGAGAAACGATAATTGTAATGTTTCTTAATAAGTATTTAAAAGATTGCTATGATCAAGATATTATCTTTAATATTTTAGAGGTTAAGTTTGGGATAAAAAAGGAACTAATTGTCTTTAGTATAGATATAACTATACTTACTGATATATTTAGACAAGGGAATAACTGCCTATATAGTTTGAGGTGGCCTTCCTGGAACTATTCAGGAAAGGTTGAATGGTATTCAGGATTATTTTCAAATTTAATATTGCAGGATACAATTCTGTGTTCCAGTTTTTCCAAAGAAAAATGGTTATATCCTGACCCACTAATTTATTCATTTATTTATTTTTTCATTCAACAAATATTCTTTGAGGATCTACCAAATATTTGTACAGATATTGGCACCAGGAATATAGCAATAACAAGACAAACTCCTTGCCCTTATGAACCTTTCATTCTAATAAGGGAAACAGTTGACAAAATTATAAGAAGTAACCTTAGATTGTGATAAGTTCTCTTAAGAAAATAGATGTCTTTAAAATTGTTTCAAGAATGTCAAAAATGTATATTTTGTTTGTACTCTTTCCCCCATTCCAACTCCCTTGCTTTCAATCTCCTTCCATTTCCATGCTCATATCTAAATTTTTAAGTCATTATATGGAATAGAGAAGGGAGGAATATAAATATGCACTAGACAGAACTGTATTCATCCTGGGCTTGACCATTTACTTGTTCCATGATCTTAGGCCATTTACTTGGCCACTTTGATCCCCACTCTTCCTACATATAAAATGTGGGAAAGCAGATAGTATTAATAAAAGTATAAAATGAGATGCCATGTGAGATAGTTATCTTTCTGCTAGTTCTTCATTTGCATCACCCTTCCAAGGTGCCCCCAGGTACCTCTTCATAGTTCCATTTCTCCCTCCTCCTGCCTAACTCTGTAGCCAAGAGGCTGACATACAAGGACTGCATCTTCTCTTTTACAATCTTGCTGATTGGCTTCCAATGACATTCAGGCAGTGGAAGTGCTGGCAGAAGATTGGAAGGTGCAAGGACACAGAAGTCAAAGTTATTTTTTCCCCTGATGCTTCCATGGTTTGGCAGGTATATTCAACACTTGCTGCTTCCCTCCAAGTCCAAAGCTTCAACCAGGTGGCCCCCTTTTTATAATTCTAACTCCCTCTGTGCTCAAGGAACTTCATTCCCTCCTTGAACTTCTGGTCCTGGTACTATATGTTTCCCTGCTGATATTAGTGTACGGATGCCTCATTTCATCCTGCATATACACCCATTGGTAGCCCTTTGTTGAAATCTTTTCGTTTGAACCATGTGGGGAGAATTGTGTTTTCTGTAGAGATTCAGACAGATACAGTCCTGGGCACCAGACATAGCCTCACAAAGTAGATCCTCAATATGGTATTCTGAAATTGGTTTGTTAGCATATTTGATAAACACATGGTCTTCCTGGAGGAAAATGGGAGACTTAGTAATGGCATATCATGGAATCATAATTACTCAGGGCTGATGTGGGATGAAAAGCCAGATATCAAATGGCTGGGGCATTTGTTTTTGATGACAATAATGATAATTACAAAGAATATGGGGTATACCAGCTGTTTTTGACCATCCTGGGAGCTTATGAAAACAAAAAGATAAGTACAGGACTTAAATTTCAAACCCAAAATGCTTGTGGAGAACTAAAAAGCTTCTGTGGTGACCTTAAAAAAAATGCCTCCTTTTTAATAGCTATAGGGCACCATGCCTGAGGATTGGGCCCAAAATATAATAGTTTAGGTTTTAGAATTGCTATATTATATAAATGTACATCATCAGCACAGATATAATGAAAAGGTTAGAATATTGCTTGAAAAGCTGGACTTGAGACTTGGGATGAACATATCTGAAGACCCATTTGAAGGTATGAACATTGGTTCCCAAATCATCTCAAGATTTTAGTGTATGAAGCCGTAACCTCTCTCCCCCTGTGTGAGAAAAATAATCTTTCCATGCATAAAGACCTTTCAATGAACTCATCTGAGCTTTTGCCTCACAAAGGAATGTCAGTTATTAATACCCACCCCCCACAATACCTCTCTTCACCTCTATATCCATTATGACAGCTAGATCACAGAATGGCTCAGGTGGAAAATTGATAAGCCTATTTCCAGAAAAGATAGAGTATGCATTATTATAAGACTTAGAAGGTCTTTTAAAATTGGATCAGTAGTAACCCAATGAGCTGTGTGGGGATGGTTTCTAAGAATGTTATGCTGAAGGGAATAAAATGTAAGGGTGAATTGGGGCCAACTTCCCTATAAGGATGTATTTACCTAGCATTTTGAATTTTGTGTGCCAGCCAAAGCAGATTTAAGTACAGTTAGTAGTTTCCTTTGTTGACTGCAGATGCTTGGATTTCATGAAAACCACTATTTCATGATGTCAAAATGCCAGAACTTCCTTACCTTCTACATTAGGAGGAAGGAACCCAAAGATTTAGAGAATTGAGACTTTTGAGGTAGATTTATTGTATATAAACTACACACCTTTCTCCCATGTCCTTTGGGAGATTCTAGAGAACACTCTTTCCATCAAGACAATAAAAAGTTAAGGGAGTTCACAAAGAAGAGAGTGGCATCCTGGAGAACTTCCAAGGTGACTTTCTTTGTAAACCTGAAAATAAAGGTGAGGGATGTTGCCATTGTGTAGGATCTCTCATTTCTTGGAATCTCTCATCAGTGGGAATAACACAATCCTGGAATGGAGAAAGACCATGTGGTAGTGCTTAACCATCATAGAAAAGGTGGTTGCAATTACCATAATCAGCCACAGAGACTGAGTGGCAACCAGTATTTTGACCTCCAGGAATCTGTGGCTGTGGCTAATTGATGACAATGTCTCCTGGTATAAAGTGGATGGGCAGCCAATGAGGTATTACTTGATCTATATAATTGAAAAAAGTGTATGTCTGGTAAACAAAAATCTAACTTGAGTTGCCAAAGGGAGAATTCATTGCTTCTCATAGTCCCACTCAATTTCCAGACCTAGATGTCCCTTCACAAAGACCCAGGAAATCTACCCCAAGGAAGATGGTTAGATGGATTTTGGAGAATAACTAGATTATCAAAAACTTAATATGATTATAGCTATTATTCAGAAGTGACATTTTTACTAGAAAAAATTAACACAGTCCCAGATTCCTGGGAATCAACTCAGAAAGCAACTACTCACCTGGCAAATATTTTTTTTTCCTCAGTCCCTAAGGACGCTATGTGAAGCTTCTGACACAGGGCAGACACAGAATTTGGGGGCAGAGCAACTATTTCATTTGAGAAGCAGCTCTCAGGAAAATAGTTAAACTCTATTGTTTTTGATTTGGAACACATAGGTGTAGGGCCAGAGGACCATATATCTCAGCTTCCCTTGTAGCTACCTACATACAGCTAGTTAACTACATTCTAGACTTTGGAATGTGAGAATACATGGTGTGTGCAGTGTCTATTGTATTTATATAAAAGAAGTTGCTCCCCTGGAATTTCTCTCTATTCCCTTTCCACAAGCCGATATATAGATTGTCACAGACCAGCTTTCACTGTGCAGATGAAGATAATTTGCTAAGAGTATTAAATGCTAAGAAACTGAGTCCCCTGGATGACCACATGGAGCAGAGCTACCACCTCACCAGCCCAGACTAGCAGAAGATTTTTATGAGCAAGAAAGAGAAAGAAAAAAACTTACGTAGTATTGAAGCTGCTGTTCTCTGGGGTCTCTCTAATCACCAGCTAAGAGTTAACATTAATACAGTTTTAAAACTGAATGTTGTGTTACCCTTATTTCCCAATTTCCCTCACTGTTAGTAGGATTCTTCACTATCCCTTCAACTTAATAATCAAATAATTATAAACTTAAAGAGCATGAAATGTGATTTTTCACATATTAGTTTGGAAAAAGAATAAATATTTTAATAATCACTGTGAAAGAAAATGTGGAAAACAGAACATTCACAAATTGCTGGTGGAAGGATAAACTTGTACAAGCTCTATGGAGAACAAATTGGCATAATCCATCAAAACTTTAAAAGCAAATAATCTAATCAAGCAAGTGCTGCCTCTAGGAAGCTGTCCTATTTGTGCACAAAGTTGTGTTTATAAGAGCATTCATTCAATGAAGCATTGTCTGCAGTAGCAAAAATTTGGTAAAAAGCTATCAATAGGAAATGTTTTAAATTAAATTAGTGTATGTCTATATTTTGAAATTTGATACTACTATTAAAATGAATGACATAAGTCTACATATCATGATGTAGAATACAAATTTCAACAATGTTATATGAAAAATGCAAGACAAATTAATATATGTAGTTTATATTCCAACTTTTGTAAAGAAAAGCATATGTATACTTATACAGGTAGATATACAGATAATATACAAAATACAATACCTTCTCAGAAGTATAAATAGATTGATTAATAAAGAACATACAAATTTTATAAGAAAACATCAGCCCCCTTGATTTTTAACTATAAATCAGTATTTATTGAATTTTATATAGTTACATAGTAACTTAATAGTTTAAAATAGTAAACATAAACTATCAAACTGAAAGAACTTTAAAGGGCTTTTCAGAGTCCTAGGTTCTGCTTTGGGAATAATTACTTTAAATCCAGTGACACATTTTTCTTTTTAAAAAGCAAATTTATAATAAAATCCTTCAAATATGTTACATGTTTTGGGACAGTCATTACTTTTTAAGATTTTTTAAAATGTTAATGTATTTTAGAGTCAAGTAGGGGAGGGGTAGAGAGAGAAGGGGACAGAGGATCTGAAGTGGGTCTGCACTAACAGCTGAAACCAACTCAGCCACCAAGGCACCTATTATTAATTATTATTATTATTATTTACTACTTTGACTTCAAGTTTCCAAATGCAAATGATGTTTTCTCAAATTTAACTTATATTTTTAAAAATTTGAGGTTTTCAAACCTAAGAGGAAATCTTATAAACAGATAATGTCTAATTCATGTGATAAATCATTCAGGATAAATACCTGGTTTATTTTAAATTCAACTAACATTAGAGATAGAAAGAATTCAAATTGTCCAGAAGCTTATTGATGTTTACATTCAATATTTTAAAAATCAGATTAGGGCGGCACCTGAGTAGCTCAGTCAGTTAAGCATGCATGACTCTTGATTTCAGCTCATGTCATGATCTCACAGTTCATGAGATTGAGCCCTGCATTGGGCTCTGTGCTGATAGCACGGAGCCTGCTTGGGATTTCCTCTGCTCTGTTCTGTCTCTCTGTCCTTACCCCATTCTCTCTCTCTCTCTCTCTCTTTTTCTCTCTCTCAAAATAAATAAATAAACATTTAAAAAAAACCTATGCTCTCTGATACCCCAAATCCCTTCCTGGATAAACATTTCCAGGAAAATTTAATTTTATTTCTAAAGGAATTGGTTCAGTCTAAAGAATCACATATATAGGCTCCAAACAAAGGAATTATTACTACTGACCAAAGTTCTATGTTTGCCTCTCTTTGATTATCTCTGCAGCACTTTAGTCCTCCTGGTGCTTGAAGAAGGTAATTGGTCACAGAATTTACTTTTTCTTCTTGTATTACATAAAGGGTTATATTTAAGCCTGAGTACTTAACCTCGACAGTCATACTAAGGGAATAGTTATAACACATTTTAATATAAACACAATACATATCAGATATTTTTTTGTCCATTTAAAATTCACAACATTGGTCCTTATCAAGTATCACTGTTAATAGCAATGCTTACACATCTTATGAATGTTTCTTTCTCTCTCTCTCTTTTTTTTTAATTTGACTATAGGTGACACACAATGTTACATTAGTTTCAGGTGTTCAACATAGTGACTCAACTTCTCTATACTTTATGCTATGCTCACCACAAACGTAGCTACCATCTGCTACCAGACAGCACTAATACAATATCATTGACTATATTCAGTATGTTGTGCCTTTTATTCCCATAACTTAGTCATTCCATAACTGAAAGCCTGTATCTCCCACTTCCCTTCACCCATTTTACCCATGCCCTCATCCTCCTCTCTTCTGGCAACTATCAGTTTGTTTTCTATATTTATAGGTCTAATTCTGCTTTTTTTATTGTTTACTCACTTGGATTTTTTTTATTCCACATATGAGTAAAATCCTATGGTATTTGTCTTTGTCAATTGAATTTATTTCACTTAGAATAATACCCTCTAGTTACATTCATGGTGTCACAAATGGCCCAATCTTGTTTTTCATGGTTGAGTAATATTCCATATGTATTATACACACACACACACACACACACACACACACAACAAGCATATCTTTCTTATCCATTTTTCTATCAATGGACACTTGGGTTGCTTCCATATCTTGGCTATTGAAAATAATGTTACAATAAATATAAGGGTATATGCATCTTTTTGATTTAGTGTTTTCATTATCTTGAGGTAAATATCCAGTAGTGGAATTATTGGATCATATGGTATTTCTATTTTTAATTTTTTGAGGAACCATCATGCTGTTTTCCACAGTAGTGGCACCAATTTACCTTCCCAACAACAGTGTCCAAGGGTTCCTCTTTCTCCACATCCTAGCAAACACTTGTTATTTCTTGTCTTTTCATTTTAGCCATTCTGAAAGGTATAAGATGATATCTCATTGTGGTTTTGATTTGCATTTCCCTGATGATTAGTGATGTTGAGCATCTTTTCATGTGTCATTCTGTATGCCATTCATTGGACATCTGTATGTCTTCTTTGGAAAATGTCCATTCAGGTCCTCTGCACATTTTTTTATCAGATTGTTTGCTTTCTTGGTGTTAAGTTGCATAAGTTCTTTATAGCTTTTGTATATTAACCCTTTATCAGATAAATCATTTGCAATCTTTTCCCATTCAGTTAGTTGCCTTTTTGTTTTGTTGATGGTTTCTTTCACTGTGCTAAAGCTTTTTATTTTGACTTACTCCTTATAGCTTATTTTGCTTTTGTTTCCTTTGCCTTGAGAGACATACTTAGAAAAGTGTTGCTATGGCTAATATCAGAGAGATTACTGCTTGCGTTATCTTCTGGAAGTTTTAAGGCTTCAGATCTTAAATTCAGGTCTTTTGAGTTTATTTTTGTGTATGCTGTTAGAAAGTGGCCCAGTTTCACATTTTTTACATGTAGCTGTCAGGTTTTCCCAGTACCATTCATTAAAGAGATTGTCTTTTCCCCATTGTATATTTTTTCTTCCTTTATCATAGATTAATTGGCCATATAAACATGGGTTTATTTCTAGGCTCTCTATTCTGTTCTACTGATCTATGTGTTTATTTTTGTGCCAATAGCATACAGTTTTGATTGCTACAGCTTTTTAGTGTATCTTGAAATCTGGAATTGTAATTCCTCCATCTTTGTTCTTCTTTCTCAAGATTGCTTTGGCTATTCAGTGTCTTTTGTGGTTCCATACAAGTTTTAGTATTATTTGTTCTAATTCTGTGAAGAATGCTGTTGGTATTTTGATAGGGGTTGCACTGAATCTATAGACTACTTTGGGTAGTATGCACATTTTAACAATAACAATTTTTCCAATACATGAATGTGGAATAAATATCTCTCCATATGCTTGTGTTATCTTCAGTTCCTTTCATCAGTATTTTATAGTTTTCAGAGTTCAGGTCTTTCACTTCTTTAGTTAAGTTTATTCCTAGGAATTTTATTCTTTTTGGTATAATTGTAAATGGAGTGATTTTGTTAATTTCTCTATCTACTACTTCGTTATTAGTGTATAGAAAAATACTGATTTCTAAATATTTCTCCTACTTCAGAGGGTGATTAAGACATTCTTTTTCTATACTTCTACAGTTCTCAGCTTGGATATGGGGCATTTTTTAATGGGTGCCCTTAGCTCTGAAGTTGCTTTTCCAATCTTATTTCCTTTGTCTTCTGCAAGGATCTAAAAGACCTGTTTTTCCAGTTTGAATTATTTAAGTAAGAAAAATATTTCATTTGCATTTATTTAATCTTTTTGGGTTTTTAAAAATAATTTAGTATTGGAATGAATTTGTTTGTTTGGTTTGGTTTGGTTTTCTTGCACATAAACTATTGCATAAAATAGTGGTCTTGAAGTGTGATCCCTGACCAGCAGCATCTGAATTGCTTGGGACCTTATTAAAAGTGCAAATTCTCACCCTCTTCTCAGATTTGCTGAATCAAAAAGTCTGGGTATTAAGGTTAGCAATCTGTTTTAACAAGTTCTCTGGATGATTCTGATATACACCTAAGTTTGAGAATACCTGGCATAAGAAAATGGGGAAAGTGGCTTGGAGTTTCCATATGATGCACGTACACCTAAGTAATTTGTACCTGAAAGGTGGGACATTGCATTGATCCAGATTCTGGGTCAGATTATGGGGTCATCAGAAAAAGTGCTTTGAGTTTGAATCCTGTTGGCTCCTGGTGGGGAGTGGCATAAATGGGGGCAGAGGTGGTGAGTTCTTTACTCTCTTGTTTCAAGTACTACTTTAGCGGGAAGCGATTGAACCTTGGTATTTCAAGTGTGATCTGAGAACCAGCATCTTCAGAATTACATGAGAGCCTGCGGGAAATTCATGCAAGAATTTGCACTTTTAAGTAAACCACCTGGCGATTCATAACCACACTGAAATGAGAGGAGCCACTGACTTAGTGAGTAGCTGGTAGACTTTAGTTCAGTGTCAAGGTGCTTCTTCCTACACATCAGTGATGATACGCACTTTTCTAATAACTGCTTTGCAGGATTCCCAGCCTGTTGCATTTATTGACTTTTGTTAACGAGATTCAAAACACGAAATTATTGTGTTAAAGACTGCCTTTTAAATTTTGATACTACATAATTGTCCTCAATAGAACTGTAATCCTTTACCCTATCACCAACAGTTTGTGAGACTTCCATTTCTTTTCCACCCTTTGCCATACTGGTTTTTTTTTTTTTTTTAATATTTACTTATTTATTTATCGGCCAAACTGCAGATGAGAAGTGGCATCTCATTTTTATTCTAATTTTGTTATTTGAGTCTTATATGTTAGACTATTTCTCCATTTCTGCTGTTTGTGTTCAACTTTATGCTACCATTGATTATCTATTATGTGCCATTGTATTATTAGTATTTTAAATATACAATAGTTAATGCTTACAATAATCCTACAGGGAAGGATTTACAATTTAGACTTAATGATATTCAGGCTAAGAGCAATGAAGTCATTTGTCCTCTAAGTCACACACGTAGATAATGAATGGCACATATATCATATACACAAATTAAAATTCAAGTTCAACTCACATATCCATGCATTTCCTAACTTATGTTATCTCTTATAACATATAAAATTATGTTTCTTGTTCAAACAGTAAGAACAAGAAAAGTCAGAAATTTTAAAAAATGGACTCAAAAAATTTGAGAAAGAATAAAGAGCTGAACCTAACCATCATGGGTAAGAATTGTCTATAAAATATTGTGAGTTAAAACATTAGCAATGTCATGTGAGAAATAAAAATAAAAGGGGACATTATTCAGGTTATGCTTTAATATTATTATAACATGTGGAATGTGAAATTAACAAAAAATGAATTGATAGCTTCACTTGGGCAATATCAAAATACTTTTATATAACTAGCTGTAAAACATTTGTCACTCAATAAAGTAACTTTTCCTGCATTGATGCAATAATAGTGTTAACAATAATGATATGTATCAAGTTTCTACTATGTGGCAGATACACTGAAGTTCTTTAGATATCTTAACTAATGTGATACTCATATCATTCCTATGAGGCTGGTACTAATACAGCCCTATTTTACAGATGAGAAAACTGAGTCTCAGAGAGGTGAATTAACATGCACATGGTTACACAATAATCAACTTTGGAAGTAGGATTCATCTAAAGGTATCATGGCTACAGATCCAGCCCTCTTCAACACTACACCATAACATTACCACTATAAAGATCACTTTAAGTAAGATTCTTAAGTGGTCCTTGTTTGCAAAAACAATAAAAACAACAAAATAATCAAAAATAGTTATTTGGAAAATAAGTGTATGTAATATTCAACATCTGAAAAAGTTATTTTTACTTACTTGTTCACTCTATGGTAGAATTTAAGAAGAAAGAAAATTGTGTCCCTTGTCACCCTGGTTTTCCTTTGTTATTTCCAGGCAATTATTCTTGTATAAAATACGTGTTTGTAATTCATGTTGCTCTTTATTCTTACTTGTTACTTTTATCTACTAGGTTTCTGATAAATGAGATGGGTAAAAGCTTGGACTATCCATAAGACGAGTGAGAAATTGCCAGTGGACACAGTTGTCTAGTAGTGCTGTGGGTCCAGCTATGGTTATAGTCAAGGAAATTGTAAAAGTAACCAGATCAGGTTGAGTTTCAATACTTAAAACATGGTTTAATTGTTATTGGAATATCTAGTTGGGTTAATAAAATAAATAAGTACATTCAGAAAAAGTCGGGAGAATATTTCTAAAAATTAACTTTAAATAATAAAAATAAGATTTTTCAAGAATAATAATGTCAATTTCATTGTTTTAAGTGGAGGCAATGCTCTCTGGTGTTTGATGAACTGCTAGACATTTAAAAATTCTTTCATATTATATTAATTCTAGAATGTTATAATTCTATATATAAAAATGAAATTATGACATACTATGAAGATATATAGAAGAATCATTTTCAAATATTAGAGTAGGAAAAATTATTTAAGCTAACTTCAAAGGCTGAAACCATTTTCTAAAATGTTTGTTTATTTTTGAGAGAGAAAGACACAGACAGACAAAGTGTCAGTGGGCAAGGGGCAGAGAGAAGACACAGAATCCGAAGCAGGCTCCAAGCTCTGAACTGTCAGCACAGTCTGATGTGGGGCTCAAACCCATGAACCATGAGATCATGATCTGAGCCAAAATCAGAGGCTCAACTGACTGAGCCACCCAGGCACCCCCAAAGGCTGAAATCATTTTTAAAAAATGTCTATATACATTTTTAAATGTAGGGTGGGGGGTAACCTCTACCATATGTCATTTTTAACATATTTATAAAGTGGGCAAATATTTTAAACAGATTAACTAACAAAGTTTCTTAATATATACATATGTCTTATTTGTCTTTTTTTCTAAGCTACAAATTGCTTGAGAATAAGGCCCTATGCTATTTGACATTGGATACAATTACCAAAACTTCTTGAGTGCATAAATTAATGAATAAATGTCAGAATATCAATATAAAATCAATATAGGCAAATATTAAAACATTTTGAGATGTGTTTGAAGGGTTTTATTTTGCTTCAGATTGCAAACTATCGGCAAATGCAGTTATTTTTGTATGAGATCAGGTGTATGATTATTCACTGACAGACACATGAAATACTGTTGTAAGTGATGAAAACAATCTTGAACAGTGTCTAAAGAATGATTGTGAGCTTGAGACTTGGTGGCTCCTTGTTTTAGAATTTTCTAAGCTACATTTTTTATAACAAAGTAGTGGCCTTGAACTCTGTCATGGATAGGCATATCATCTTAGGAAAGCAAGTATTTTTCATAAACTGAATGTTCTAAATGTTTTGTTTCATTATGTTGAGCTTTGGAATCAAGTATTTGTAACAAGTCATAAGAACAGTGCCATTCTTGTTACTTTGGGGCAGAGCAGTCTTCTCATCTATGTCATCAATTGTCCTTTTACTGGATTTTAAGCTTAGTCTCTCACAAATGCAAACCCATTCATTGACCAGATCATAAAATGTATATATGATAGCACCACACCAATATAACTTTAAGCATGAGACTTAATCTCTTGCCATGTCATATTTAACCACTCATAAAAATGCATTTTTAATATATTTATTCCATACCACACTAGAAGTGTTGATCTAGTCACATGGTCTTAAAGTCAGTACAACCATGTACAAAGAAACCAACACAGAATTCTTCAAATTATAGCCTTTTCTTCCCCAGAAAATTTATGTCTCCTCACCAAAACAAAATATTCACAATTGGCTATCTTTATTATTAACTCAAAGGTGTAAAAACTGGTTACCCATAGGGTATTTAAGGTGCTAGAATTTTGACTTGCTGGTGTTCAGTAAGTAATTGGAGAAGTATCCATACATGTTCTAACTTGTTACAACTTGACCAATTCCCTTTATTCCCCACGCTGTCTTAAAGGTCCTTTGTAAAATAGGTTCCCTTTTCCAGTCAGCCATTGCCTCAGGGTGTTGCAGCATCTACTCCGTTTGGCAGGATGTTAATTAGCATTTTTCTTTTAAATACAGTACTGCTCTCTACCGATTTCCACAGACTCCAACTTTTGAGTTCTTGCTTCCTGAGACTGCTGCACTTAAGACATGAATTCCCATACTTTTATCCCATCCTGGATTCATGTACCAACCTCACACTTTCCTACACTTAGCTTCAACACAGAGCCACACACAAAATAATCCACAGTAATCACTATGGCAAATTTTATATTACTCTTTAATTACCTCATTTCCCTACTGCGGAAGCCATATAGTGAGTTGGCCCAGTGTATTGATTCTACTGACGAGGACGTTTTTTAGCTATGGTCACAAAATGAGGGACCAGAAAGTGAATATCAAAAAGATATTTGAAAGAGGATACCAAGTCAAGCTGGAAGAGGTTGTCATTGTCTAAAATGGATTAATGCTGGGGCGCCTGGGTGGCTTAGTCGGTTAAGCGTCCGACTTTCGCTTAGGTCATGATCTCCTGGTTTGTGGGTTCGGCCCCGCGTCTGGCTCTGTGCTGACTGCCAGCTCAGAGCCTGGAGACTGTTTCAGAGTCTGTATCTCTCCCTCTCTCTCTCTGACCCTCCTCTGCTCACGCTCTCTCTCTCTGTCTCCTAGAAATAAATAAAACATTTAAAAAAATAAAAAATAAAATGGATTATTGCTGAAACTGCAAATAGCAACAGCTATAAGGAGCAGATGAGTTTCTTTTCTCTTTGTTTCTATTCTTAACCTCTTCCAATCCTGTCTCTGTACTATAGCCTGAGTTAGCTAGTTAAAATACAAATCTCAATTACTAGCTCTCTAATGTAAAACTTTTTAATAATGCTTTCTTCTTAATTAAGAATGGAATAAAGTCCTTTCATATCCTTTGTTTTGGTGACCCACATTCCCCTTGCCTACTTTCTTTTCTTTTTCTTTCATGTTCTCCCATTCCCCAACCTCTACACGTCTCAATCCTTTCTAGTAGACCTTAAATCTCACTTCACATATGTGTCTTCCCTTTAATTCCTCCTCTCAAACAATAATCTCTTCACTGTCTCTGTCATAACATTTTACTCTAGCACTTTACTCCTTGCTTCTTGGAGCTGTAGATGGCTATGTCCCTGTCTCATCTTCCCTTCTTGCCTGAATACTTCTTCGTATGTAAACAAGGAGCTGCATCTGATTCATCGGTTATTTCAAAACATTTAGCAGAGTGTCAGGAACCTCAGTTGGCATTCACTCAATAAATATTTGTGCAACGCTTGACTGTCTTCAGCCATCAGAAATCAATCTCTACAAGAATCTACAAAACCAAATGACTACTGACTTCTTTTGTCTACTATTGCCTAAGTGAAGAGTGCCAAATAGTCCTAGAATAAACGAATTAAGTTCCAAAAGATGGAAAAGCACAAAGCAGAGGGAGATGATCACACCATGTGCTGATTGTTTTGCCCAGAAGCCTTCAAGGCCTTTAATTAAACAGTTTAACCATGGGAGCCGAAAGATGGAATGTGTTCCAAATTAATGCTTCATACTCCTTATGCTTCCAGGCCAGGAAATATAATTACCACATAAGAATTTAGAAATTATTTCCAAAGAGATCATGACAGTTTTTATTTTTATTATTTTTAAAAAATAAATCTTAGTCACTGTTCTTCAAAGAAGTCTTTGCTATTAGCTGAATTGATACCATGAATCAAAACGGGGCAGATCTTGAAGATGGCAGTTCAATTTAGATATATTTAGATGAAAAATATCATCATACTAAAATCTCTTTTTCCCCTCTGTCTTAAAATTTCACAAAAGTAGTGCAGTGTGTGCTTGACATATGTTGAGTAATTGGATTCTAAAGACATTTATTGGGAAAGGGTTGATTATGTGAATTTTAACCTTGAAGTCCTTCATACTATACGTGAAGTAAAGTAAACATGGTTTGGATATCATTCCTTCTCCAAAGAAGTTCACTATAGTAAATTATTTTTCCCCAAAATTAGAAATTGATATTGTTTCTTCGCCCATCAAAGTGATTTACTAATGGCTAAAGGCCTGTTTTCCAAGCGTCACTTTCCTTTATCTTTCCCTTAACTTGAAAATTTGAAATTACAAATTTAAATACACATAAAATTAAATACAATTATATGTCGGCCATTAAATCTTAAGCATTTTAGTACCCTTGTGCAAAATTTCAGTCAAACTGCATACTTATGACTGTAAGCAATGGATTCATGTAAGTAAATTTTCCCAGTTAAATTATTAATACTGTAATATTTAAAACAAAGATGATTTTAAGTTAAAAATATCAATTTAGGGGTGCCTGGCTGGCTCAGTCGGTTGAGCACCTAGGTCTTGATTTTGGCTCAGGTCATGATCTCATGGTTCATGAGATCAAACCCTGTGATGGGCTCTGAGCTGACAACATGGGACCTAATTAGGATTCTGCCTCTCTGCCTCTCCCTTTCCCCTTGCTCATATTCTCTCTTTCTCTCTCAAAATAAATACATAAACTTAAATAATATCAATTTAAAAGAAAGCCTTTAATTTTAATTATTCTTCTCAAGTTAAGTTATGTGAATGAATTGAATTTTTTTTAGCGTTCTATGTATCCTTTCTCCTTCCTCTTTCCTGAAAAAGTTATATGGGGGAAGTGTTTGAAATTTGGCCACAATTCCACAAATTTTATTCTCTTGATTTTATTATATAATGATCAGAAGATTTTGATGAAACAGGAACTATTAGGCAATCAAAATTAGCCAGTTGCATCTCTTATAGTGAGTCTTCACAAGGCTAGTGTACCACTTCTGATTAGATGCTGAGGTTTTTTCTGTTTATTAGATGATAAAGGGTACACCAAGAAATATTTTCTATTTTTGTAGACCCACTCATCACATTTTATATGGAAATCTTGTTCCTTACACCACATGTAATATTTTTAGAGCAATGCAATTCAACAATAGTATCACTAATGTAATATGAAATGTACTAGCTCGAGTTCTGCAGGTGGCACAAAAATAATATATTATTTCTGATCTCAACTTTTTACATTTACAATTTTTAGGAGAGCTTTGATAGCCAGCTATTAGCTCTTAATGATCCTCACCTTCTGGTATTCCTACCTTTGTATAGTCTCTTCTCACATTAAATTAGGGTTGACCTATGATGGAAATATGGAAGTGATAGTGTGTGTGGTTTTTCTCTGATAGGTCAAAAAAAAAAATCTCAGCTTCTCTCTTGGCCCGTTAGATTATTCACTGTGGTGGAAGCTATCTGCCTGTAAAGATCTCTTAGTGACGACATTTTATCCTACTTGCAAGCTAACAAGTTATCCTGCTGTGGGTTCTTGGATGATAGTAGAAGATGCAAGACTCCAAGGTCACATTCAAAGGACAGTTTATCACTCAAAACAATGGAAGTAACCAGAGTACCAGGATTGTGCCAGTTTCTTAAGCCCCAATTCCCACAGTCTAATGCAAAGTGAAGATGAACTCCAAGTTTAGGGGACTCAATTTTTTAAGCCTGCCTGATCTTTCCCTTAAGGAGATATTACCTTTATGATATGGAAGAAGAAAAATAAACTGCCTTTCACTCTGGAGGGAGACTATCTCTATCCTGCAAGGCTGCTTGTTATGCAAACATCCTTGAAAAGATAATTCAGAACAATAAAAGTTCTCAGTTCCTCTGCTCACAAGATATGAGAGACACAGGAAGAATTATCTTCCAGTATTGTAGCAAGAGACTTAACAGCCCTCTTGAGAGAACCATGCAGTGATAAACTGAAATCGCTTCCAGCAACCAGCACCACCCCCTCCAGCCCAGCAACTGAATCATCTTGAAGGAAGATCCTCCAGCCCCAGTGAGACCTTCAAGTGACTTTTTTTCTAGCTGAAATCTAACTACAATTGTAGGAAGGACCTGAAACTAGAGCCATCCAGAATGTTGCTCTCAAATTCCTGACTTTCAGAAATTATGAAGGATAAAAACACTGTTGTTTTAAGCCACTAAGTTTTGAAGTGATCTGTTACACAGTAAGACCTAAACAATACAGATTTTCGTACTTGAAAGTGGTGTGCTAGCCCAACAAAAGTCTTAAAATATAATAATAGCTTTGGGATGAGGTAGAAGGAAGAATCTAGAGGCACCTAACAGGAGAGTTTTAGGGAAAATGTAAGAGGACTTGAAGAGATTTTGAGCAAATCCTGACCACCTTTTCTGCTGCTCGGAGAGCTTACAGGAAAGTGAAAGAATGCTGCTGGATATGAGAAAAAAAGGGCCCTTGCGATGCAGAGGCAGAGATTATTGACTCTTTTGCCTAATAGCATAGAAAGTAGAAAATGTACCTAAGAAACTAGGGGATTAAGCTAAGGAGATATCCAATGCTGTTGAAGGTTCCATCTGGCTACTTTTTGCTCCTGGGGGAAAGTGAGATGAAGAGCCTTTTTGGTCACCCTTGAAGAAAACATACTGTGTAATATTATAGACCATATAAATTTATAAATAATTTACCATTTATGCATATTGCAGTTTCAGAGGATAAATTGTTTTCTACATAAAGCATATTTCTTTTTTTAACATGAACAAACACAATTTTTTAAGTAAAAATTAAACTAGTTAGAAAAGTAAGAACTTTCATTTTAGTGGCTTTAAAGATGAACTTAAAAGAAAAATGTTAGAAATGATAATTTCAATGTTAGTTTCATGAAATTAAAGTATACTATCTTATAGTGCTGGAAGTCAAATATTATGAGCCAGAGTAAGACAGGAGAAGTTTTCAGGAATAGAAATGTTGCAGCATAACCATATATTCACTAAGATACAAAAGAAAAATGAGGAATCAAAAATAAGGAATCTCAAAAATGAGACCATTACCCTTAGAGGAACAGTGTTAAGACTTATTTTCACAGCCAAGTGCTGTTCTATTTTCAATTATTATTCTTACTTTGAAAAATCCTAAACAGTAACAAAAACACTTGGTCAGAAAGATTCAATAAGCCCTCAAGATGCCAACTTTAATTTGGCAGTGATACTAAGATGGTCTGTGAAAGCTGAACACATTGGGCTGATTTAATGATGAATAATTTGGAGGCTCATGCAGAACAGTTTTTGAACCCTCAATCACCTGCTGTTGCAGTCAGCAGTTACACACCTTTCAAAGGCTGCTAAACATGGTCTTCTTTTAATTTTCTATTTTATTTTTAACAAATAAGATCAAACAAAATAGTCAAAAAGTGAATCTGATTTGGAGCATAAATATTACATTTGGAATATTTGCTTTAATGGATATTTCTAAAATTTTTAAAATTTATGGTCCATATACTTAAAAAATAATTTAACATAGTTTGTACGTGCACATACACACATGCACACATACACACACAGAAAAAATAATTGAGAAAGAGATCACTGATATAACTATAACCATAATATCTTTTTCTTATTTTGGTTTCGTAGGAATATTTGTCTTCAGAAAGATATTGTTGTTTTCTAACAAAACTCATCAAAATGATAAATCCTTGGGAAAATGAATTTTATTTCTTTTCTAGGAATTGACTTTCTGCTTCTGTTCAAACAAGAGTAGAATATTCCTTTCACTCTACACTTATTTAAAGTTGACTGTCACATGTTTCTGGGCTCAAGAGGAACACTGCCACTATTTCTCTAAGGAAACTTGGTTTAACATCACTCTAGCCTCTTCAACTCAAGTCTAGGGACCTCTTTTTTTTCTAACTCTAGAAGCCTGAGACACTGATCTGGAATGGAAACAAGTATATCACCCCAGAAGCTACATGAAATTGTGCTGTAGTGTAACGTGCATGGGGCTGAGGACAGAAAAACTGAGGCTTGACCAAGCTTTGTTTATAACTTGCTGTGTATCACTTGATATCATTGAGCCTAACATTTCTCATCCATAAAGGAATATAATTATATTGAGGGATCTAAGTTTTCTTCAACTCAACTAGTCTATAATTCTGAAGTTTCTACCTTTAAGATGACTAACCTGATATCATATAATGAAGTCTGGTTTTATGGAGCAGTATCATTTGTAGGTAATTTTTTTTCCTCATGATGTATTTTCCCATGAAGTTAATGTCCAATTATTTTGAAATTTAAACACTGTTTGAAATGCATCACCAGTCATTATGATTTAACGACATTTTCTGAGAGTACCATGACCTTGATATTATTCGAAGGGTCTTGGTTGTGGGTTGTTTTACATGTGTGGAGTTGTTTGACATCCTTGTCACTACAATCTAAATTTGTACAACTTTTCATGAATGTATCCTTCATGAAAGTTGATGTCTGCTACTGAACATATGTTCTTTCACCAGATACCTGCCTCTGATTCATTATTTCAATCACAAGTCATGATAGAGTTGGCATGACAGAGGGTATCTGTTCTGTATTCAGAGGATCATGTCTTTCAATGAAAATACACATTGTCTTTTGTGTCAGATGGTTATCTGTTCAAAAGGAAAATAGCAAGAGATAAGACAGCCATGAGGCAGGCTTCTGGCTTTTTACTAAGACCAAACACATTCAGTCAGTGGATAACTTTACAGCACAGTGAAGCAAATGAACCTTTCTAAAATCTCTTGGATAAAATGAGGTTTTTAGAGTCCAACATTTTAAGGGCATACAGCATATTGTAGAGGGGCAAAAGCATTGCACCTAAAGAAAGTATTTTGATATCGAAGAAGGTTTTGTGTGTGTGTTTTCTTAAAAAGACATGTTTTCTTTTGAAAATATCAGATTAGCAATATTTTCCGAAGGCCAGGACTCTATAGATACTTGTGATGGTTTTCTGGCTTTTTAAGAAACTTTAAAAACTGTTTCCCCAAAAGAAAACAAAAGTGAGCATGTGTTCTAAAGTGGAACACTTGAATAGTTGTTCACCCATACTACTTTTATAGCCTTCTCCTTTTATGTTCTTAACACAGAGAAGAATCATACTTTAAAATAGCTTTACCAAGCAAATAAAGTTGACTAAGAAATCTAAAACATCTGAACAGGAGCCAGACGTGTAGGTAAAATTCATCTTAAACCATTTGATTCACACATGTTCTCTCTCTGACAAGACAAGACAAGCCAAACAACATCCAACAGCATTCCTCCGTTTTTCCTTTTGTTGTTTGCCAGTTAATTTTTATTCACTGGAAATGCCAATTTTCCACATGCTATTCAATGTGGTGTGCTTGTTTGAAAAGAAGCAAAGAAAAAGAACTTAAGATGCTGAGAACTTAACTCATTCCTTCCTTTTTTTCCCTCCCTGACGACAAGTCCCTTTCTTCCAGGCTTAGTGAGAAACAAAAGCAGACTCATTCAACTTCAGAACTTGAACCCATGCCAGATGAAATATTTTAGCGAGGCTTATCCTCAACTCGGTCATACTGTATAGATGGACCTAGTTAAGTGGTTTTTGTTGGCTCCATGGTTTATTATGACTTTACGGTCACACCCTCTGTGCCAAAGTGCAGCTCAGCAAAGTGTGTGGGGGTGGGGGTATGTGTGTCCTTTGTTTCAGAATGTGGAGCTAAAGAAAATATGTGGTTCTAGAAATTGAGGAAACTCATCATTTCAGAATACATTTAATCTACAGTGAACCCTTACTAACATTTGATCTTTACCATATACCTGAGAGTCAGCAGCTCACACTCTCATTATTTTATTCTAATTAGGTAAACTGGAAAAAAAAAAAAAAAGAAAGGCAGGGAGGGGTTCAACCACTTGCTCCAGTATAGGTTAGAAAGTTAGGACAAAACACAGAGTAAAAAAGAAAACTTCCAACTCCAATTCTTTAACCTGAACTACTACGTAAGTCTCTGCTTGGGCAAACATGGCAAACTAATGCCAGTAGTGCAATTAATCCATAATTTCTTACAGGAAGTGCAACATCTCTCTAGAGTGACTTAATGTGCAAGGAAGGACCCCTTTTCTCAGACTTGGCATAGTGTAAAAGCAATTATCAGTATACATTAAACAAATGTAATTTAGCACAGTTGCTTATGAGAAGACCCTAAAAAAACTGGAATTCAGACATAGGTTGTAGATGATTAGTAGCAGATGAAATCTAAAATATTGGGTTATAAACATGTTCCACAGATTTCTACTGGTGTTATTTTAACAGGGATGACTGATGCTTGGTTACTGCTATCGTTTACTCAACAGCATTTTAGGACAGGAATGGGTCTTCAAGATTAGTTACTTGAACTCTTTCATTTTACAGATGAAGAAACTGAAGCCCAAAAGGATTAAGTGATTCATCAAATATTACATGCTAATTAACAGCAAGAATGGGTTATAATGTTGTTCTTCTAACAGTCAATTCAATTCACCAAACTTTTGAGTGTACCTTTTATACGAAAAAAAACTTTTCATACTGATGAGAAGAGATGAAAAGATACATAAGCCACAAACCCTACCTTTAAGGACAGGACAGAACAATGAAAGAATAGGCAAGTATAAAGTTAACTATAATGCAAAGAAGATGAAGATATTAACTTCTATGGGTTCAAAGGATGAAGAAAAGAAATTTCCTATAATTTCTTTCTACTCTACAGGGTAATGTTTCCTTTTTCACAACTATAATAGAACAGTGACTTGGAAAGGATATCAGAAAACCCACTGAATTCATCAGGTGGGTAGCTAAATTAAGGGTGACCAACTTTTGCCTTAGGATGTACAACTCTTCAGAGTGTGGGGTATAGTCCTTAAAGCAAGAGGGGTAAAATTCATATTAAAATGAAATAATACACCATTTTACAGTAGTATATTTTTTGTTAAAAATCTCAAATGAGAGCGATGTAAAGAAATAATCACTACTTTCAAAACCCCAATATTGGTTTTTTTCTCTTAGTAATAAAAAAATACTGTATGATACAACTCTTTGTTGATTCTGAAGTCCATTATTTACTATATAAGTTGTTTATATTCACTATATAAGTTACTTTATATCTTATGACTTTAACAAATCACTTGTGTACTTGAACATACTAAACTCCATTAGATTTTTACAGGGTCATTTTTGCAAAGTATTAAGGGCAGGTTATATCTCCCTGTGTTTTGCTAATCCTAAAAATTTAGAATTTTCTACAAATTTCATAAGCAAATTCCAAACTCTATAATTAAATCATCAAAAGAGATGGTGAATGGAAACCATCTTTCAAAGAAAGTACCCTTTCATATGAAGAATATTATTAGTGGATCCCACATAATTTAATACTAGGTAGTTCATCTTTAGATAAGACACTTGGTTTCATCATTTATGCAAATAAAAGGACTATGGTTAAGAACACTTTTTCTAACTTGGTTTCAAAAGTATGTCTAATTTATCAATTATATATTGTAAACTCCTTGAAGATCCAGATATAATACATTGAAAATTAATGTTTACCAGTCACTTGCAAGAGTTGGCCCAAACACCTTGTGAAATTAGACAATATCTGAGAAGAGGTTAATCAGTCTTGTCTAGATATAGATCAATGAGAGCCACAATAAACCAGTTTGAAAGAAAAGGAAAAAAATCTACCCTTATTGATTTAAATGTGAAGTGAACTTTAATAAGCATAAATATAGACATTCATAAAATTAAGTAGTTAATAGAGGTATATTCTATACAACACTGTACAGTAAATAATGCTCAACAATGGCTTTATCTTTTTGTGTTAAATATTTGTTTTCTTGATATGTTAAATCACTGTGACAAACTCCTAACAAAAAAGTGACTTCTCACAAAAAAAAAAAAAAAAAGGCTTAATATGTACCTACTACCACTGAGGTGAGAACAAGGAGATCACTACAGAGAGGATGCAGCCACCAATGGGAATGTGTGGAATGGGCACAGGCAACATTGTGCAAAGCGCATTAATGAAATATGCTCTGATTTCTTCAAGAAACCAAGTGACAAAGATGCCATCCTCAAAGATTATATGTTGAAGAAATACTAAGAGCAGTAGTACAAATTCAGTAATAAATGCCAGAAGCAAAAAGTTTGGACACATCAGTATGTGTGATCAGAATAACATTATGTATTCTGTGATCAATACAGGATAATGTATAACATTGATAGGATGCATGGTACGTGACATGCTAGGCTCTGTTCTTAGTCATACTGATACCAGTGAGAAGTTCTCATCAATTCCTTTGAAAAAGGGAACAGGCGTTGAAATTCTAGTACCCATCATATGTGATTAACAAAACTAACATAATGAAATTTCATTTGTTTTATAACATGTCACCCTTTTCCCCAACACTTAGTATCATTTGAACATGGTGATTTACTCCAGTGGCAAGAAGTAAAGATAACATTATTGAGCTTTTTAGAAAATGTGGCATTAGAAAGAGGGTACTTCCATTACTTATGAAAAGATTAAGTTTTCAGAATGTAACATAAGTGCCTCATGGAAAATATTTCCACTCCCAGGGATGAGCCCTAGTCAGTTCAAGGGTGGGCATGAGACCTAAAAAGTTGCAGTCTCAGTGTATCTCAGAATTCTTGCTTCGAATTATAGGATAAAGGCCTTTTCTCTCTCTCTCTCAACCTTGTAGTATGTAAAGAGAGTGTAAAGACAATGACATTTATTTTTTTCCCATGGGACATTTTCATAGCTTGAGATTGGATCCAACACACAGAGGAAAGCAAACCTCAGAAAATGACAGATAGCTCCTGGATTTAGCAAGCCTTGAAGCCAACCCATCATGGATTTACAGCTCCACTAGCCACTACATTTCCTTATTTTTAAGCCATTTACCATAAGGTGTTCTTATTCTTCCGACCAATGGCATTCTGAATGATACAATACTATAACCCTATGGATAAAGTAAAGGCTTCGTAGCCTTGCTACAGTCTTCCTATGCTTTGTGACTTTTCGTAGTCACCCTTTTCTCCAGCTATAAAATACCATTGGAAGGTCTCTGACCACATAGTGCTATTTTGGATCTCTGCATCTTTGTATGTGTTTGTTCCTCTCCTAGGAATGCCCTTGGCCTATCAAATTCTATTCATTCTCCAAAATTTTTCTCCTATGTCATGTTCCTAAGATTTTCTGGGCCATTTCCTACCTGACTTAGATGCCCTTTCTAGGTCTGTCCATGACCTATCTTTACCATGGTACTTATCTTGTATTATAATTTTTTCTTCCAACCTGGACTAAAAACTCCCCACAAGGAAGATTCATGTGTTACTCCATTTTTTTCTTATTCTGTTTCTTTTTTGTTGTTTTTATCACTACTACCTAAACTAACACTTGTTGATGTTCAAATGTTAGCTGAATTAAAGAATGCATCAGATAATAAAAGGAAAGCAACAAACCTAATTTCTGCTTAGGACAAATGTTTTCCATTAATTTGGTTTGCTTTTGTTTGGTTTGGGACTTTAGGTAAGAGAGCAGACCTAATGGATTTTAATGAATGTGTTTTTACACTTTGATACAGTTTACTAACCATTAGTAGATAGGTAGCCAGATAGAAAACCTAATTGCAGATGAGTTACCTTCTCTGATTACTCACTATTAGTCACTGAAGAGAAATAAACAAGAAAGACTGAATGAATCAATAAAAATTTATCATTGTTACTAAAAAACACTGAAAGCATATGATTTGCATGGTGATGTTATGCTTATTTAGACTGAGTATACAGATGTAAAATTAAAAGAATTTGAACATTAATTATGGTAAATAGTTTTATATTAGTTGGTATGGTAAATGGTTTTGTATTAGTAGATCTTTTTAAGTTTGCTAGAAGAAATTACCTTCGCTAAATGGTTCCGAAGTGTTACTACTCTAGACCCTGTCATTCTGTGACCTAGACATTTAGTGGCCTCATAGAGAATGTCAGTATCATTTTAGAAGTGATTAGAGCTCAAAACCTATGCTCTCTTAGATGATGACTCAATGATGTCTTTTTCAGATAATATATACAATAGTATACAATAGAGGAAAATTCTTGGTGAGTTTTGTTTTGTTTCTTTTTACAGTGAAGCTTGCCAAATTTGCCTCTGCATATTCTAAAGTTGGTTTTGGCATGTTTGTTATCATTCATTTGAGTGTCATGGTCCTTCCTCACAGGAAACAGATGGCTCACTCACATCAAAGTAACTAAAGCAAAGTTTATTTATGAAGGGACTAATGCCCAAGGTGTGAATGGAGTTTAGGAAATGACTGGATCATTCAGGGACCTGGAATCAACTGGAGTAGAGCTCTTTCTCCCATTTCCATCCCATGTCCAGAGAGGTGAGGTGAGGACTCACTGGGAAAGAAGTGCTAACAGAAGTCCACCTGGGGAAGAGAAGGATTTCCCGTTGAGAGCACAGCCAGCCCTAGGTAACTTCACCAGAATGGAGCCAAAGGAACAAGTGTCCTGACATCATTCTCTTTACTACTTCCTATTTTCTGCTAGGCTCCCCCTTGATGGGAAGTAGGGGGTATGGGAGGCTTTTTGTTGTAGTACAAGATGAATTAGTTTTCTTTTTCTTTCTATCTTTATTTCTTTTTTTTTTCTTTTTGCCCCTCAGCACCCAGTATTGCCTTTGTCTGGGTGGAAATCTTGTGTCTGCAACGGGAGTGAACAATCTCATCACGGGTCATATCAATTCAGTCATATTCCTGCTCAGTCAGCTACTAATATTGTTCTTCCTATAAGAAATTCATGTGGAAAAGAGAAGAAAAATTAAATATAGCACTATAAAACATAGCTTCTAAATTCCCTCTCTGTGGCCAGCCACTAGCATAAATTGATGATCGTAACTGCCTACTTCCACCAACCAAGTCCCTTTATCTTCGGGAAACACTTCTGCTAAATAAGGGTTTTTGAACTGGTGAGATGACTTGAAGCTTCATTCCACTTTCTGTGAACTCAGTTCTGGCTGTACTGGGTTCTAACTCTCTTTATGTGCCCAATAGTGGGTGGAAGTCTGAAGAGTCAGTATTTGCTCTTGAGGTGGGAGAGGTTCAAGAGAATTTAGAGATTCATAGTTCTCAACTGTAGTCTACTCATATGTCCCATCCAATGACTCAGGGCTCCACTGTTTACTGATAATTAATTGCCTTTCCCTTTGTATATTAAGGGATCTGGCAGGTCCAGTTTACAATTAGTGTTATGACTCTGCAACCTTCACAATCATACCCTGAGCTTGGTTATCAGCTGTGTCTTTCAAAGTTACTCAGGAAACCCTGACTCAGTGCATTAATAATTACATGTTCATAGCCTTAAGTCTCTTTTTCCCTATCTGTATGCTCTAGGATTATAAGAAGAAGCTAAGTGACTCTAAAATCTTAAGTATTAGAGCAGCTAAATGCCACAGCCACTTGATCTCCACCAGCTTATCATCCCATGATACCATAGTGATGATCTGAATATTTGAATACAAGATGTCAAGAATTATTTCTATCTGATTTCACCCCCCCCCAGCAAAGAGATTTTCCCTGCACTCTTCACATATATGGCATATCAACCCTAGAATCTCCCTTCAAGGCACATATTTCCTGGGGCCAACTCTGGTACCAACTAATGCATCAGCCAAGACGCCTCCAGAAAAGAGATCATTGGATGAGCATCTATTTACAAAGTGACATCTTATAAAAGTTTGAGTAGAGTGGAAGCTGGTCACCACAGATAGGGCAGGAGTAGGGGTTGGAAGCAGTGAAGTATTACCACTCTTAAACCCAAAAGGCTGAGGAAAGGGAGAAATTAGCAGAACCTGGAAGAAATAAAGTCATCCAGAAGACAGAGTACACCAAATCCTTATTGATGTAGTTGGTGCAGGCCCATTTTTGAGGCAGAAGGCAGATGCAAAAGAAGGGAATGGTTCTGGATGGTCACACATAGATATGTGACACATGGTATTTCTTTGCTTTCTCTCTGCAAAATATCATTCCTATCCTCCTTCTAAATGATGCATCTCATCATTTCCTTGAACCATATGATTTAATTAATCTATTGTTTCTAGTTTCCCATTTCTGTGCATATTTCTGTGACAGTATATTAAAACCCACCCTAATTTTTGTTTCCTAAAATGTGCTTTTATATTCACATATCTTTTCTCATACTCTTATATATGTACATATGAATATACACATTCATTTATTTCTCCCATTTGGATATAACCAGTGACTGTGTATAGTGTGTTATTTGGATCATATGACAGACAAGTCCACAATTGATATTGTACATGTATTAATGACTTCTTGAGTTTAAAGAGTGAGAATTAACAACTGTACTTGGAATTACATATAATTCTAAAGATTCTATCTTTTCCTTCCCTCTCCCCACCTCACAGAAGCATTCTTTCTTTGATTTAAAACATTCAAGTTTCAACTTATTTCATCTTCTGGAAGAAATGCTGGCATTGAAAATGAAATTTATGAAAGCATAGGTTTCAAAAACTGGCAAGAGATATTTTTAATCTTTAAGGGGTCCATGGTGGTTTCTTTTTCCATTTTGTTTCAGTAATGATTTCCAGTTTTCTTAATAAGAATTAGAGATTTTTTTAAAAATCCCATATAATTACCTCAATTTTTTATTTGAAATAGAGTGCCCTTATCTAAATAATTCCCCAAAGAAAGATCGTAACCAAATTATTTAAGACCACAACCAAATTATTTAAAAATGAAGGATATATATATTGGCCATCTTTATGTCTAATTCCAGATAATTTTACCTCTGAACACTTTACATGTAGCAATAATAAAATATAAGGTGAATACCCTAAAATAGCATTTTGAAAAGATTATTTATTTATATTTGTAAAATGTTGCTGATATGTAGGCATTGGTAATAAATTCATAATAATGATGTTCTAAGTCCATTTTCATTTATAACAACTTAAAATACAGATGGCAATGATATTATCAAGGTTTCTAGATTCATAAATCACCATCAGTCATTTCCATCATTGTTTAAAATTTGCTTTCCAGAGATCTCAGTTTAATCCATAGATAGACCAATAATATTAGTATGTATTTAAATTTACCATGTGACACGTAGAATAAGAATACATTCTTGACAGTGAGATAACTTACTTCAAGTCATATCCCATGTCTATGAGAAAGAAATAAATAGAAACTTAGAAATTGTGGCTCTGGATTCTCTACTGTGGCCATTTAGATTCCCATATTTCTATTTTATACTTTAGTGGGGTAACTTCACAATTCTAATCTGTCCTCTTTATTGGCTCAGCAGTTAAAGCAGACTTGTCCTCTGTATACTACTTAGGTTTTGTAAAGCATGATTTAAATAATGCTGGTTTCAAATCTACATATGTATGTAGGATAATGGGTTTCTACCATTCTATACAAGCTGAAATAAATATTAAGGAATATATAAAATTTTAATTATCTCCTCTTTCCAGTTTTGAGAGACTGATGGCAGGTGGGTAGATTGATTTTATTTTCCCTAATTAAAAAAAAGAAAAAGAAAAATCTTACGTTTAACATGTCAGTACATAAATACTCACTATGGGACCTACAGATAGCTTTAGAACCAAATATTTTTCTGTCTGGCTGAAAATGAGATTGACACAAGCTTCTATAGATACAAAGATGATTTTTCAAACTCTCAACATAAAGCTTGGCTTCCAATAGTTTTAAATAATAACAACATATCTAATGGTTAAATAACATTAAATATGAATCTGATTTTGTTAGTGACAAAGCATTTTAATGATGGATCTGGACAGGAAATTGTCATTTAAAATGTAATCATATGCTTCTAATTGTGATGTAGTAACATACTGTATGCTGAAAGGCAACGTGACGAACTAAAGGAGATTGAGCAATAAAGAAATGGAAAAAGAATTAATAGCAGACAGGAAAGTTTGGAACTTTTTTGAGGATTCTTAGGAGAAAAGATCTTTTAACCTGTTTTTGTACTCTTAACCTGGAGGAACGCTGATAGAAATCCAATGAAATAAAAATGAGGCAGAAATGGTTTCAGAAGCAATGAAAAAGAGCCAGGATGTAAGACAATGTCTTTCCCTGCCACGTTGGCCCAAAGGTAGGTCCAGAAAAGAGGCCTCACATTCCAAAGGTCCTCTCTTGACTCTCAGACTCACACTTTTTCCACTGCACCATGCGTGTTCAGTAAGCGTTGCCTAAGAAAACATTGGCTGAAAGGCCAATTTGGACTAGAAATTGGTTTGTCTGAAGCTAGAGTTCACAGTTTTTACCACATTATTCTCCTGCTCAAAAATCCTTCAGTGGCCTTCCTTTTAAATATGCTGTGTTAACAAAGTACATCATTCTCTTGGCATTCCATTTAGACTTGCTCAGTCTTGCCAGTTTCATCTCCCACGACTTCCCTACAGGAAAGCTCTGCTGCATCCCAATCAGTCCACTGTTTAGCATTTGTGCTCTATCACCTCTCTGCATGTTCTCTCAGACTCTTCCTCCAACTGGAACCCCAACTTCTTGGTCCTCTCTTCATTTCAATCATACTCAATATGCAATGGTGGGGTCAAAACCCCATCTCTTTGTACTTGTTCCATGAAGAGACCAACTGTCCTTTAGCTCTCATTTCCATTTCTGGACACCCTACAGTGCACATTTTCAAGACCACTTATTTGGCCTTTATCAGATTCTACTTAGTGTTCTGCTCTGTCTTTCCTGGAAAAGCTCTACCATGTTGCAAAATCCCAGATCACACCACAGTGCCTCCATCATAAAGGATTAAATAAATAATTTCTTGTAAAGCGTCATCTGTCACATAGGCACTTTGTATACAGCTTACAGGGGTTTTCACTTATTTTGTCTTATCTTTCACTATGAAGTTTTAAATAAACACCCTCTCATATTCTCAGACTATAGTGTTTACAGAGGGTTTCCACATATCATATCTTATTTCACAATATTCTTGGAGGAAGTCCTGGCTGATATTATGATCTTTATTTTACAGATGAAGAAGCTGAACCAGGGAATCATAAGTGATTTGCCCAAGGTCACACTGACTGAAGGGCAGCAGAAGGATTTAGAGTCCTTTTTTTCTCAATTGCTAATGCTCATTTTGCTGAATAGCTTTTTTTTCCATACCTGAAAATTTTACTTTTGTGGTTTTAAACATTGCCATTTGGAATTTGGATAAATCATTAAAATGATAGAAAAAATACTAAGAGATCACAGAGCTGCAAAGCTAACAAACATAATAAAAGTATATGATTGTATTTTATGAGATTTGGCAATTAATATAAAACAGGAAAGAGAATGAAAGAATGCTTAATGTTGAACTAAATCATGAATACTCAGCAAGTAGAAAACAATGAGATGAAAGTCTAGGAACAATCATTTTGAGTTAAGTATGTCTGGAGGGTTTTTTTCCCTGAATTTTAAATCATGTACAACAAGGTGAAAAGAAATCTACAAAACTCATTCATAATTGGAAGAGTATATATTCAGAAGTTATGGATTCCATTGATTAACCTGTTCTAGTGTTGAATTGCTAACATTTCTTAAATGCAAACCATGAGTCAGGCATTGTCTTGAGTACTTTTCATGGATTATCCACTGGTACAACAGCATTTAGAGGTATTATTCCAACTTTTCACGGAAACTGAAGTAAAGTGCAGGTGTTGATACAGGTGAGATATTCAGCATATGCTGCCTAACCCCTAAAGCCAAGATAAATTTTTAATAATCACCCTAGTAATCAGGAAAATCTGAATCCAATGATTCTAATCCATTTTAGGTTAAAGCAAATATATTTGAGCTGCATCATGTTTCTTAATTGTTCATTTGTTTAAAAAAAAAATCAAAACTTCTTGTGCTTTTGCTAGAACTGCATGCAACTTCAATGATGTAACATTTCCCTAGAGAACTTAAATGTCAAGTTTGGGACAAAATAGTCTGCAGCACACGGTCCTCTGTGCTTTCCAGTGTCTGTACATCTGTTGGCTGCCACATATGTAAGAAATGAACACATGTGGCTCCATTAGGATTGCCAAATGTCTCTGATTGAGAAAGGCGACATTTGCTTTGGAAGAACATCTAGGTCTCAGTGGTCCCCAGTCTTGTTAAACTTAACCATAAATCCATTAACATTTTTCAGAAAATATAACCCGGCTTTCCTCCTTAAAAAAGTGATTGTCACCCTTGCAGATTATCCGTCTTTACACATGTTTGTGTTTGTGACCTCCCGTGCAATACTGGCAGTAAACAGTAAGAACTAGCAAATGGTCACTGTCACACAGACACAGGTGTGAATTTCAATTCTTCCTTTACTGTGTGGCATAGGGTTTTGACTGAACTTCTTTGAACTTCACCTTCCTCATCTGTAAAATACAGTGTCTAATTCGTAGGATATGGATGAGGATAAAATAAAGTAATTGGTTAAAAAACTAGGGTTCATGGTTAACATATGCTCCATAAATATTTACTTAGCCAATAATTACCAAGAAAATATAAGGCACAAATATAGAAAGTAGATTTTTTACACATACAAATACAAATATATCAATATAGTTGTTGGAGATTATAAAATGATAGATGCTTTCTTTTTCCTTTTTATTCCTATTTTCTATATCTTACAGAAATTTTATTTAAAAATAAAACTGGATTTTGCCATGATCAGAGGGTAAGGAAAGATATCACATTACCGGCAGTAACAAGAAATCTCAGCACACAAAGGCTGACATCAATATTCATCTCAGTTCACTCAGAAATCAGACATGGTCTCTTGAAGTTTTATCCTGAATTCATTTTAGCAATAACTTTTATTTTCTCCAATTAGTTCTGTGAACATACTTCCAATGGCCCAGCCACTCAGTCTCCTAGACTAATTTTTCAGTGTAATGATGTTGAGTACTTCAGGGGAAGAAAAATTAGCTAAGTATAAAGGACATGAGAAGTTAAGTTGGTGCACTGACAACACTGAACTTGGAAAGGTGCTTCTAGCATAGTCCAAGGAAACTCTGAGGTTGTAATTTTAAACAGAAAGTCCAAACTTTTTGGTAAGCAGTGGTCTAGGATGAAGAAGACTATTTTACCTGGCAACACCCATGCACGGTATAATTGGTAATCTTCTTTCAGAGGAATCTTGCTCTTCAGCAGGAAATCCACTCTTAGCACCTGTTGTAGCACCTAATGAATACCAGCTATTCTTGGCATGAATTTTACTATAATATTATTAAAACAACCCTTACATAGATGGCCTTTTCTAAGTAGATGCATCTAGCATAAGGTAATGAGCTGGAAAATATGAACGCAAGTACAGTTCCCAGCCAGGCAAGCCCCCTTAGGAAAAGAAATTTATGAAATGGGACATTCTGGACCATATTTGGGCATCCTCCTCTGTAATTAGTTCAGTGCAATTTATTGAATATTAGTAGTGCTTAAAAATTCTTCACTGGTGGAATCATTGATTCTGGTATAACCTGGGCTCATGTAGGTCGAGCCCATGTGAGTCAGTTCTTCCCACAAACCCTAAAGAGCCAACAATTGTAGTCATAAATGTTTAAAACTAAGGTTTAAGGAGATAAGAGGTGTACTAAATATGCTAAGCTTGCAGTGAATTCACAAGAAAGTACACGTTAAATTGCACTAAATTAAATGATAAACCAAAGTCACCTATTTTTTTTTCTTCATCCTTTCCCCTTTGTCCTTTCCATTCTAAATCTGCCATTTATTAACTTTGTGACCCAGCAGAGCTGGAAGCTGAACTTTTTGGATTAATGCTTTCAGTGGCAATTCCAGTTAGCAAAAGATGCAAGTCAAGGCAGCTCTCCTTACACTGTTTCTCATACTTCCCTCTGTTCTCAGTGATTGTTATGGCTACCAGTGCTTTCTCTGCAGGCAGTAGCAGCTGTGATAGTCATTTCCCAGTAGAACTCTCTATACATCTAATACCCTTTAAAATCCTCAATTTGGCCCTCGGTCCCTTTGAAGCTGGAATGCTCAGTGTGGCTGTCCCTATAGGGAAGTTTATAACATTTATTATATTCTCTAATCATTCACTGAAAACCTATAATCTTGTAAGTACTTTAAATACAGTAGTGAATACACCAAATGGAATTTCTGTGACAGGAAGCATACAGTGGGGTAAGGAGAGGCACTTGCCCTGTGAAGTTCTCTAAATAACTATGTTCACCATTCCCCCAGTAGCATCTGGAAGTTGACCTGTACATCATGTTCTCTTTGGAGCCTTTAGGAGTCTGGAAGCTCAATTCACCACCCTGGATTCCATGTTCCCTTAGAGAGGCTGCCATGATGGCTAATGCTGCCAGAATGCTCAAACCCCAGAGTGTTCTAGTGTAAAGTCATCCACTCTCTTCTAGGCAAGTCCAGACTCCACCAAACACCACCAGAGAAGGCGGCGATTCTTCTTCATGTACCTCAGGATACATGGCACAGATAGAAAAAAGTGCTGATGGATCTTTGGTTTTCCTTTAGTTTTCCAAGGTGATTGTATAAAAGGAACTTCATGGCTTTTCAAAACTGATGAACACTTAACCTGTGTTTCAATTTTCTTCATGAATCCTACCCAATGCCATCAAAAATAAAGAATCTTGAAAGAAGTAGTTTTCTGTCTGTTGCTTGGTGATTTACATTTTTGAGCACAGAGAGGCAAATAATATGGAGAGGGAATGTTATACAACTCCCTGTGATTTAATTCTATTTCAATGGGTTTACTATAGATTCTATAATTTAAACTAAGATTACTTGGGTGCTATTATAAATTGTCTCCATACGAACAAAATTAATACATTATTACTATGTTGTCATAGTCCTGTCTTCTAAACCTTTTATAATTTATAAAAGTAATTTGCACATTCAGAAGCAAACACATAAATCAAAATATGTATTAAAACAATTCTTCATGGAGTACCAAAATAATCTCCTTCATATTATCTTGTATATCACTGATTATCATTCTAATATTGCTCGTTTGTAATATATAGCCCTATCATTTAACATACATTGTTTATTTAACAGAAGTTAATAGATAAATGGTTAGATAGAAAGATAAATGATAGATAGATAGATAGATAGATAGAACTATTGGTACACATAAGGTTACATTCTTCAGAGCATATTCATATATATCATTTTCTAAAGTAATAATTCCAAGAAAGACATTCTGACTAAACATGGGAGCCTACATTATGCTAACATCAAAAAGCAATAAAATAAAACTTTCCAAAGCTTTTAGCTTTGGAACTCTGAATGTGGTCAACTAAAAATGATTTCCTGTTTCCAAAAAGGTTTTTTTTCAACAGAAAATCCTCTCTCTGGAAGTATCAGATGTCCTCATAGTTATTTGATATTACTGCCCAGAAGAATCTGGGAGAAAAAGAAAAGAAAGAAATTGGGAAAAGCCGACAGAGCACAGGAAACCCCTCTTGAAATTTCAAAGGCAGTGAAATATGGAATAAGTTAGCTATGCCAAGACATTTTATATAGAAAGCCTGAAGAACTGAGTAAAGAAAAAGAATATTCATATGAAGAACCATATAGCCATTATGCATATAGCTTCATATCATACAAATTAAACTGAAAAAAGAGAAGAGAAAGCAATTAAAACTGCCTATGAGAGACATTTAGGAAATATTTAGTACATACAAATGGATGAATAATTAGAAAGAAAAGGGAACTATGGAGTAGCCACTCAAATATGTTCCTAAAATACTACAGCTGTTACTGTTACAGCTTTTCCTAATTTTTTTATACCGAAGGTAGTTGTATTAAGTTCTCTGAAGAAACAGAACCAATGGGATATATAAAGGCTCAAAACAGGAGTCTTATTATGAAGAATGGGCTCATATGATTGTGAAGGCTGGGAAGTCCCAAGATATGCCATGTGCAAGTGGAGACTCAAGAAAGCCAGGGATGTGATTCAGTCTGAGTCTAAAGGCCTGAGACCCAGAGGAGACAATGGTGTAAATTCCAGTCAGAAAGTAGGAGAAGACATGAGATATGCCAGCTTAACATGAAGCAGGCAAAAAAGACAGGGTGAATTCTCCTTTCTTCACTTTTTGCTCTATTCATACTAGGGAGGGCCATCTATTTTACTGAGTCCACTGTTTCAAATGTAAATCTCATCCAGGGACACCCTCCCAAGTATACCCGGAAAGAATGTTTAATCTGGATACCCCATGACCAGTCAAGATGACATAAAATAAACCATCACAGTAGTTAATGGTTATTTGTTAATATTTCCCAAAGAAAAAGAGAGTAGATGATTTTAGAGAAGAAAATCTTTTTTAACATTATCAATTTGCCTTATCTCTTGACATACGTTTTTTTTTTTTTTTTTTTTTTTTTTTTTTTTTTTTTTTTTTACTGCTTTTATAAAGAAGTAGGAGAGGAAACTTCTAAGGCAAATTTCTACAGAATCATGACAACTTCACAATCCAAAATGAAGCAGAGGAAATTGTACCACCTTGTTTTTGGCCAACAATGGATGTTTTAGCACACTTAATGGTAATCTTGCTGAAAATTAAAATATATTAGAACTCCTATTCTTTTCAGACTCATATTAGGTTTCAAATTATTTAAAAATTATAACTGTAAGAAAGAATGGCTAGTGATTTGGAAAGAAAAAAAATGATAAATATAGGTAAATTATAAGTGGATATATTAGTACTTTTTGGATATTTGTATCCCACCTAAGATAAAGACATAAATTGAGGGGCACTTTGGTGGCTTAGTATGTTAAGCTTCTGACTTTGTCTTATGCCATGATCTCACAGTCCCTGAGTTCTAGCCCCAGATTGGTCTCTGTGCTGACAGCTCAGAGCCTGGAGCCTGCTTAAGATTCTGCGCCTCCCTCTCTGTCTACCTTCCCCTTCTCACACACTCTCTCTCTTTCAAAAATAAATAAAAATTAAAAATATTTTAAAAACATAAATTGAAACATTGTCTAATGTAAGAAGGGTTAGCCAATACTTTTATATACGTGAACGTAAAACACTGTGTAGGGTATGTGGTACATTGTAGTTGTTCAATAGAGTTTGGAGTCTGGAATCTGAGGTGGAGTTAGAGGTCTGTCCAAAGACTATTTAATACTGTATCATATATTTAAAAATTGCTAAGAGAGTGGATCTTAAAAGTTTTCATCATAATGAAAAATAACTATATGTGAGATGATGATGGATATTAACTTAAAGTGGTAATCATTTCACAATCATTTCACAATGCATACATATCTATTTTTTCCTTTTTATGAAAAGTTTTGATGAATTATGAGCCAATAGCCATTACAGACTTTAAGCCTATCTCAAGTGTGACAGAGATCATAGTATAAATAAGAATAATAGTAATGTTTCCTTATATATCTGCTAAAAGCCAAAGAGAATGCTCATTTCCCAGTTAACAAAGTAAATTCAATTACACATTTCTCTTTCCTGATCATAGCTTCAGTTGCAATACTCCAAATACCACTATGCCTTTAGTATGATGTTGTATACTTAAAACTTATGTTATATACCAATGATACCTCAATAAAACTAGAAAAAATAAAGTCCTTGTGGAATGGTGAAAAAAAAAGACTAGGCAATGCTTTGCTAACAGTTTACACATAATTTATCTGCTTTTTTTGAACATATTTACTTCTTTAAGAAGAATTTTATTTTGGAAAAGAAATGTGAAAAAGAATAGTGAGGATGCCCTTGCTGTACACTACCTTAAACTATATATTTTTAATAATTTAAAAATCAATAAATGGTACTACAATAAAAGGAAATTAGTATAATATACAAGAAAACTGAGCAGTTCGAGTATATATGAGAATCTCATATATGGTAGAGATGCCATTTCAAATTATTAAGAAAGGAAATTTTATTTGGTAAGTGAGCTAGCAAACCACTTGAGGAAAAATAGATCCTTACTTTATACCATGTAGCAAAAGAAATTACAAATATACCAAAATTTCAATACAAAAAATTGAAATTCTAAAATACTACAAGTAGAAATATAATGTCTATGTAATTTTTAGGTGTGTCATAGTACTTTATATCATAAGTAATATATTTATGAAAATTAGCCATACTTTCCAAAACAAACACAAATTTAGTAAGAAGAGTAGCATTGTTTTACATTTTTGCAAATCTCTTTAATGTCTTGCTTAATAGAAAACATCTGGATTCTCATATCTGCTTCTGCATTCATCTCTGGTGATATCATATGTCATGTAGCTTCTGGAAAACTCCACTGTAAACTTGTGAAGGAATAAAAGTGAAAAGGCTGATATATCTTAGTATTATTATGAAAATAGTTTTGACCTTTTAGGCCTCTGGAAAGGGTCTCTGTGACACTGAAGTGACTCTGAATCGTACTTTGAGAACCACTGTTACAGGGTGATGTTAATCTTTAAATTGATTATATATCTAAAGGATAATTTCATTTGCACTACTATGGAAAAGATTCTGCATTCCCTGTAGTCTCCTGTAAGTTATCAGTTTCCTACCCCTATGGAGTTGCAAAACAGGCTAGGCAATCAAAGATGTACCTGCTCTTAAAGAACTGGATAGACCTATGATCCTATTTTTCTTCTGTCCATTTCTCAATCTATCCTCCCCTGAACGCCCTGCATCACTATCCTTTGCTTCATTAAACATGCTGATATGCAAAATTCATGAATTAGGGAAATTTCTGGATAGTAATAAAATGAGAAGGATGGAAAATTGAACTGCTTCTAATGTAGTTAATGCAGCTACTTCTTTATACTCCCACACTTAGGTGCTCACAAAATTTCTTCCTTCCCAATCCTCTTATCTTTATCTTCCTATTTTAGTCCTTTACTCCATGTTTGGGAAATGTTACCACTTTCCTCAGCAAACAGAAATTTCTCTTTTTGGTCTATTTTATGTTCAGCATCTCTGACTTTGGTCAAATGTTTATGAGAATCTCTTTTGTTCAGGAAGTGGAGATGCATTCTCATTACATGATTAAAAGTAAATAAAAGTAAATATGATTGTTTCAATTTGGGTTCAGTACATTCTCCAGCAGAAGACATGACTTCTTTCCAGACTAGATCATCTAGAAGGTAGTGCTCATCGAGAAGGGCACTAAGATTATAAAACTAAATCTGAAACTCAAAATACATACATTCATGCATACCTGTGTGTATATGTGTGTGTAAAATGAAGGGCTGTTCTTAAATCTTTTATCTTTACTTTGGCCTGCTCTTTTTAGAGCATGAGGATCCACCATAAATATTAAGAGGCATTTGATGCTTTCAGGCCCCAACTAAGTGTGGTATCATTCCAAAGACATCACTCTAAGTACAAGTGGCTTAGCCTTAGCTTCCCTTCTTAAGAAGTAGTAGCTCTAATAAAATTAATGATTTCCCCTTCTAAAAGTATATGCTTGAAAAGGGAGAGAACATAGTAAAGAAGATTCCAGTTTATATATAATACATGCACAAAACATACACCAACAGTACGGACATGAATAAGATTGAGCAGTCCAGACATTTGAAAATTTGCTAACATTGTATGACTTTTTTCTTTTTTTGGCTTTTATTATGATAGGGAGGATAAGTCATGGCCTATTCTCACTGCCAATAATCCTAGGAAATTATTCCTTTTTAAGTTTATTTATTTATTTTTTTGGAGGGGAGAAGGAGAGAGACAGAGATAGGAAGAGAGACAGAATCTCAAGCTACGTGGAGTCCAACATGGGGCTTGAACTCATGAACTGTGAGATCATGATCTGAGCCAAAACCAAGAGCCAGATGCTTAACCAACTGAGCCACCCAGGTGATCCAATCCTGGGAAGAGGAAGCTATTAATCCTAAACCTGACTTTGGGATTATAGGAACTCATTCTTCCTTTATAATCTCAGTACAAAACTAGAGTCATGAGGATGTCCAAGTGTGATTTTAGAAATAGGAAATAGCTACCTTTGACCACAAGGAGCAGACTTTAGTTAGTTTTACCATAAATCCCCTTCTCTTCCTCCTCTCCCTCTTCCTCCTTTTCCTCTTCCTCCTCCATCTCCACTTCCACATCCTCTACCTCCTCCTCCTCACTTCTGCTTCTATCTTCTTCTCTCTTCTTTTCCTTCTCTTTTATGAATAGTGACAGAAATGGCAGCAATATGAAGTTTTAGTCCAAATAAGAATTGGCAAATTCTGACCTATGTATCAAATCTGACCCTCTACTTGTTTTTGTACAACCCATAAGCTAAGAATAGTTTTAATATTTTTGGGGGGCACCTGGGTGGCTCAGTCAGTTGAGTGTCTGACTTTGGCTCAGGTTCATGAGTTCGAGCCCCACATTGGGCTCTGTGCTGACAGCTCAGAGCCTGGAGCCTGCTTCAGATTTTGTATCTCCCTCTCTCTCTGACCCTCCCTCACTTGCACTCTGGCCATCTCTCTCAAAAATAAATAAATAAATAAAATTTTAAAAAGAATAGTTTTAATATTTTAAATGGTTGATATTAACTCAAAAGAATAATATTTCATGACATATGAAATTCAAATTCCAGTATTCATAAATAAAGTAATACTGGAACATAGCCACATTCATTAGTTTATGTATTATATATTGTTGCTTCCATGCTATAGTAACAAAGTTAAATTGTCACAACAGAGACCTTATATAACACTTTCATCATTTCACATTCCTGCTCAGGGCACTGCGAATCACATGATGTAATTATGACTCAACCGGATTTCAAGTGCCATATATATTGCTGTACCCCAACATCATTTTTATAAATTACCTATGTGTTCCTATCATGTCAACACAAGACAAAAAGAGAAAATTAGACTTTGAAAGTTATGCTTTTAAGGTAGAGTGGACTGTGGGTTATTTGGAATTAGATAATGAATGATGGTGTTTATTATGTGGTGACACTATAGCAATGCTAAAAGAGTACCATGTACATCAGCATTACCAAACGAAGCCTCTACACAATATTTCCAACTCAAATAAAAGCATGATCGGAAGGAAAATTTAATGTGGAATATCTTACCACAGCAGAATTTTTTCATGAAAATAAGAAAAGAAAATGATATTGCAACCAAAGTAGTATTCAATTTTCTCACGTTAGTCAAGCAGAAAAGACACTTACAAATGACGAATTAATTAGATAATGTTTGATTGATTGTGGCAGTTGAGGAAATGTGTCTAGAGAAAATGAACCTGTTTAAGCCTTTTAATGAAAATAATCCTTTAAAGAGTTGAGGATAGAGGAAAGAGCTTCAATAGTCGATTAAAAATGAAAGAAATGATTTTTAGTGGTTTTCCCCGGTTCTTGAGGAGTTAACAAATATCACCAATATTCAGTTGTTATTTATTTGAAGGAATCAATGCAGAGTTTAGTATGACTGAAGAATTAGGGTCTGGGGATGACCTGTGTGGGATAATTACAAAGAGAATATTTTCTTTCTAAACTGAGAAGACATTCAGTCAATACAATGCGCAATGGAATCTGCTAAGATATGTTACACCTACTGGCGGAAATAAATACGTGTGGAGTAGAAAATGGCTTTGCTGAACACATTTACTAAGTTTATAAAATTTCTAAAATAAGAACTGCCCTCAATCATTATTTTTAATATTAAATAGTTTTGGAAGTTAGCTTTTGCTGTGGCCTTGATAATGTCTCTTAATCAATTAAATCTAACATTTCAAGGCAATATAGAGTTTATATGTGACACAGACAGCAATGAAGTCATTTTGACAACTAATGTTTTCTTGAATTACAAATAATTTCAAGCTGCTTATACACATCATTTGCTGGCAAAAGTTAAAACAAGGCTCAAGATTTCTCTCTCCCTACAAGTTTGCAGCATGTGTATTTTCTGGGCTCATACTATAGCTCCAGGAGTATTTTTCAGACCTCGGTGCAAATGGAAAGAAAATTTCATTATTTCAAAATATATTTAACTGTGCAATTGAAAAGCTTTCACCTACCCTTCAGTTGGAAGTGATTAATCTGAAATGTAATGACATGCTAAAAGGCAAACATCAAAAGAAGAATCTAATAGAATTTTGTTAATGTATTTCAAGTTTTAAACATGATTAAAATCATATGCTGGTGGATTGATAACAGTATTTGGCAGTACTAACTCTGTGAAAAGACATTCTGAAAGATTAAATACATAAAATCTCATTACAGATACCATTAACAGATGAATATTTGCAGTTGATTTTGATGATAAGGAACACTAACTTTGAATTCTATTTAGCCAAAATGTTACACCCCTCCCTCGAAAACAATTCCATTCTTTTCATTTATAGTCCTGTATTACAAAATATCATTTTGTAATTCTCAAAATGATTTGTCTACTCTAGTATGCAATTATTTTTTTCCATTTCATCAATATAGAAGTGCAGAATTTTTTTCTTATTATGTAAGTACCCACATTATATCCCTAATATTTTCTCTTGATCCACAAATTTTAAAGTATTTATTACCTTGACCCTTACAGAAAAAGTTTGCTGACCTTTGTTCTAAATGAAATAAATTTAAATTCTGTTTCTACTAGCAGAATGCAGGGGGAACTGATGACAGGGAGAAGGTACTGGAAGCCACAGTACACTGAATTTGGGATGGTCATTATCTCTAGGACTATAAGGAAAGAGATGTTTCACTCATAGCTGAGATTTTCTTCTCCTAAAAGAGAGCACAGGCTAGCCTAAGGATGGATTCTTCTACAGTGAGAATTAGCCTGGGATTTTTGACAACCTTTGGCCACAAGATCCTCAGGAAAGACCCACAAGATTTTTAAGTTTGCACAATTAAAGAAAGGTAACATTATGTTATTTCCTAAAACTACTAACACAAGACACTGATTATGCATACATAGAGAAAATTCCGAAGGGTGCCCACTTACATGTTAATATAGGTTCTGTCTGTATCTAGGATTATACGTTATGCCTCTTTTTTTCTATTATCTAATCTTGTTCCCCCTGATTTTTCAACAGTAGATATTTTGAGATTTTACTCGTCTCTTATCTTTTTCCTCTGATGTTTCAACAGCAACTATATTTTATTTTTTAAAAAATTCATACTTTTAAACATTACTTCATTTAAAAGATATTTTCATATTTATTAATGTCCCAAAGTCATCATGAGAGAGGACAAATGCTTACTATTTACTTTCAGGTTACTTATACGAAAAAAAGTTGTAGTTGAAAAAAAGGAGGCTCACTAGGCTAGCTATCCTATTTTCTCTGCAAACATGCTCTTTCATTTTATTTCTTCAAAAATGCCCACTTAAAGACTAGGAAATAATTTTCTTAGGTAATTAAATTTACCCATATCATCAGCAAAAGCAAAAGGAGTATTCTAGCCAAAAGAAAAATGAGATTGCTTTATCCAGAAAAAAAAAAGGTATATGTGGGGCTCCTGGGTGGCTCAGTTCGTAAGGGTTGGACTTAGGCTCAGGTCATGATCTCACAGCTCATGGGTACAAGCCCTGCAAAGGGCTCTGTGCTGACCGTTCAGAACCTGCAACCTGCTTTGGATTCTGTGTGCTCCTTTCTCTGCCCCTCTCCCAATTACTCTCTCTCTCTCTCTCTCTCTCTTTCTCTCTCTCTCAAGAATGGACATCAAAAATTTTTTAAAAAAGAATATGTAAGAAAGTCTAGAAAAAAAGAATTAACAGGCTTCTTGTGACATGAAAAAAAAGTTGTTTTTTTATAGAATGAAAATTTACTTTTGCATACATTGGTAAAAATTGTCCTATATTTTAAAAATCTCTTCCTTTTACATTATCTCAGTTTGTTCACATCCTTGAAAGTTATGAATTCCTCTTAGATTTGATTTCATGATGTGCTAAATGCCTCACATACTAATACAGTCATATGTATGCAACTATGAGCCTGAGAAAGCATCAGGTTCTGAAAGAAATCAGTTGACCTAGAGCCAAGGTAAATCATACCATCGTGTCCCAGGATATTGAAACTATCATTTTTCCTTCCAATGACATTCTGTTTGTTTCCATAGAGTGATATATTTATAGGAAAACTGTATGTTTGCTCTAAACAGATGTTTGTGTTTATTTACTCTGTTGACATAGGAAACACTTAGATTTTGGATAATTTTAATGTTAAAAGATGATATTGACCAATGTGAGTATCATTAAAGCACACTGTAAGTGCCTAATAACTAGCATGTATAAAATCATAAATTTACTTTTTCTGAAACTAAGGTTCTCATTTCAAGTTTTCTTATTAGCTTCCAGTGTTTTCAGAAAGAAATAAAAAAGATCTGGATAAAATCAGAACAGAGACTATTAAAATAGTTTTTCACTTCATTTCCCCACATCTTAGAAAAGACTTAAGACTTTATCAGACTAATGTGAAAAGATTATGGCCTGGCTGAACATAACCAGGCCAGAAAAATAATCACTTTCTGCTTAGTACTTCTTTGCAAGTTCATAATCAAAAAGATGATATTTATCATTCCTAAGTTCTTGAAAGTTATGGGGATAAAGGAAAACTTTTATAGTAATCTCTTTAGAATAGATTTTCATGTGAAGGAAGAAGGGAATCACCACTCTTTTTGTCAGCATACCTCTGGGAGCTACATTAGGATTAAGTCTACTCTAATCACTAGCTGTTCTCTGACAAAGGTGGGCTTTGTACTAATGAGCTCAAACATGGAGTTTGCTCATGTATGAAAAAAGAAAAAACAAGATCAAGTCAAAGCTAGTCTATCACTTGTCTGGCAATCAATCTCGGGCCTTCTATGGAAGCTGGGTTTTTTTGTTTTTGTTTTTTTTCGCTTTACATACAAAATATTTGCCTTGATGTATTTTATGTTGGTAAAATATGGAAACTTAAGATGTGTATTGAAGACAGTCTGTATTTATTTGCTTGGTTTCATAACTTTTAAAAAATAGCTCACTTTGGGGTACATGGGTGGCTCAGTTGGTTAAGCGTATGACCTTTGATCTCAGCTCAGGTCACCATCTCACAGTTTGTGAGTTTGAGCCCCAGATCGGGCTCTGCACTGTCAGTGGGATTCTTTCTCCTTCTTTCTGCCCCTCTCCTGCTCTCTTTCTCTCTCTCAAAATAAATAAATAAATAGGTTTTTAAAAAGTAGCTCATTTTTTTAAAAAGTATAATTTTTTGTCACATTTTATACCATTATCCTACAGTTAAGTGTTTCCTTTTTGTTAAAAGGTACAATACTAAAATCACATGGTTGCCACAAAAGCCTTTCCTGAGGTTGAGAAATACATATCAAATACCATTTGCTTATTAAATAATTTGCTATACTTCATAAAATACCTACAGACCTTTCAACTTATTCAGTTATTATTTCTTATAAGGATAACTTTTGGAATATGAAGCTTAAATAGTCATGTATGTTAAATACTAAAGAGAAGGTTATAAACCTTAAGTAGGTTTAGCTTCCAAGTTTGAAATCATCCCTGGTAAAGGACCTCAAGGTCAAATTTGCCATAGTGGGAACAGCCTTCCCCAGGGAGCATGAGAGACAAGACTGTAGAATGAATGAATGGGGAGGATAGAGGATAGGAGTCCCAACACAGAGGAATCCCTTTCTTAAGGTACTGTTTGTTCAGGGGAGTCAAGGAAAAGAAGGGTATAAAGCTGGTTTTCTGGATCCATGGTAGCAGAAATTTGCTCGACAAAGCTTTCATCAAAACTGGAATTGGTAAAGGCTTTTCTTTTACCTCTTCCTATATGTAATCAGTTACTAACTCCTGATGGTCTTACCTTAAAAATTACTCGGACACACTGAATAAATATAAAACTGTATTAACTAATACATGGATGAAAGAATGAATGAATGAATGAGGCACAGCAGTGAAAAGCTTTGACTTCTCTTTTTCTTTTAAGTTAATTTATTTATTTGTGTGTGTGTGTGTGTGTGTGTGTGTGTGTGTGTGTGTGTGAGAGAGAGAGAGAGAGAGAGAGAGTAGGGGAAGTTCAGAGAGAAAGAGAAAAAGAGGATCCCAAGCAGGCTCTGCGCTGTCAGCACAGAGCCCGATGTGGGGCTCTATCTCACAAACTGTGAGATCATGACCTGAGCTGAAATCAAGAGTAGATGTTAATTGACTGGGAGCCACCCAGGATCCCCAGATCTAAGCTGAAATCAAGTCAGATGCTAACTGACTGAGCTATCCAGGAGCCCCAGGTTTTGACTTCTTTTGGGTGACATGATACATCATAATTTCTGGGAGATCTGTCCAAACAAAACAATGTGCTGGTTGGTGGGTAGGTCTAACAATCAGCAGGCAGTTTGGGGAAAAGGGGAATGGTTTGAATCAGGCTCAGCATCAGGGCTTTCATGTGAAGAGCAGGAAGATATTTAAGAAAATTAGGGAAGAAGGGAATGTTGACTCCCTTCAAACTCACAAACTGGATAGCAAACTTGATTTACCTCTGGCACAAAAAACATTATGTCTTATTAGTGACATGACTTCATTTTTAATGCCACTTGCTAGTGGACTGAGCTTCTTAAAAAACTTATTAAGCTGTCATGATCTCTTTTGGTCTGCGTATGGCCTCTAGGGGACAAAATGGCAGGAAGTTTGAAGGAAGAAGAGACAAGAAACACAAGGCAGAAACGAACCAAATCAATCCAACTTCAACCACTCCTCTTGCTTTTACAGTATCTTGGACTGTGTTTTTAAATTATTATGCCGTTATTATTATTATATTTTACAATTTGTTAAGCTTCTATGAAATTTCTGTTGGCATTATAAAAGCCTTTTTCTTTCTTTTTTTTTTTTTGTTTTGACACACAACTACTTTGTTGACCATTTGACCACACAAAAACTGATGAGTGGTTGTCCTTTTTGAGAGCTCTTGAATTATCTTCTCCTCAACTGAAAGTAAGAAGACATAATTTTTTTAAAATTTTACAATATTTTCATAAGAGTTGAAAAATAAAGAGGTTTGGATAACTCAGATATACCCCAAACATGTGAGTGCTTGTCAGATTCAAACTCTTGTTTAGTTTTTATAGTGTCAGTTATAGAAAACTGTTCAACCTCCAGGCAGGGCCTGAATTTCCTTCATATTTCTATCAGCTGGAAGTATATAAAAAGAAATGCATTCCATATGAAACACATTTTTGAAAGACAAATTATGCAGAAATAATTTCTCAATATTTTCTACTTTATATAGAAAATATCCCTAAGAAAGGTAGAGCCAGTTTTGTCGGTGGGAGAGGGATTATGGGACATCTAATCTGACATGCATAATAATGTTCATTCTGAGTTATTTCAGAGTGCTATGCTTTGCTAAAACACTATTTACCTTGATTCGGGTTTCTCATCTTTTCCTTTTCCTGGCTTGGCTTTAGCTTTAAACTAAAAATAAAAATAAATGAAGGCAGAGAACAATTTTTACAAGCAAGTGTCTTACAAGAAATAACTGTAGTCTCATAAAGTTTTATCTCTTTTGATTTGTTGCAATTTGGGATGTAATAAAAACATAAGGCAAGGTTTAACATCATGTCCCTTAGTTTAAATATAGTACTTTCCTAACTACCTTCATCAATGGAACTTACAAATTTTTAATTTTTAGTACACTAAGATTTTTAGTGCTGCCAACGTCTGCTAGGACTCTTCTTACAAGTTTTTTTAGAGGGACAGAGACTGCACAGAGGAAACTTGGCATCACTACTAATGTTACCAAATTAGATAACATGGGACAGAATGTTGAAGTTTTCAACAAATACCATCTCAACAGATACTAGATTTGAAGATAATCCACGGAAATCTGAAGTACAAAACTTTGTATCAGATAGAAGATTATACATAAAATTTTGATTTAAATTTTTGATTTAGCCTCAGATACATTTTGTAGACCAAGATTTACATATACTTGGGTGCTTAATATCAGATAATGGAAGATAGTACATTGAGTTTTAGTTTTTCCAAGTAAATGTGTACTCTGCAAACACTAAACTAATGAGAACATGTTCTGTGTCCTTCAAATGTATTATATTTTTGAGACAAAGACTTATTAAAAAAAACACGCTGTTCCTCACAGTAGGGGAAAAATTTATAGTCACTCTTATGTGGGCAATATTAAGACAATAATATTAGAGAGGCACCTGAGTGACTCAGTCAGTTAAATGTCCGACTTGGGCTCAGGTCATGATCTCACAGTTTGTGAGTATGAGTCCCATGTCGTTGGGCTCTGTGCTGACAGCTTGGAGTCTGGAGCCTGCTTTATATTCTTTGTCTCCTTCTATCTCTCTTTTGTCCTTCACTCACTTGCTCATTCTCTCTCTCTCTCTCTCTCTTTCTCCCTCTCTCTCTCAAAAATAATAAATATTTTTAAAATAACAATAACATTATAAATCTCTTAACATGTTGACCTAATGTTTAGTAATTTTCTGAAAGATCAATGAAGCATCTCCTTTACAAACATTTCTATAAATAAACTATTTTTTAAATAAAAAAATCTTACTTGTATATTAGGGAGAAGTTGAATGGTCTATGAAACTTGTTAGGTCTTACGAAACTAGCAGTTTCTTGGCTAAAAAACAGTATGCCATTCGAGGCCATTCCTTCCAACTGAGTCACTAACTCAGAGGCAGAACATGGCGTTTAAATGCCATTGAAGACATAGTCCTTACTTTCATGGTACTGTGATCTGTATTTTCATAATACAGTATCTTCATTCTAGTGAAATTCATATCATGTTTACTTATCACAATCTGGGAGCTCCTTAATGTGTACCTACTGCACTAATTCCCCTTTGCATCTCCTGAAGCATCTCTATAGCAACAGGACCTAATCCAGTGTTTGCAGAGTCAAATTAATCTAAGGTGGACTTTTTCCCCTCTTGTAATAATTTCACATTGTGACTTCTAAGTTGTTTTCTTAGTGGTGTGTCTCTGGGTTAGACCACTGCTTACTGATTTTTGCCCTACTTATTAGGAGCAGGCTAGTAATACAAAATTGCATCTTTGATTTTCAGCCTGAAGTGAATAAACAGTAAAATTTTGGAAAACTCCAGGAAGCAGAAGGAATGTGCTGTCAGGGATTTTTCTGTCCACTGGGGGATTTGGTGCAGTGGAAGACAACACAGGTTTAAAAATAAAATAGGCTTAGGGCAGCTGGATGGTTCAGTCAGTTCAGCATCTGACTTTGACTGGGGTCCTGATCTCACCGTCTGTGAGTTTGAGCCCTGCATCGGGCTTTGTGCTGACCGCTCAGAGACTAGAGCCTGCTTTGGACTCTGTGTCTCCCTCTCTCTGTCCCTCTCCCACTCAAGCTCTGTCTCAAAAATAAATGAACAATCAAAAGATTTTTAAAATAGAAATAAAATAGGTTCATTTTCAACCCTTGCCATTTCCTAGGAGAAATGACAACTTTCCACCGAGATTTGTTTTATCTCTGTGAAATGTGAAGAGCAAGGTTTAGTCTTTGGTATGTCAGGAAGATAAAAGAAGTTGTTACATGTAAAGCATTCAGGATAACACCAAATGCATAAATGGTAGCTGTTAAATTTTGAATCATTAAGATTAGGGTGTGACAAAATATGAGATTTCTTTTTAGGTCACATTCATAGCTAGAAGTGACTCAATCTGTCAAAAAGGTTTTTTAAAATGTTTACTTATTTATTCTGGGAGAGGGTGGATGGACAGAGAGAGAAGAAGAGAGATAATCCCAAACAGGCATTACATGCCTGACATTGATTGGGCTGGATCCCATGACCGTGAAATCATAACCTAAGCCCATATCAAGAGTCGGAAGTTCAACCTACTGAGCCACCCAGTTGCCGTGTCCTGTCAAAAAGGTTTTAGGGGCATCTGGGTGGCTCAGCCTGTTAAGTGTCCAACTTTGGCTCAGGTCACGATCTCACGGTTTGTGGGTCTGAGCCTGCGTCGGGCTCTGTGCTGACAGCTAGCTCAGAGCCTGGAGCCTTTCTTCCGATTCTGTGTCTCCCTCTTTCTCTGACCCTCCCCTGCTCTCTCTCTCTCTCTTTCAAAAATAAATAAAACATGAAAAAAAATTTTTTTAAATAAAAAAAGGTTTTAAAGCACTCCCTCGTTCTTCAACAATATGTGCTAAAAACTGATGCCCATCCAGAGAACTCATTCCCCAATAAGAAGACAGCCTAGCGCTCCAGCATCACATAGAGCAACTCCCTGCCCCTCCTTGCATTAGGCTGGTGGTCTATGTCAGATGCTGAATTTCTGACAAACATGGTAAAAGCAAGCAGTGTCCTTTGGAATCAATTGATAAGATAAAAGTCCTTAGAACTCTCTCTGACAAGACAAAGAGTCACATGTTGACTTATAAAATAAAATCCAACCATAGAAGCAGCATACTAAAAATAAAATGATAAAGAGTCAACAAAAATGAAAAAAAAAATGAGAGAGGCAACAGAGGTTAACTACTAAACAAAAGGAAATCTCAAAGTATAATTAAATGTTAAAGGCATTGCCCTTTCAGGAGGTAGAACTTAATTTCCTCTACTCCGTTGTAAATGTGGATGTAGTGATTTTAATGATTTACTTCCAAATAACAGAGTTTGGAAAAGAGGGAGGTGGAGGAATAATTTTACAGTAGAGAAACCTAGCAAAAACTACTTTGACTAAATGATAAAGGTTAACATCACCAATGATAACTCATGTCAATAGCACATACCTCTGATATAATGTAATAAAGAGGGGCCCTTTACTTCTGCATATTCTTCCCTAAAAGTCAAATCCAGTCAAACCATGAAAAAAACCCTACTGGACATACTCAACTTGGGGGGAAGTCTACAAAAACACTTTATTAGTGTTTCTTTGAACTATCAAGATCATGAAAAACAAGAAAAGAATGAGAAACTGTCATAGACTAAAGGAGATTAGGAGAATACAACAATTAAACATCACATCTTATGTGGGATGAGATCCTGGAAGAGAAAACAGGACCTTAGTGAAAAGAAAACTCGTGAAATCTGAATAAAGCCTGTGGTTTATTTAGTAGAAATGTACCAGTGTTGGTTTCTTAGGAGGACCAATGTATCCTGGTAATGTAAGATGTTAATAAGGGGACAAACAGCAGGAGGGATATTAACTTTACAGATTTTTTATTAATCTAAAACTATTCTAAAATTTTTTAAAAATATTATTTTAAAAGCGAGAAAGGTATTTATCAATCAAAAACACTTTCATATGTTGAAAATTTGCAGCCCACAATCATTTATAACAGCCATGGCAAACATAAGCATATAGTAGTATCAAGTTATAAGGAGCCAAAACTTAGAAATACAAGTAGTGGAATACTTTAACACTCCTTTCACAGGTTTTATCTCAAATAGGAAAAAGTAAAAATGAAGATAATTGTAATAACCTATTTAATGCAGTTGAATTAGGATGCCATATCCATATTAAAGTTTGCACAATCGTTAATCATGTATAAGGATATAAAGAAAAACTATATATTCCCAAAAAGTGAGAGTGAACAGATCAAAGTAGATGGCTATATTAAAATTAAACCACATACACAAAAATGAATGACCAATTACCAGAGCACAAAAACTATTTTTCATGTTTTAAAATACTTCCTGAATTTAAAAAAAATTGGATAAAGATATCAAGATAAATAACACTGGTTATTTTGAAAATAAAAACAATAGAAGCTTAAGGGATGTGGCCAGACCAGCACTTAAGCAAGAATTCTATTTTAATTGCATAATGTTTTTAATATCGAAAAGAGACTGAAAGAATGTAAGTGCGGCAACATTCATTCAACTCAAAAAGTCAGGGGAAAAATACAAAATAAATCCTAGGAGAGAAATCTATATATACTGAAGCAGAAATTCAGCATTTAAAAATCAGAAGGTAGTAGAATTAATTAACAAACTCATGATGTAAATCTTTAAGGAAAAACTGTAAACTTTTGTAAATATAATTTTTTTAGAAAAGTATGATGAAAACACAAAATTAGAAATGGGTAGAAGGATATAAACAATGAGAAGTGAGTAATTACTATGAATATCTTTATGGATGCAAACAGCTCAATTATATGAAAGATTTTCTATACAACATAAGTTACTTGCATTCACCTAAATAGTCATGTTATAATCTGAAAAATCTATAAACATGCTTGATAGAATACCAGTAGATTTCCTATAGTGTTTCAACATTTCTTTTTTGTTGTAATGAAGTCTGAGAGTCTAGGACCAAGTATCTGACATGAAGATGAGTGGGGTTGGTGTTAATGGTCATGGACTAAAGATGATCTGGACCCTAAATGGCCGGCACTGGTGGGCTCTGAAGCACCAAGTCATGAGAACAAAAACTGGATTCAAATAAAAGGGTATATTATTTGTCAAAGGCAAAATGGAGCTGAGGGTTTTCTTGGCTAAGCATAGAAAGAGGGTAAGGAGAGATCAAGCCCTGGGTATGGTGCAAGCTATTAACACCTCAAGCCAATTTGCAATTGGAAGTCATTATCAGAGAGGAGATAATTATTATATATTATTTTAATTCAAGGAAGAATCTCAAGGGCAAGAAATAGATTTTTCCACAAATGGTATTTCAAGGAATAACATTTAGAAAAAAAATATATCTTCAGCTCGCAAACACCACAATACATCCAATGGATGTGTGTATATATTAATGAATTCATGTGTATGCACATGCAACATTTAAGTGTATTTAAGTTATTATCTAACAGACATGATTCTCTAAGCCCTGAAGTGATCACATAAATCAACAAAACAAAAGATCTTTATGTTTATTATATGTATTTTTATATCTACATTCATACATTCAGTAAGTATTTAAGTCTTTACTAATTGCCAGGCACTAGAAATACAAAAATAAGCAAAACCAGATAAAGCTCTGCCTTCATAGAGTTTGTAATCTAGTGTGTGTGGAAGGTCAGGGGAAGGAGAAGTATATATCAAATATAAATTATATTTTATAAATATATATTTATTTTATATCAGATATAAATTAAAGAATTATAGAATTAAATGTAAAATTAAAATTATGGTAGGAGAGTTCAAGGGAAGTGCATGGTGCCATAACAGCATAAAATGTAAAGATTTGTTCTAAATTATGGGCTCAGGAAAGGCCTTCCTGGAGAATCAATGTTTGAGCTGATATCTGAAAGATAAGGAGAAAATAGGATGATGAACTGGGAGTAATTCATAAGAGTATCCTCAGCCTTTCCTTTGCTCTTAGTATGGCCAACTGCTTTTTCTTTCTTTGTTTTGTCTCTTTCAAAAGAGTTATTGACCATACTTATATCTATTGTGTTAGTGAGGAGGTAGGTAGCAGGGGCGAGTCTCAGACCTCATTTCTGCTCCTGAGTTTGAGGACCAGGGCACGTCTGGGACTTACTGTCTCCTGGGAGAGACCTGAGCTGGAGACATTATTTTCCTTACTCCTTCTCTCGTGGTCTTAGACTACTTTCACACCAGAGATTCTGGGCTCATGCGTTGTCTCCTCAGTTCAAGGCACAAACACTATGGTTGGGGTGGAAAGGCAAGGAAGAAGCCACTCTTGACAAGCTCAAGCTGACCCAATCCATCTTCCCTCCTCTGGTCCTTCTCTTTTGCTCCAATTGTCCCACACTGGGCAGAGCCTGATTTGATGGACATTTATACCCTAGACCAAGGGCCTTAACTGCTGGACCAAAACTGACCTCCCTTAGAGGCTGGAGTCTAAGCACCATCAGTAACCTATACTGGGGTGTCTTCCTTGTCCTGGCCTTTCGATGAAAAATAAACAGCTTTTTGGTAAAGAAAGGGAAAGAGCAGGTGGGCATGCTACATTTGAGGAACTAATAATATTCAAGCAGTAAACTAGTAAAAAAAATAGAAAAAAATAATCAAAAATATTTTTAAAAATCTAATCATAGGAGTTAGAAAAAACGAGAGTATTTGGAATGTGGAAATCAAAGGTCAGTATATGCAAGCTAATGAGTCTGGAGAAGTAGGCGGTAGTCTTGCAAGGCATCATAAGACAAGTTAAAAATATTTATTTTACCTTATAAGTAATAGGAAAGCAGAATTATGTTGGAGGTGAGGTGAGCAATGGGAGGTGGGAAATGTAATTAGGTTTTTATATTGAAAAGAATGGAAGAACAGTTAGGAAGACTCTGCAATAATGTGGGCAAGAAAGTATTATAGTTAGAATGTAGTTTGTTGCAGTGATGATGAAAAAAATTAAAGTAAGAGAAATGTAAACAGTGACATTGACAAAGCCTTTTGATAGATTGAAAAACTGCGATCACATGTTTGGTTTTAGACAAGTTGAATGTGAAGAGTCCATTTACTATTGCTGTATAACAAATAGCCTTAAAATTTAAGAGATGTGAAAAAAGATTTTATTTTATACATAGAATTTGTGGATCAGTAATTCACACAAGGTGCAACAAGGATGATTTGTTATTGCTCTACAACACCTCGGGCCTCTAGTAGAAAGACTTTGAAGATGGAGTTGACTCTCCAGTTGAAGGCTAGAATCTTGTAGAGATTTCTTTACTCAGTTGTCTGATGGTTATGCAGTCAGCTGGGATCTCAGCTGGAGCCACTGGCCAGAGTGTATTGGTTTTGCCAATTGGCTAAGTTTCCTCACAACATGGTAGATTCAGTGTAGTCAGACTTCTTATAAGATGACACAGAGCTCCAAAGAGAATTGTAAACAAGGTGGAAGCTTCATCACCTTTCTGCCACCTTCCATTGGTTATAAGCAAATCATAAGGCCAGTCAAATTCAGAGGAAGAAACATAAATCTACCTCATCATGTGACGAGTGCCAAATAATGTACGGCCTTATATTATTTATATTCTTCCCACATGCAAAATACATTCAGCACCTTCCAAGACTCTTCACAAGCCTTTTTGCATGATAGCATCAAGTTTAGTCTCAAAACCTAAATCTTCTAAATCAGATTCAGATGCAGATGAGTCTCTTCAAGTACACTTCCTTGGGTACAACTCCAAGAATGTAGTTAAAGATCTCAATTAAAGATTTCAGTTAAGATTTATGAAGTAAAGACATAAGCTATATACCCCCTCATAACTAATAAGATGCACATATGTATTATGTATATGTATGTATATGTTTAGGAGTTCCAAAGGCCTCTCTCAATTTTGTTCTGTTTTGTTCTGTTTCCCTCTCTCTTAGTTCAAACTGACACAGTGTGTTTTAATACTATGGGCTTCCTACTCATCAATTTACTTTCCACTTTGCTACATAAAAGCATGCCAACATATATATCTTCAAGATAGTCCCTCTCTTTCCTTCCTGGGCTGGAGAGGCAAGTCTGTGAGTAATCAATGTAATAGGTAGTAATTGCAGCCATGTGTGTGGGTGAACCTGCTTAGCGTGGTAGAGTAAACAGAGATCAAAGAGTGCTTATGACAAAAACTGTGCTGTCAAAAAAAATTAACAAATTAAAAGGTAAAGAAACAAATAGGCATTTGTATTCACAGTGAATATGATGAACCAAGATTTGATAGACTTAATACATGAAATGCTCTTGGGGCGCCTAGGTGGCTCAGTTGATCGAGTGTCTGACTCTTGATTTCAGCTCAGGTCATGAGCCCAGGGTCATAGGATCTATATCGGACTCTGTGCTGAGTGTGGAACCTGTTTGGGATTCTCTATCTCTCTCCCTTTGCCCTTCTCCCCTGCTCTTTCTCTCTCTCTGAAATAAAATATAAAAATTAAACTATATATATATGTATATATATAATGGTCTTATAAATGAAATTAAAGTTATTAATATCTAAGAAGAAAAATGGTCAAAGGAATATACATATGTGTGTATGAACAAGTTTTCAATGAAAATAAAATAAAAACAAATAAAAACAAAAACTGCTTTAAAAAATAATCAAGTTGAAAGAGTCTTGAGGGGCACCTGGGTGGCTTAGTCGGTTAAGCGTCCGACTTTCGCTTAGGTCATGATCTCGAGGTTCGTGGGTTCGAGCCCCGCGTTGGGCTCTGTGCTGACTGCCAACTCAGAGCCTGGAGCCTATTTCAGAGTCTGTGTCTCCCTCTCTCTCTGACCCTCCCCTGCTCATGCTGTCTCTCTCCCTCCTAGAAATAAATAAAACATTAAAAAAAAAAATTTAAGAAAGAGTCTTGAGGCATTGAACTCAAAGTCAGGAAGGGTGAGGTTAGGTCATCACTCACTTTTACTGGGGCTGTATTTTGATATGGAGGGGAATGTTTGGGCTATATATAGGATAAGCATTAGAAAGTTTATTTACTTGGCAATTCCATTACTAGAAAATAAATTTAGAGAAGTGGTTAAATATTTATGTGTGGCAATGTTCACTGAAGCACCATTTCTGTACAAGAATGATAGTTGAAGCATTATTTTTAATAAAGGAAAATCAGATCGGTCAACATTTCCAACAATAGAGGACTGGGTAAGTAAATTATGAGACATACACAGAATTAAGAATTAAAAAGCTAATAATAATTATGCTTTAATAAAATAGAAACATGATTACAATATGATGGTAATTGAGGAAAGCAATAAAAGAGTATAAAATATGAATTCAATTTAGTTTAAAGGTACACATATTAAAATTCAGAAGGAAATATATCAAAATGTTAACACTATCTCTGTGTGATGCAATTATGGAGGATTTTTATTTTCTCCTTTATTTTATCTAGTTTTCTTTTTCATTTTCCCACAATAAGCATGAATTACTTTAATAAACAGAAAACAATAAAAACAATAAAAATGAGCTTAAAAGATGTGGTACTTAAAGGCTTTTCTTTGAGCAATTGCACAAGAAAAGACTAAGTGCTTAGTAATAAAGGCCCTGAGGAAACAGTGGACAATCCCAGCACAGACAGCAGGATGAAAATGCAATATGGGGAGGGCAGAAAAAGATTCAGACTGAATAAAAACAGAGACAATTCCCTTGGGTGGGTGGTTTTCTAAAAAATTTGGCACAGACACCACTTATCCATACTAGATCTTGCCCAGAAGCGTTAAAAGAAAAACAAACAGAGCTGCTGTGGCTGAAGACGGGAGATGGAGCCTTGAGCTCTGCTGCCTGCCACCCTTGATCCACACTCCCCTCCGTGCCTTACCCCCAGGGTCCCCTGCAGCAGGCTCTGCAGAGGACTAAGGTCTAAGAAGCACAGTTTGAAAAACCAAGAAAATCGTCTTATGTTCAGGTTTATCATCAGCCACTCCTGATAAAGACGAGCCAGAAATTATTAGAATTCATCATGTAATCTTCATGAATGATTACACATTACAATTTAAGGAAACATGTAATTCTCATGACAGTATAGGTTTGTTCACTAATTCTCTACAAATTCATTGGCCTTCTGTATTAAAATTTTCATTGAAAACATAATTCTAGGGGCGCCTGGGTGGCTCAGTCAGTTAAGTGTTTGACTTCGGCTCAAGTCATAATCTAGCAATTTGTGAGTTTGAGCCCCGTGTTGAACTCTGTGCTGACAGCTTGGAGCCTGGAGCCTGCTTCAGATTCTGTGCCTCCCTCTCTCTCTGCCCCTCCCCCACTCAAACTCTGTCTCTTTCTCTCAAAAATAAATAAACATTAAAAAAATTTTTTAAATTAAAAACATCACTCGAGGGGGGTGCCAGGGCTGGCTCAGTCAGTTAAACATCCAGCTTCAATTCAGGACATGATCTCACAGTTCATGGGTTCAAGCCCCACATTGGGCTCTGTGCTGGCAGCTCAGAGCCTGGAGCCTGCTTCAGATTCTGTGTTTCCCCCTCTCTCTCTCCTCCTCCCCTGCTTGTGCTCTCTCTCTCTCTCTCTCAATCTCTCTCCAAAATAAATAAACATTAAAAAAAAAAATCATTCTAGGTATCAACATCTAAAGATGTTAATATATCAATATGATTTGTCCTGAAAATATTCTACCTGAACTTCAGTTATCCAGAGTAAGAAAAACAGAAAAAACAAATGTGAGTGCATTTGAAATGGGCTGCGACACTGAGATGCAGGGTTAGACTTGGTTTGATCACCCTCAGCCGTGCTTAATGCCAAAAGGAAAAGAGTCCTCCCATGTGCTTGAGACACCAGCCTAAATGGGGACAGCATTAGCCCAGCTGAGTTTACACTAGCAACAGCTGTGGTGGTAAGCAGGGCCTGGAGACAACTGAGACATTTGGACAGATCTTGCTGAATCTACTTATAACTTCTCAGAAGTTGTAACAGGCTGCTATTTCTCACAAGAGTGCCAGTGGCTGGAAAGAAGATGGCTGGGGACATTTTTCCTGACTGTATGAGAAACTGTAGCACAAAAGTACATTCTAGAACTGTACTGCCCAATATGTAACCATCAGCCACATGAGGCTTTAAACGCTTAAAATGTGTCTGGTCTGAACTGAGACGTACAATAAGTGTTAAGTGCACACCGAATTTCAAAGACTTAGTATGGAAAAAGAATGCAGGGTCACCTGGGTGGCTCAGTTGGTTAAGCATCAAACTCTGCTCAGGTCATGATCTCACAGGTCTGGTTCATGAGTTCAAACACCACATTGGGCTCTGTGCTGATAGTGTGGAGCCTGCTTGGGATTCTCTCTCTCTCTCTCTCTCTCTCTCTCTTTCTCTGCCTCCACTGCTCATCTGCTCATGTTCTCTCACTTGCACTCTCTCTCCTTCTCTCTTTCAAAATAAATAAACTTTAAAAAAAAATGAAAAAGAATGTAAAATACCTCGTTAATAATTTTCATATCAATTATATGATGAAATGATATATTTTGGGTATTTTAAGTTAAAATATATTAACTAAAATTATTTTCATGTGTTACTCTCACCTTTTTATTTTTTTATTTTTTTTTAATGTTTTTATTTATTTCTAGGAGAGAGAGAGACAGCGTGAGCAGGGGAGGGTCAGAGAGAGAGGGAGTCACAGACTGAAACAGGCTCCAGGCTCTGAGCTGGCAGCCAGCACAGAGCCCGACGCGGGGCTCGAACCCACGAACCGCGAAATCATGACCTAAGCGAAAGTCGGACGCTTAACCGACTAAGCCACCCAGGCGCCCCTACTCTCACCTTTTTAAACATGTCTACTAGAATATTTAAAATTACTTATGTAGCTTGCATTTATGGCTGACCTTCAATTTCCATTGGATAGTACTGCTATAGAACAAACAAAATTGGAGCTGAAGTTGTTAGTCCCACTGGCCTTACTTGAGATTTTTTTGTGTGTGGGGAGAGGAGAGTATGCTTTGTTTTATGGATGAAGGGAGAGAAAACAACCCTGTCCTTCTGAGTCTTTAATGTATCAATTGGGGTTTCAGTTTCTTTGTAGAAGCAGGAAATACCAGTTGCATTCCATAATAAATGAGGGAGATGTGGACTAATCCAAAAATGCACCCAGAATGAGCTTTCTGTTGGCTTGTGCAATGGTTAGAAACTGTTTAAGTCCTTTGGTCAATCTGATTTTGTTTTGTTGGCAACATTAAAAGGAGGAAATTATTAAACAGATTTTTTATTTAGAAGAATGAGTATTGACTACTAAAATGAGCTTAAGAATGCTCTATATAATGAGAGATGGTGCTAACTTTTATTTAGGGATATGTCCTTTGATATATAGGCCTAAACTTTTATGTGGAATGCTTTTCTCTGAAATTAAACATAAATCTTCTAAAATCCATGGATTGTAGCATAAACTAAATTATATATTTCTCCAAGAATATCTTCATTCAGAACATTGATTCATCTCATTCATCATTTAAATATATTGTACAGTCTAGGTAACATAATAGTAGATTCTAAGATGGGGTTGACATTACACAGCCCCATATTTTCAAGGGCCTTAATATTTTTATTCATTTATTCAGCAGATATTTATTGAACACTCACTATGTCCCAGGCACTCTGCCAGGCATTAGGGATGCAATGGGAAGTATAAATAGAATAAGATCATTGACCTCTAGAAATTACAGTTCTCTGTAGGTGGTAGACATTTATCAAATAATCATATGTGAGTGTTCTGAGAAGCAGGAAGCAAGGAGAATTGAAAACTTGAGGGGAAAATGAGTTGTAAATAAAAGGAGGTATGGCTCTTCCAAAGGTAACAAGAGGAATAAGCAACAAAACAAGCCAATGTGTTTGACATAAAGTATGTGAGAGGAGAGCAAATGTAGATGGGATGCATAACTTATCCCAGCTACATAATCTAGATATAATAATCATTCATTATTTAGACATGGCCAACTACTCAAAGCAATATTTAATGTCACAAAATGGCCAAGCATTAAGAGTAAACTCATCCATTAGTGCTGAATTGTAGGTTGGTGGAGGGCATACCCAACTGATAACAGCAGAAGGAAACACTTGGCAATACAGACAGGCTTGTTACCATCTAGGAATCCACTATGTACTAAGACTGTACTTCCATACTGCCAGAGACCATTCAGCAGGTCTAAAATAACAAAGCAGGATACTAATGCAAAAACTTTGAAACATAGGTCAAAATTCTGGAATGCAGAATATGGGCAAAAGGGGCATAGGAGGGGAGAAGGATGATAAGACTTAAGATAAAAACTCAGCTATAGGCCTTTTCTATAAGGAATATTCAGGAACAATGTTGATCTGGAGAACATTGTGGAAGCCCAGTGACCAATACCAGACATGGTCCAGATGATATTCGTTAAGTGTGCTCAATGCTGGAGCAGTATGACCAAGTTCAGTCTGTTGGGGAGCATTGCTTAGTACCAAGTCCCCAGTTTAGAAGAGGACATAGAGTTGGAGAGTCCCTAGTTTCTTCTGCTTTAAGTCACTATTACCCCCAACTGATTTTGATATACTTTTAAAACACTGCTTTATGTTCAAATATCTCCTAGATAGATAGATAGTTTTGTGTGTGCAGTTGGGTGAGAGACTGGGCTAGGAAAATATACTTCAGAGGAGACTCTTTATAATAGTTCTGATGTGCACCCATCCCTAGAAAACTACAATTATTTTGGGAACTGAGGGGCAGAGAATGATTCGTAATCTTACAACCATAAAAACCTGGAAAGTGAACCACAGAGGAAAGGCAATGACAGATAGAGAGATACAAGTCATGATCTTGAGCAAGTTTATAAAAAGCAAATGGTGCTTTATTTATTTATTTATTCCTTCCTTCCTTCATTCATTCATTTTTTTTTCATTCATTCATTTTTGAGAGAGGGAGGGAGAGACAGACAGACAGAAAGTGAGTAGGGAAGGAGCAGAGAGAGAGAGGGACACAGAATCTGAAGCAGGCTCCAGACTCTGAGTTGTCAGCACAGAGCCCAGCATGGAGCTCGAACTCACAAGATCATGATCTGAGCAAAGTTGGATGCTTAACCAACTGAGCCACACAGATGCCCCTATTTATTTATTTTTAATGTTTATTGATTGATTGATTGCTTGATTGAGAGACATACAGAGTATGAGCCAGGGAGGAGCAGAAACCAAAGCAGGCTCTAAGGCTCTGAGCTGTCAGCACAAAGCCCAAAGTGGGGCTTGAACCCATGAACTGTGAGATCACAAACTTTGTTGAAGTCAGACGCTTAACCAACTAAGCCACCCAGTTGCCCCTGAGGGCACCCAGGTGCCCCTATTTTCTGGATCTTTAGAAGCGATCCCAGGAAAGATTCCCTTCTCATAAACTTTCTTACATTGTGAAGAGATGGTCAGTTCTACCCAGTGTAAAGGCTTCCACTAAAGCAAAGTTTCCCAATCATACCTGAATGGTCACTATCACAATCTAAAAATTAGGCCCCACTTGTGCTGCCTGTGCCTCAGCCTTCTCCCAAACTCTCCAGCCATTATCATGTTTCTCCTCCATTTGTCTGTGTGGGTCTCCTTCTCCCAGCCAATGACCTTTGAGCCCCAAAGAAATTCCTCAACACCTGAAACAAATAACAGAATCCCTTCAACAGGTCTCCCCATTCTATGCTCCAGTAACCAAATCAAATATATATATTTGTGTGTGTGTGTGTATGTATATGTGTATGTATATTGTGTGTGCGTATATATATATATATATGAATCATAGTGGTGTATGGTTTCTGAGAAAAACCACATATCACATGTTTTGGAATTCATTAATGAATTTCAGTGTTTATCACATTTACTACTACACCATTTCCCAATTGGTAGGAAAAAAAATCTCAATATTTAATAAGTAGTATGGCTGCTTGATGTGTGCCCCCTGAGTATAATCCCTGGTTTATTATACTTCAGACTAACAGATTCAGCACTCCAAAGAAGAGTAAATTTTCATAAACCCAGCCAAAGAGATTTTAAATAAAATATTCACACACACACATAGATATGCAAGCAAACTGTGTGTCTACACACACACACACACACACACACACACTAAAGTGACAGTATTTTAAATATATCCCATATTTCCAAACATAGAAATCTTTCCTTTCACAGATTTGCAGTTTAGTAGTCCCAGCGGTGAAGGTTCTCTGTGCCAACAGGAATACTCTCCCTTGCAGCATAAAAGGTTCTTTGTTACTGTGTGCCTGTGCTACTTTTCCATTCAGTATGTTGCAGAATACTACAGTTATTCTCCAGTCTGTTACAAAGAAAAGAAAGGAAAATGGTGTTTCAGAATATTAATAAAATTGCTAGAAAGGGGGAGGAGGATTCTTAATAATCTGTGCACTGCAACATTATGTATGGATTCTCATCTTTATATCAAAGTCAAGGTCATGTCCTCCAAAATTATAAGGGTCTCTGAATGTTAACAGTACACTTTGAGATCCTCTGCCTATAGCTAGGTGCAGTTACACAATTCCTTGGGGACCTCCAGACCATTCTAGAAAAGGCTCCAGGGTGTGTGAGGACAGGAGACTTCTGTTCCTCACTCTGTAACACCCTTTATTTGGTAACAGTGATGTGTCTTTAAGGAACCTCTCCACTCTTGTTTTCAGTCCACACACTTTAGGTAGGGCTAACTTTGCACCCTGGCTCTAGAATTGAGCTCATGATCCCCAGACAAACTGATAATATTCAATCTCAGAACATTAACAGGAACTTTTGTAAGAGATTCTTTAAAATTACCCAACTGGTGAAACATAAATCTGAAGCTGTGGGTGAATATTTTTGCCCTAACTGGAAATTTCAGAATGGACCCAGCACATAGGAAAGAACGAAGAATCAAAGATGGTAAAGTAGACATGGAGATGTGCCACTAAGATCTTTCTCTAAATGGTCATGGAGATGTCCCACTGAGGAAGGACTGATTGCCCACGTGCAAGGAACATGGTCAGCAGATGGCCTCCAGCTGTCTGCTTCTCCAGAGTCTGCCTCAGCTACAGAAAGATTCCCCACCTGAGGTCAAGCCCTTCCTGGCTCAGCCCACATTAGTGATTGAACAAGGTCAGATATAAAGCCTGGCCATTTTGGCTGACCTTGGGGAAGATGCCCTAGTCAACATTTAATACAGAGCAACCTGTTGTGTTGGCTCCAGTTTTGCAGGGCCCACCCCCACCCCGCCTTTCCCTTCACAGGTGTTAATCACTAATAAATACCTTGCACTCCGAACTCCATCTTAGCATCTGCTTTGGGAGAACTCTGCCTGTGACAGGTAGAAGAAAACAGATGACTGATACCTCATTTGAGAAACTAGCTGTGGCTGAAATAGATTCTCTTTCCAGACTTCCAATATATTGAGTCAATAAAGTCTTTAGCAACTGAGATGTTCTTGACAAAAACAAGCTCTATAAACCTGTAGGTTTAATCTATAGGCCAAAGGTTTCATGAGAAATTCTGAATATATCTGTTTGTACTTGAATATCTCCTGGTTTTGCATTTGTAACCACCAACTCTCTCCACTCTCTTCAGACTAATCTGGTAATCCATCTTAATCACCTCAGGTTTATGAGAAATGAAATCTTGCCACCTAAATTACTGAAGAATATATAAATCACTAATGAAGGAGAAGGACTTGAGTCTAGAGATTTCATATTTCAAAGCCTATTGTGGGCTTTTCCTATGTGAGATATTTCAAACGAAAAGACCTCTTTAAGAAAGGAGAGGAAGTTTGTTCTTAAGGTAAGAAAACCAGTATGTCCAGCTGCAGGGAGCCAGTAGAAGCAAAGATGGAGGAAATGAGATTATGAACTAACACTTATCCCTAATATACATTTGTTTCCATCCATGGCTTTTGTTTATGACTTTTCATTCTCTCCGATGAGGCCCCATTCTATTAAGTGCAGACTTTATAGTTCCCCAAAACATTTTCTCATCTCTTGTTCTATTAAAAACCTGCTTATGTAATGATACTACAACACTACTATCCTCTACCATTTTCTATATAATGTTCACTTCCATACCACACTTACACCTTGGCAAAGGAGTCCCTACTCTGAGCACTAAACATTAGAGGAACTTATTGGACCTGCTTTCAGCTGTCCTTCTTTCAGTGAGGTGAGCTATCTATAGGGTAAAGCTTCAGGCTTATGCTTTCCTTTCCAGAGCATGCTCTAAGTTTCAGGGACAATACAACTTCATATTCCCTACTAGATCTCTTCCTGAGGCCATACTCCAAAAGTGCCTACCATACTGCTGGCGTGTAGAACTCTAGACCCAAGGGGATGGCAAGGATGTGGTTGTTTGTTGAGAGTGATTACAAAAGTGGGCTAAGTTTAGGAAGAGAAAAAGGGTAGCTGTGCACCAAAATCCAGCATGGAACTCCAAAGAGTTTCAGAATTTTAAATTGGAATTGGGCCAAAGGTAAATTGGAACTGGGCCAAAGGTAAAGGGTAACTTTTTTTATCAGTTTTATTTTCATTTATCTTTGTCGCTTCTTCTAAATCATTGAATTGCCCTATCCTTTTCATAGCTAATCACTTGGAGTGTCAGATTTATAGAAAGTCAGCATTGTGGCTTCTCCTAACAGAAATCATAGGTCTAAGAGACTCTTAGTCTATATAAATTCATGATGTTAACTTGATTGTACCCTTGTTACTAACTAGAATTCTTATTGCTCTTCTGTCTCCTAAACCAATTCACAAAAAAAATGTTGAGTACCACACACTTTACTGAGTACCTATTATGTTAGACACTGAGAATTCAAATGATATGGATCTATTTTCTGCTATTGAACGGTTCCTAATCTAGTGTTTGTAGTGTAGTGTTTGTATGTGTGTGACAGAGCCTGTAAAATAATGGATAAATAAATATGTATCTATGAATAATTGATAATTAATTAACAATGATTTATAATAACTTAATCTGGGAGAGGTAAGTGAGAAGCGCTGGCAGGAGGAGAGATGGGTCTTAGATGATGTCAGGGCAAAGGTAGCAGTGTTTACAATAACATGCTGTGTTCAAGAAATACCAAGTAGCTCTATATTGCTAGATCTTCCAACTTGGGGGGTTAAGAAAGACATGATCAAAAACTAGCCCAAAATGCCAGGAGTCAAGCCATGGAGGACTAGGGTGCCCTTGTATTATAATGCATTGAGATTTTGTCCTATAGATTGAGGGGAAAAAATTAAAGAGTTTTACATAGGGGAGGGGGCATGACCATATTTAAATCTTTAAAGATCTTTTGAGGGCAGAGGTGGATGCAAGTCAAGATTGATTCAAGGTAGGGTGACCACATAATTGTTGCCCAACTGGCATACCAAAAAGGAAGCACTGTGATCATCCCACTCAGAAAATAGGCATAATCTAGAACTATCCCTGGAAAAATAGAATGTATGTTCACCATAATTTGAGGGGATTTAAGGACACAGGGACCATTTACTAAGTTTCTGAAATGATATATGTTGGAGACAAAGAAGCCTGAAGGAAAACAACAATGGTGGGGATAAAAAGGAAGGACAAATCTAAGAGATAGAAGACAAAATCAGGAATTTTTTATTTATTGGTTACAAAGATAAGGAAGAGGACAGGACTTCTGCTCTCATTTCAGACATGTATAAAATTTGTAAGATGTTCCATCTGTCCTTATAACAAGAAAAAAATGAACAAATGAAAATGAATGAATTTTCTTGGACTCATCACAGAATGGAAGTTGAAAGGCAAATCTTCAACCCCAAATCTGGCAAGACAGAAAAATCCAGAGTCACAGCTAAGATATGTTTACCTGAGGTAGCGTCTGTAACCATTAACTACTAGGAATTCTTAAATGGTAATTTCAATGAATTACTGGAAGCTGAGTGTGGGCTAGCATGAGAGAAAGAAACTCCTTAGGAGAGCAGTCTTAGGGGGCCACTCACACTTTCATGGGTTCTACATCCAGAAATCCCAAGAGTTTCTTTTTTTGAAAAACTAATAATCCCTCTGTGGCTCTGGCAGGGGCCATCTGAAACAGGTGCAGAGCTCTATAACAAAGTCTTACTTCCAGAAGAAAAGACTTTACCAGAGGCTTATCCAACCTGTGGAAAGGATATTTCCCCCAACTCCTGCCTTATCCATCCTTCATGTATAATGTAGGAGAGGAAGAAGATGAAAAAACATACCTGGAGATCACAGCCCAGAAACTCATGCCCACTCAAAGACTGAGATTACTTCATAAGATTGAAGAATTCTTTCCCTCTCTGCATCTTACAGTCACACTAACAAGGTTTCTGATAACAGCAGTGGATTATGGGTTACAGAGCTGCAGGATGCAGATTCTATCTATGGAGGAGTGCTTAGGAAGGCCCAAAGTCAACAAGAGAGACAAAAATCAAGAACACTAGAAGAATTTAAAGCCTTTGGCTTCTACAGCTACCACAAATATTAAATACAGTCCAACCCAACTTAAAGCAAATGAAACCTCAAATTAAAAAAACTATTTACTTCAAATCTTATTGTCCAATGTGTTATAGATTACAAAAAAAAATTATAAGGCATGCTAAAAGGAAAGAAATAGTCTAGAGAAACAAAGCAAGCATCAACAGCAGACCCCGGTACGGGATAAACTTTGGAATTATTAGACAGGGAACTTAAAATAACTATGGTTAATATTTGAAAAAGCTCTAATGGAAAAAGTAAAGAGCTTGTAAGGACAGCTTGATAATTTAAGTGGAGAGGTGGAAACTCCAAGAAAGAAATCAAAATGAAGTTCTAAAAATCAAAAACGTTGTAATAGGAATGAAAAATACCTTTTATGGACCCATCAATATACCTGGATGTGGTTGAGGAAAGAATCAGTGAGCTTAAAGATTTCCAAACTGAAATGCAAAGACAAAAGGAATACACACACACACACACACACACACACACATACACACACAGGAGAACTTCAAAGAACAGTGTGGCAATTTCAAACAATGTGACATATGTATATAACTAGAAAACAAGAGAAGTACAGGAATAGAAATAATAAGGTCTGGGAATTTTCCAGAATTAATGACAGACACCAAATCATAAATCCAAAATGCTTAGAGAACACTAAACAGAATGAATTAAAAATACATGTATACTTAGGCATATCATGTTGGAATTGGAGAAAACCAAAGACAAAGAAAAATTTGCAAGGGGAAAGAGTGAAGGATTAAGAAGAATTCTCAGATATCTGGCATGGGTGGTCCCTATGCAAAAGGGAAAGCAGACTGGAAAAATTCTCATCTTAAATTCAGCCCTAAATTATTTCTTATATCTCCATAGCCTTCTCCACAGCCTCTGGCAGCACCCAGACCAAGTCCTAGACCTGGATTTCTAAACCACTGTTGTAGGTACCATCCCCCTCCCCAGAATTAATTTTCTCCCCTTCCCTTCTATTATTCAGCTTAAGAACTGCCCCAGACCATTATTACTTTAAAGTACAACTTTTTCCCCAAAGTTACTGATTTTATATTCTCATATGTACCTAAACATTTTTAAATAAAAAGGTACTGTGATTTCATTACAGAAAACTACGAATGTTAAAGAAGGTATTAAGGAAAACAAAATCACTCATAATCTTGTAGTCGAGTTACCTGCTATTAAAAAATTTATGTAGTTTTGCAGTATTTTTCTCTGTCTAAACAGCCGTTATCTCTCCTTTTTTTTAGGTCTTTACATACGCAGTTCTATATGCCTGGGATACTCTTTTCCTCATTTACATGCTTTCAGGAACATGGTTATAAGTGCCTTGGCACATAATAAAGGGTGTCTCTTTGATCTGATATGTGTATGTATACATACATATCAGCAAGAATACCACAACAGTTCACAAACATTGTTCATCAGGCTGTGCACGCGAAGTCCTTAAAGTTAATATTATGTGTGGGAGGGTGGGGGCGAACAATAGCAAAAGGAGTAATCAGGCACAGCTCTCTCTCTGTTTGGTGTTAGAAACAGGACAAACTCTCACCCTTACTTCCTTTGCACCGTTTCTAGGTTTCTTGGATAATTTTATTTGGGGGGTAGCGGGCTTAAAGAAGGATATTGCTGGTGGAGTTATTGTTTCTAAAAAGAAGTGTAGGGGAATAAGTGATCGCCTGGGGAAGGGGTGGAGGTAACTATATTATAAACATTTCTGTAACCTGAACTTTGAAACAGGTCATGTTAAGGCTCTAGTCTGCACATGTTTCTCATTCTCCATTGGAGCAGGAACTGTATGTATCTCTAAAGGATATACTCCTAAAAGTCAAATGAGTACTCTACCAAAACGTAAGCCAAGTGCATTAAAATGCATCATTGTCTTGTTCTATCTCTAAAAACAAAAATATTTTACTACATCCCTATACAAGTACTAGCTTATAGATTAGTGAAAATTGGGAAAACCCTCTTTCTTCAAATGCTTATTCATTTATTCATCGAGGCTAAATTTTTTGTGACCTTTGGAATTAGCAACAACAGTAACAACAAAAATACATAGCTGTTCATTAAAGAGACTCACCAAATAGCATTTCAATTAAGAACAAAGCCAGTATTATGGCAAACAAGTTATGGTACACAATAATGTCCGATTAATTTCATTAGGTGTAATTATAAAAGATCTCTTTTATGACAGTGGTTGATCAGTCTTTAAAGGAATTTACCTACCTTGCAAATGGACAATTTTCTATTCAACGGTTACAAATAGATAAATATAAAATTGACAAAACTCTTATAACTGTCAACGTGGGAACAAAATAACTACAGAACAGTGGAATTCTCCAATGGAGCCTATTGTTTTTTATTGAATTTTCTCAACTGTATTGCTTTTTTTATAAACTGTCACAGTATAACTTCTTTCACCCCTGAGGCTATCACGGTAAAAATGATACTTCTTCCTCATGAAAGAGTTCCAAGATTTTTATGGTGTATCTAGTTGTACATTAAGAAGAAAAAAATCATGTTCTTAATTATCTACAATTCTGCATAAGAAAAGTGACTGTTATGATTACTCAGGGAACAGTAAAACCTTTCTGGGTCCCTTCCCAACAGCAACACTGCATAAAATAAAAAGAAGAAAAACATCTTTTGATTTTGAAGTAAGAGTCAAAAGAGCTTGCCTGATGGGATTATACAAAGTCCAATTTGTGCTAAGAGTTACTTAAGCTGGAAGTGCCACTGTAAGGGAGGGACTGGAAAGAAGGCTGTCCTTTTATACAATTGCAGGGCAATGCTGGGAGCCTCAGAGGCTGAGTTCAGCTCCTTGGCTGGGACAAAAGCAGAGCCAGATCCACATGCTCAAGTGGATGCAGAAGGAATAAAGAAAATGCCTGGTATTCAAGAGCCAACTCTCATCAAGCCATCGGGATTGCCCTTTTTGGTTTTATTTCTTTCTTTTTCTTTTTTTTTTTTTTTTTACAAATAGTTTATTGTCAAATTAGTTTCCACATAACACCCAGTGCTCATCCCCACAAGTGTCCTCCTCCATGCCCATCCCTCCTCCCCCCCACATCCATCAGTCCTCAGTTTTTGTCAGCATTCAAGAGTCTCTCATGGTTTGCCTCTCTCCCTTTCCCCCACCATTTCCCCCCTTCTTTTCCCCCATGGTCCTCTGTCAAGTTCCTCCTAATCCTCCTATAAGTGCAAACATATCATATGTTTGCCCTTTTTGGTTTTCAAGGGAAGAGAAATCCACAAATGCTTGAAAAAATATGTATATTTCTATTGTGAGTGGAATGTGGCTGGGTCCTTCATTGCATATCTGGTCTTCAATCTCCAAGTTCTCCAACTGGAAGGAAAAAAATATCAGATAGATAGAAAGAGAGTATCATGAGGCAAATTTTCATTCTCTCTCTTTTTTGTTTTAATTATAATAGAAGTCAAAATTGAACTTGGACCTTTAAAGTATTGGGACAGCAGAAAAATTCTGCATTGAAAGAATGGTAATAGATGTACTTCTATTGACAACCTTTTCTCCTGATTTTATTCATACTGTTGCCCACACACAACCTTTTGTTCAGAGTCTTGTCCAGGTCTATCTTTGCCATGAGACTTTCTCAGTGCAGTCCAAAGTGATCTAGGTTCATAGTCCTTAACACCGATAATACTTGTTTGGCACTAAATACTTATGATGAATTATTCTTTGGGTATGTTGAAGTTGAAGGGACTTTGAAACATTCTAGTGAAGATTTCCAGTAAGGAAGTGAAAGTGTGAATCTGTCCCTTAAGAAAAGTTCAGTCTAGAAATAAAAGAATGGAAACCTTTAGAAAATAGGTGGTGATTGAAACAAATAGGAGTGCATAAAGGAATGTAAATTGAGAAAAAAAAAAAAGAGTTTGAAGAGAATCCTGAAGAACACCATTCCTAAGAAATATATAGTACTAAAATTAGTGAAAGAGAATTTTAAGATGTCAGAAAGACACAAAGAATGTTGTATTTTCCTGTGTGCTCTGAATTGTTCCAAAGGATAAAGAAGAAATTATTACTGGTTATTACAGTATTTTTCAGAACACCTGTTAGATTCCTTTGCATATAGTATGCCTTAAATTTGTATTTACCATGCAAGACATGAGGGATAAATTCAAATAAACATTGTTTTCCTTTGGATTGTTATTTTCTTAGCAATAATCCCTGTGCCACTCTGGTTCCAGAGAATTTATCCCATTTTCACTCAGAAGATAGTGAGCTGCCCCAGGGGGGCCTGTTAGTGGAGGACCTTCACCTCTAGGGGGAGCTCAAGGAGAAGAGTACTGGATAAGGTCAAGTCTAGACCTTACTGGGTCAAGGCAATAGTGGGTTGAGCTTTTCATAATTTAGGAAAGGGTTAGAAGGAATTAGCCTCCACAGGGATGAATCCTTCATTCTTTGGAAATTTCACCCTCTAAAAAATTTCACATGACAAGAAGCAGACGCAGGCTTCACTCTCTAGCCTGTGTGTGTGTTTTTGAGAATTTGAATAACTCTGAAGTAGGCATAAGCTTACCTCTCCACCCACCATTCTCCCCCACTCTCCAGTCTCTACCACTCCATCCATCTAACATCTGGCCCACTTTTCAGGTCTTTATTACCTTTTTCATCATTATAGGCATTTGAGTTTGCAAATATTGCTTAAGTTTATAAAAGGACATTTTTGCAGTTTACTCTCTCAAAGCCTCCATGGTTTAGATTTAAGTGTTCTTAAATCCTGCATTTCTCATTAGGAAAAAAACAATTTCAGTTCCTTTGTGTGAAGATGTGTTTTGCTCTATGTAGAGGAGCTTAGCAGAATAGGCAGATGATCCTGGGCACAGGCCATGGGATTTGCTAGACTGTCCTAACTCCCCTTCTTTTGGGTTCAGTGTCTCCCTTTATTGTGTCCAGCGTGGCGGAGTTGAAAGCTTTGGAAGCATCCCTCTTGAAGGGAACAGTTGTGAATCCTTCTTATGGATTGTGAGTTGTTTTATTATTGCCATCAAAAAAGTCAATAGAAAAGACAAATACGATCTGAAAACAAAGTATTCAGTACTGCCTGTTAGTCAACCCCTGTTTTCCATACATGTGAAAAGAAAATAAAGAGTGCTGAAATAAAAGTCCTTTTCTATAGTTCTATAGTCACAACTATGATGGGATACCTCACATAAGAACACAAATGAGCATTCTAAAGTAGCAAGGATCAGAACATATTCACAAAGCAGACTTACTTCCAGGGACTGGACTTCCCAGTGTAAAAAGCTCTTCTTTTCTCCTAAAAGGACAAACATTTCAGGTCTCACCATGGGTGACTGAAAAAAATAAAGTATAAAAGGATCTTCCAAACAGTGAACCACCTATTTATTTGAAGCACGTTTTGCAAGTTTAGTAAACCAACTTGCTGTTTGATTCGTCCATCTAATAAAAAATATATTCCTTAAGTGTCTGCTGTGTATGGGGCTCTGTACCTGCACAGAGGTATAAGACAAAGTCCTTGCCCTAAAAACTGATAGTCTAACACTGTTGGCAAATGTAAATGGATTTTCTGTTTTCACCATAGTCCACATCAATATTTTGCTTGAATCCATTTGTTTGAGAGTATTATGAACTTATTGGTTATAATTGGTACAATAAGAATAAGTACCTAATATCAGTTCTCAGGTGTGAGCATTCCAGACATATTTCTAAATGGCAATTTTCAGGATCCCATGGCAAAGATTTTAAATGGATTTGATCAAAAGTCAAAAAGAGCCCTTTCACATGCTCTTGCTGAGAAACTTGGCATTGGGACTGTACCTAATTGAGAGACTGTTGGCTGAAGTGTATTGGCTTCAAGCCCAATCACAGGACCCCTTGGAACAAAAAGTAAGGCTATTAGTTTGCATGCTTAATCCCAAGTGATCTTGTATGAGTCTCCCTCATTCCTGGGATTTGCAGGTCCCATGGTTTGGTAGCATGGGAGAGTGACATGTTAATCCTCCTTTTTTTTGTCTCTCTCATCCTTACAGATTGCTGCAGTCCACTGATTGTCCTGTAAATGGAAACTGAGTATTCTTTTTCTTTTTCTTTTTTTTTTCTTTTTTTTTAACAACTAGACAGTGAAGCTTACTTCAGAGCCTGTTAAAGTTACAGGTGTTATTAACTTTGATCATCAATCTCACTATAATTTTTTTTCTTTGGGCCTTGGTAATAACTCATCTTCTATTTTTAAGACAGCTTTATTGAAATAAACCCTAACTATAGGTGGTTCAGATTCTATCAACTAGTTAAAATTTTTTTCCTTTATTATTCCTTTTTCTTAGAGTCTTAATACATATTGAATTTGTGGGGGTTTTTTTTTTTTTTTTTTTTTTTTTTTTTTTTTTTTTTTTTTTTTTTTTTTTGGTATCTGCAAAGTAACTAGCCAAATGTAGAAACTAGCTATATTACTTAATCCCTCAGAGATTTTTTTTTCTATATTTTTGTCTTTAAAAGAGCAAAAGCAAAAAAAAAAAAAAACCCACAAAGTAACAAGCAGACCCAACACAACAAAACCTTTATAAACAATATATTTTTTTTTCTTTAGTTGAAAGTAAAACCTGGACAAATGTGAATTATGAACTCCATTATTCTATTATCATTGGACTGGCTTTGACAGTCTCCTCTTGCCAAATTGTTTGTTCCTGGTTGTATGGAAGATATTTCTAGAAAATAACTTGAAAGAAGCAAGGGAAATAGTTCTCTAAATAAGGTAAATGTGCACAGTTGTATAAGATCATTAGCAGAGGGATTAGAGTAAATTTGTAGGTTCAAAGTGATGGAAGCAGACTGTAAAAGGAAGGTTTCCAAAGGTTTTCTTGATGAAAAAGTTCTCTTTCTCATCTGGCTGGGGTTGGAGAAGTCAGATGAAGTGTGGGGAATTTTTCCTTCTGAGAACGGATTCCCTGAGCTGCATGAGGCTATTCAAGAGTGGCTACTGACACAGAAGTTCACCACTATCCCCTTTAAGATCTTGTTGTAAGCTGTCATGATTAGACCTGTTTAAAATTTGTGAGGAAGAGGCCCCAATTTAGGAATAAGTGGAAAGCATGAATTTATCCAAGAAGAAAACAAAGTGAAAATTATCTTGAGATTTTTCAAGTCAAATTACTACTACTTTCAACAAACAATTATATATGTCTTTCTTTAAAGTTTATTTAAACAATAATCTAACTTGAAAACAAAACAATAATCTAACCTGAAACAAATATAGAAATGGTAAGTAATTTCTTGTCCTGTCAAAATAATCATGGTTTTGCCTGTGACATTCAAAATCCATTATTTGTGCAAGAGTTATAGACTTACTTCACCCACACACCAAGCATCCCTCTCTTCCATTTGTGGGGGAGCCCAACCTGCTCTCCTATTACTCCCTACCCCACCTTCTTCAATTGGCAGAGGTTAAGCTTGGACCAAATATATGTCATGGAGACATGTACATCACTGAAGAGACTTCATATAACTAGCTTTAAAAGCCTAGCTCTGTATAGCCATATTGGTATGGCCTATATGAGTCAATCCTCTGCTGTTTGTGATAAAAATGAAGTTTTGCTCTTTTCTTTTAGGCTTTAGTGTTAAATTTTAAGACATGTACAAATTTAGAACAAAAACATTAAATCGACATCAGTAAAGAAAATTTAGCTTATTTATTGAAAGGTACATCAAAGAAACCCATTAAACATATATTGAATGTCAAAACCAAAAAGGCCAAATAATAGTATAAAAGTTTTATCTTTGTGGGTATTTTAAATAACCAAGAAATAATGAGTAAGAAGAGACTATATAGTAAATGAACTTTGGCTGATGGCTGTTACATATTAAATCATCAGGTACTTGAAGATATGCTGAATATTAGGACATTGTTCATTTAGCAAATTGATTTAATATAAAAGGACTTCCTGCTTTCAGTGGAATCTTTTGCATTTCTTTTCTTTCTTTTTTACTTGTAAGAATTCATCAATTACCCTTCCAAAAGTTAAAACCAGAAAGCAAATAATAATGATAAGACTCCAGTATATTACTTATTTGCAAATAAAGAATCTAATTATAAGAAATTCTTTTATAAAGATTTGTGTCTTGAGTTACTTCTCAGAAAGTCTAATATGACTTTGGTCACAGATGTGTACTCTCTACAGACAAAAACCAGGCAGCCTGTTTTTGAGTGCCTTTTATCAGTTCTGACACATCATTGCTTCTGTTTCTTCAGAAGTACCAGAGGATGTAAATAAGTAGTGCCCCACCTCACTATAATTAGTGACCTTATCTAATAAAGGTGCCAGGGTTCCGTTCTGTGCTTTATCTGAGCTCACAGTTTATTTTTTGGAGGGAGGGAGAAGTAGTGTCATCAAGTTCTGTTTAGTGATAGCTGCCACCCTGTACTCCTTTAGAGATTTTGGCTCACTCATAATTCAGGGGTGACAAAAATGGAAACCACTACTCTGGATTTTGAGTTAGGACAAATGAAAATGCTATTAAATGTATAATAAATTATAAGAACCTCTGAAATTGTAACTTTTTTCCCACTGAAATCATGAAAAGTAAGCCAGAAAAAAAACCAAACAAACAGAAAATACACTCAGCCTTTGGCAAACATCTAAATGCATAAACATTTTGATAACTTATCTGAAGTAGCTATATTTTGTTTTCTTGTACCATGGTAACACCACTTTCCACTTGGGACTTCCCTTTTCTGCATCATGATTATGACTGTTATCATCCTCACCATAAAAATGTTTCCTAACTTTTACTCTTACCAATATTTTCAACTTCCTTGCTTCATCATAAGTCCCATCCATAAGTAGTGAAATATAATATTCCTAAATTCTTCAAGCTTCAGCACCTGGATGCATGCCACCTTACCCCAATGATAACTGTATTTCTCCCTCCTTCTTCTCTGTAGATATTAGGTCTGAACTGTCTACTACAGTAATCAATAGTAGTTGATTGTAGAAACTAATGAAGTTCCAGTCTAATCCATTGAAGCTGGGCCTCCTAAAAGATACCCAAGTGAAGCTATATGGTTGCAAAGAATAAAGACATATGATTCACAGTATTAAAATCTGGATTAGAGATGTAAGTGGTATCAAAACATGGGGGTTGAAAAAAATCACTGTAGAATAAGATAGAAATTAATAACACAAACTCTGGGAAATAATTTTTTATAAAAAACTAGAAATGAAATATTTAAGTTACTAGATCTAAATATAAAAATACAATATTTAAAGTTCTACATCTAAATACGTTTACGCAAAGAAAAGTCCATATGCTGAGATGTTAAGTGACTGCTTTTGAGACATGGGGTTATGTCTGTAATGGACATGTATTTCTTATGATGCTTTCCAAGTGTTTTGTTTTAGTGGCAAAAGAAATAAGATTACTCAAGTCATGCATCCTCAAACAAGGTAAAAATGCATATAGTAAAAAAGAATATTTTCCTTCAACTTCCTCCAGTACCATAACCATCTCAGAATCAACGTTACAACTTTAGCTTATAATTTTCATGTACTTTTCCAATGCATTTACAAGTATATGAGAGAAAAATGGATAAAGAAACATCTTTTGTTTGTTTTCTGAGCTTTGGTTTTGGTTTTGCTTCATCATAATCAGATCCTGAGCCTTTTCCTCTTCTTTACTTATATTCTCTACTTAGATGATTGCTCCTTTTGTCCATTGGTTTTCAATGCCTCTATATGACTGGTAACACAGTAAGTCCAAAACAAAATCCTTGATACCTGTTCTTTTTGTGGCCTCAACCCCAAATCATTCTTTCTGACCCCAGTATAGGGCACTTGCTTTTTGGCTAGAGCCAAAAAAACAAGAAATTGTTCTCAGTTTCCCAATTTTATATCCAATGCAGCAGCTGAAACTATTGGCTCTACATCTAAAATATATTCTGTACCTATCCACTTTTTTCCATCTCTACTACCATCACCCTAGTCCAAATTATAATGGTCACTTGTCTGAATTACCTCTACTTCTCTCCTACTCATGTCTCTCAGAACCCATTTTCCATGCAAAGAAGTGATTTGTAAAAATGTATACCAGATCACCTTACTCCTTGATTAAAAACATCCAGTGGTTTCTTATTTCTTTCAAAATAAAATCTAGACTCTATAACATTACCTGGAAATCCCACGTTGGCATGTGCCTTGATCTCCATCATTCTGGTCACACTGGTTTTCCCTTCATTCCTAAAACAATAGCAATTCATTCCGGCCACAGGACCTTTGTATTGTGAAATATACGTCTATCTGAAAAACTCTTTATCCAAATATAAGTAAGCCTGACTCCTTCTCAACTTCTAGGTTTATACCCCAATGCTACCTTCTCAAGGAGTTCTTCCCAGGCCTTGCTTCCCTCCTACTATACATGTCTTTATACATATAAAATATAAATACTTAAATTAAGTATTGCATGAAATCAACTTAGAAAAATCTTAGTATTTTTTATTATATAGTCATTATACATGACTTTACCTACTTGAGGTTTTGTCACAAATCATTCCTGCAGTAAATGTTCATTTATTAATTTGGATTCCAGGACCAGATATTTACCCACACTACAACTTATAAAGGCAAAAAAAGTCTCTTTTCTTAGTTTATAAATTAAGAAATTTATAAATTAAGTTCTAGTCTTACTTATAAGTCTGTCCCTAACTCCACCAGCCAGTCGCAAGGAAAAATGAAAAAGAAAATAGATGAATTATATTCTACTTTAAAATTTAATTCAATCTAACTATTTAGTTTGGTACAATTATTTCATCTTTTACATATGTCTTCCCAACTTCTTAATATCCTTGAGTAAGGGAAGAGGGAAGGCATTTATATATCCTCAAAACAATATGAAAGTGGCATCTCTGGCCTCATGCTGGTTTTTGGGTAACTCAGCCACAGTTAACGAATGATTATATAATCTCAGCATCACCTTAATTGACTACATGCATTGCTTAATTTGATCTTTGCAACAGCACTATAAGGTGAATACTTTTATTACCCTAGTTTTAAGTTGGAAAAACTGAGGCAGAGAAGGGCAGTATTATTTGTGTAAACTTTTATTACATTGTAAGTGACAGAGCCAGAAATTTTACCAGGCAGTCTGCTCCATACCTGATGCCTTTAGCCACCATCCTATACTGCTTTCTAAGTGAACTGGATGATCAAGTAAGCTATGATTGGCTCAGTCCCATCTTTATGCTTTCTGCTGGTGTTTTCTGCTGACATCTATACCTAATGAACTAGTGGTGAAGTCTTCTTGGCTTGACGAGAAACTGGCTGTCAACTTAGCCTCCACATTACACAGAATGTGGGGGAAGTTCAGGAGGGAAAACAAATCTCTGTCTGGGCTTGTCTATGCCATTCCACCCACTTATCCAGTGTGGATCATTCCACATATTTATATGAACAACTCTGTTCATTAGGCTCCTCCTAGGGACCTAATGGAAAGTGGGACCAGAGCCCTCATGTCTCCCTCAGTTAAAAGTCCATGTCTGACTGTCTGATTCCCCTATGTCTGTCTAATCTTTTCTTTCTCTTTTTCTGCCCATAGCTGCTGGGCCAAGGGGGTGTGAGCTGGCTGCTGACTTTGTAATGTAGATTGTCGCTGCCCTATGCCTTCCTTTTCCCCGAGGTAGCATTCGTCACTTCCCCTTTTCCCTGGGCTACCCAAACAGAATTTCTGTGATGCAACATGGTGGGAGAGGAATTAAAACTCATTGTTTTAATGTTTGTCAAATATTATCCATGTCTCTCTCATGTGTCTTCCCTGGTGGAACACAGGCTAATGATAGCAGAGGCTTTGGCTGCCCTTTGTAGACCAGCTTCCTGACTCTTAAATCTCAGCTGTTTACTTCCTTAAAACATATGGTCTATTTGTCATGGATATGACCTTAATAAAGATCTGTGCGATACTTAGAAGAATAAAATGCATTGTAAAACCTTTCATCCACCAAATGTCTGTCATACTGCCAGGCCAGGTGGAGTAATAATTGTACTTACATGTATCAGCAAAGAACAGTGTAACAGATGAGCCCACTTCAAGTAATTAACTTACTCATGGCTTTTTTTTTTTTTTTTTTAGACAGAGTCTTGAAAGACTGAAGTTACTATGAGCAGAAAAGAATGAGGCATGTAGAAAAGGTCACTAGGACATCACGCTATGTGTTTAAATACTGGAAATACAGCATGATTAAATACACACATGTACACACCACACACATACAAACACAAATACGCACCCAGAGACAATCATCAGAAAAGAACTGTAGTTACTAGGTGAATAAAGGAATGAATGAATGAGTAGCCTTGGCTATATACTTAATGTAAAAGAGGGCAATTTAATGTATATTATACTGTTATCAAATGCCCACTGTGTTAATTTCCTGTGGCTGCAAAAAAAATTACCACAACCTTGGTAACTTAAAACAACAGAAATTTATTATCTCACAGTTCCAGAGGCCAGAAGTTTAAATTCAAGTTGTGGGCAGGTTCTGTGGAGGTTCTCCCAGAAGATGTGGAGAGAATCCATTCCTTTAGTTTTCAAGCTTTTGGTGGCTAGCAGCGTTCCTTGGAATTCTTTGGTTTATGGTTACATTTCTCCAATCGCTTCCTCTTTCTTCACATCATCTCTGTGTGACGAGTCTTCTTATTCCTCTTTCTTATAAGGATACATGTAATGACATTTAGAACTCATCTGTATAATCTAAAATCATCTTTCATGCTAAGGATAAGGGGAAGAGAAACATCTGATTTTTGTAGTAATATATCCACCAAGCTCAGGTAGGATGGCTTTTTGAACTTTCTAGAATTCCATGTCCAGGAAACCTTAGGCTTGAAAGTTCCAGCTCTCAAAAATGTGCTTACTATGAATCTTTCTCTATATTACTTAAGTTCACTTTTCATCATTTTATGCTTACTTGAAATTAATTGCTTGGTGATTTTGACCATTTTAAATTAGTATTTACCAAAATATGCAATGATATAAGTACCTACTATCTCAATGCAAATGAGGCATAGCAAATACATGTCCATAGAAAGAAGAGTGGAAACTGATAATTCATTTTCATATATCCTCCATTTGTGCTCCTCTTTTATTCCACATCACACCCCTCCAAGTAAAATAAAGATAGGCGAAGGGGAAAATAACTATGCATGTATGGCTTCAGTGTTGCCCACTTGAGGGAAAGTTTGGAACTATTTTCGAAAAACTAAAAAACACAGAAGCTCCTCAAATGAACATACAGTTTAATATAAGGTTGTATTCATCATGTTGGATTATCTGGATACTTTTTGTAAATTTTTTCTTCATTTAATTCATATTAGTTATCATATCAATTTGGTGCTGGAATGGAAAGAGACTCCAAGTGAGCCACTTTGCTTGTATGCTAGTCCCACGAGCTTCAATCACAAAGGATCCTTCTATTTCATTGCTCTAACCGTCATCACATGTGGCTTCTACCTCGTGTTCAACTGATGGCCCAATCCCCTCCTTCTTATAACTGGAAAAGGAAAAAGGAGTAAAGGAAGGACATTCCTTTAAGAGAAAATCCTGGAAGGACACAGTATTTCTGCTCTAAAAGCCAAAACCAAATCACATAACCACAACCAGCTGCAAAGGAAACAAAGTGCACTCTTTATTTTGGATGGCCTTATAAGAGTAAAAATTCCATTACCATGGATGAGGAGAACACATATTGGGGATCAATTAAGTATCTCTTCCACAATACCTATTTGCCTACCCAAATATCTGGGTATTTCTTCTGATACATAGAGCACACTCAGTCCCTCTTCAAGTCTTATCCAGCATCTGACAACCTATAAAGAAAAAGAAAAGTTATGTGACTCCCCCCCACCAACACACAGGCCAAATCTACAAAAGTGGAATACGACTAGCATAACTGTCATAAAGTCTCTAATTTTAAAAAGGGAAAGATGGAAACATTAAATAGTTATCTGTCTATAAAGATTATAAAGGGCTTTTAGATAAGAACTTCAAATGTTCTCTCTCTTAAAATGAGTTCTTATATAGCCATGCTGACTATCCATGATGCTTCATTTTGAGAGGAGCCCATGACTTTGCCTTTTGGGAAGTTCCTGTCTCGCTTATTGTCCTCTGTGGCCACCTTTGAAGTCCATTTGAGAGCTGACCAGCTTTTGCAGTCTGATTTCTTCCGGTACATAATGATTTAATTTAGAGCTTGAACAATAATAAATCTTTATAATTTAGCTTGTAAATTCTTTGATAATACAATGTCTTCCAAAACTTGGTAGGTTTTTGCTCCTTCTCAGTTTCATTTTGGAGTAACCACAGCCCATGTTTTGGACGTAATTCTAAAACCTGAAATCCCTGGTTTTTGTTTACTGGTTTCTGAGTTTTGCTCCCCTACCCCACCTTCTCAACATAACGGATAATATCTAGAGGCTGTTCGACACATTTGCCTTGGGTGAGAAAGCAATGCCCTTGACACTTGGCTGGCCTCCACTATCTAGCAGATATTGTGAGGCCCCAGATCACCAGCATAAACATCACCTGCCCAGGAGATGGCGGTCTTGAGGGGTAGTGGAGAAAGGAAGCAGAAGTTAGACAAAGGTGTGAGGGAAGGATTATGCAGTTAGAGAAATAAGGGATGAAGGTAAAAGAATTGTGGTATTATGAAAAGAAACATTAACAAAGAGATAAACTAGAGATAGGACTGAAAATGTAGCTGAGTTCAAATGATGATGGAAAGTTAATACACTAACCAAAGAGGGCCATTTTATGGTTTCAATAGAGTGGCAGCAAAACAGATTTTTGGTACTCTATTCTAGCAGTGTGAAGGATAGACTTAAGGGCCAAAAATATTGAGACAAAGAGACTAGCTAAAAGGTTATTATAGTAAACCAGGCAAGAGATAATGAGAGAGTGATAATAGGGTCGAGAAATATTTAATAAACATAATTGGTAGGACTCAGTGGTCATTCAGTTGTAATAGTGTGAGGGAAAGAAAGGAAAAAGACAAAGTCAAGAACTTACATAAAGAACAGTTAAAGGAGACTGATTCCATCTCAGGGGTATTGAGATTAAACAAACAAACAAAAAACACCTGTATGAATTCCAAGTGTAAATGTTCAGAGGAGGTAAAAACAAGGAATTTTTCTCAGGAGAAGACTATCCTGGAAAAATCTACTGAGGGAGTCATTAGTGAACAGGCAATAGTTAAAAACCTTGAAACAAAAGAGTAGCTCTCAGAGTATATAAGATAAGAAGAACATATGAAAATCATCAAGGTTTTAGAGAAAGGCAGGAAAAAAAGGGGTCCCTGAAAAACCCAAGAAAGAGTTGGAAGAGTAATATGAGAATCACAGGAGAGTTGAAAGAGAATTGCTGAGGGGTAGGGGGAGGCCCAATGGCAGTAGGTTGAAGAGTGAACTTGGAAATAAACACTGCTATGACATCTACAGGGAGGAAAGAAGGAAAGCAGTGTAATACTGAGAAGAGAAAAGAGGGTCAAGATGGGACTTGTTTTAAAGGATCGGAAATGTGTCTATAACATAGGCCAAAGGCAAGGTAAAGAGAAGGGGTTTAAAGGTGTTGGAGAGGCTAGGATAACTGATGGAGTAAAATCCCATACCAAGAAGAGAGGGAATCATTAGCATGGTGGAGAGATTGACTTTGGTTGGGAGGTCTCACTCTGAGACTGACAGACATGCATACAAGTCAATATATCAGAACCAGGGGGAAAAGAGAGGTAAAGGAATTCACACGTATGGACTCAGTCTTGCCGCCAAGTGTGAGAGTGGATGTGGCTTGGGGTCTGCTGCCCTCTTTACAGTCTCTGCACTTACACACCATTTGGATCAAGCCCAAAAACATGGGGTTTAAACATCCTGTGATCACAGAGGAATACAGGAGAGTGAGCAAGACAAAATCTTACAATTTGATCCCAGCAGGCCCCACCAAGAGGGTCAGGGTGCTGTGATTTACATCTCTAGGAGGTACCTGGAGAAAGCAAAACCTACTTTTCCTCCCTGGGCATCTGCCATTACCTCCTGCTTTTACAGAGTGGAGGTCCCTGAGTTTCCATTCAATCTATGATCAGTCCAGAATACTCAGTAGGGGCAACCTGGACATAGTTATATTTGAAAACTGGGCCTTAAAAATCAGTAGAATTTGACAAAAGTTTGCTAATTTTTAAATAACACTTTGGTAACTAATCAGGTATCCAGCACATTTGAACTGGCATTCCTAATAACCACTCCATGATTATAATGCTTAACCCATTTTCTTTTTTTTAATGTTTATTTATTTTGAGAGAGAGAGAGAGAGAGAGAACATGAAATTGAGCAAGCATGAGTGGGGGGAGGTGCAGAGAGAGAGAATCTCAAGAAAGCTCCCTGCTCAGCTTGAACTCACAAACCTAAGATCATGACCTGAGCCCAAATCAAGAATCCGACACAACCGATACATTCAGGTGTCCCGGCTTAACCCACTTTCTCACACTGAGTTTATCTGAGCTTAGTCAATCATAAGCCAGTAGTAATACCATTTGAAAGCCAGGGGAAAAAACGGGAAAAGAGAGAGAACAAAAGAGAGAAAAAGAGGAAATGTTATGAGAATAAAAATTAACATATGAGCTGAATTTGCAGAATCAAAAATATTTCACCTGGGAAAGAAAGATTTTGCATTACCCTCCACAATTGTTTGTGTGAGCAGTAGTCTCAGAGTTCACACTAAGGCTTTTTAGAACTCATACCTAAATTTTCTCTTTTTCCCCATTCTTTTTAAAAAAGTATTGCAAAATTTGAGTCTTTTGAGATCTGTAATGAGACAGGGGACAAATCAAGAAGTTTTAGGGGATTCTGGCATACAGGCAGACTGTGAAAATTAGTGCTAAGATGCTGCAGAATTTCATTTCTTATTAGAAACACCGGCACCTACTTCTATAAGGCTACAATGCTGAGCTGCTCCCATATAGTTACCTAAACAAAGCATAATATTTTATTTTAAGGTGTAGGGTATCCTTTTTTTTAATTTAGTGATTTGTCTGATTTTCTATGCTCCTTTAAGCCGTGTTCATTCTTGATTTGAATCCTGTCCTTGAGAAATTTCTCATGATAGTATCAGTAAGCACAGTCCTTAGAAAATTTGTAGAGCTAAATGTCACTATTCTTTTTTATCAGTGCCTTTTCTTTTCTTCCCATGATCACTAATATAGCGTCAGTTCAAACTTCAGATCAATGGAGAGAAATTCAATTTTATCATTCTCACATTTTGTCTTTTTCTCTTTGCCAAGGAATAACTTCTCTCTATTATGACAAGATGAGTACAGAACTGCATAAATAAGTCCCACTTATCACATACACACACACACACATACACACACACACATGTAAAAAAAAAAAAAAAACACCAGACTCCTACAGAAGGAAGAGAAAGTTTGAGAGAAATGAACTTCTGTGACAAATTTTCCAAAGTGGACCAAAAATAGCCCTTCTGCACTAAACCACCAATTCAGTGCAAAAAAAAATTACCATCTGGTTACTGTCAGGTCTGTTAGTGCATAAAAGACTCTGTTTTTGTACTTTATTTTTCTTTCCCCAGACATGCTGGGTTTCTTCCCCACTATGTGTGTTGTGTATAAAAAAGGCCTATTTGGTACCCCTTGGCCAGACAGTCTTAGCAGAACTCTACTGAAGCACTATCATTGGTTTGAACTTGCTACCCCTGAATGTGATGGGCTAACTTCACTCTTTTAAATGATAGAATCTCGAAGGAAGTCCAGTTCTGACATAACTTCTTACTGCTTTTATGGAAACTAAAGCCATCATAATTTTATCTACCATTAGCATATGTCCCCACACAGAGCTTTGATCCCAGAAAAACTGAACTACTGCATCCAGAAAGGAGTGAAGCCCTGAACAATGCCCAGGAACCATCTCCACTGGCGTTGTTTGAAGATAGTCGTGATGTAAATCCTGGTCTACACTGCCAGATTTTCCAACCCCCAGAGTGTGAAGGCCTCACTGAGTGCTTCCCTCACACACAAGTCTAGCACAGCTGCTTTTATTTCCCTAATAATGAAAATAGCAGAAACACATCTGTTTTCATGCTTCACTGTTGACAGTTAACCAAAAAATGTGCATCAAATAGCTTTTATCCAAATAGACAGAGACATGTTGGGTCCAAAACACAGAGAGGTTATACGATGTTTTGGTTTTAAGTTTGTGCAAGAAATTCAATTTTTACATTTCATGTCACGCCTAGAACAAATCCCTCTCAAATTCTGACACTATTCTTAGTGAGGTTCCAGACTATTTCTTAGAATGTCCGCAGTGTGTTAAAAGCTCACTTCTATTTTTTATAAAGTATATTTTGAGACAGTTATTTGAAAAAAATGAATTATGCCAAGTATTACAGTCTTCAAAGCAGGGAATTATAAAGAAGTACAAATGCATGTATAATACATCTATAATGCAACAGGAAGATGTGAGCAAAAAGAGAATTGCTTCTTTATTGTTACTCGGCCTATCTGTATTTGATCTTTCTCTAGATTCTCTACTCCCCCACCAAAAAACAAGCCAGCTTGGAAATAAAAAGTTATTTCTCTTTGGTAAAAACCTGTGTAGGAAAAATTTTTCTTTTAACAGACAAGTATTTTTTACAGTCTTGGAAAAACAATACATGCAGTGTAATTTTACCACTCGTAAAGAGAAGGAGAGGGGATAAGAAATAAAGCTTGTAAAATTTTGTGTTCCTCAAGTAAGAGACATTTTCAAACATGTCTTTTCAGGACACTCAGTATAGATGAGTGTCAGATGAGTAACTGTAGTCAATGAAGAAGGTTTGGGGAGGAGAACAAAGAAATGAAACGTTGTCAGCTTTCATCTTAGAGTTTGTTTCAACCACATCAAATAGATATTGGGAGTATATAACCATATACTCCTTAATAATAATAATTATGTCATTATTATTATTTCAGATTATTAGAATTTAAATATTTTAAACACGCACCTAGCTTGTCTATCTGTGCTATTAAAATTCAGTTTCAGAACTAAATCTTCTGATTAATCTCTTTTTTGTAATTATAAGGCTGAGATTCTTCCATTTAATAGTAACAGCTAATTGATTATCATGATGAAAAAGGAGTGTAGCCTTTTGTTTGAGATGAAAAGATAGAAGAACTTGAAGGGGATCTCACATCTGCTCATGTCTCCAAAGTTTAGACTGTGTAAGAACCTACATATACCTAAACAGACTATTGAGAAGGATTTAGTTGCTTTTCTAATATAGGAACAAATAACACTTTTTCAAGGAATTAGATTGCTTTGAAGTAACAGTCTCAATACCTTCATTGCCAGAAGGACCAATTAATACACAAAGATGTAAAGCTCTTATAGTAGAAATGTGCAGAATTATTTACTCGAATTTTAGATTAATATTTTTCAAAGATTTATTTCAAGAGGAGTAGAAGTTTCATTGTTGACACATACTTTGGTCTACATCTACACTCTTTTATTTTATCAAGACAAGCACAATTTATGATCAGTATGAGTTACGAAACCTACATGCACCTGCTTAAACATGTTGAAACTGAACTTCAGATGTGATGCTTATATGCTTTGGACAGTCATTTATTAGCTAATAAACCAAAAATAAGTAGCCACTGTCCTTTTCTAATTGCTTGCATAAAAAAAGAAACTAAACTAAACTGAATCACCTTGTGAAAACATTTGCCACATATTCTCACAATGTACGTACACTATACAGAATGCATGGATGATGCTGTGCCTGCTTTCCAGATGATTAAGATGTAAGTATTTTTTTAAAAAATCCAAAATCAATAGATACAGTTAAAGTGGAAAGAAACAGGGGTGCCTGGGTGGCTTCGTCGGTTGAGCCTCCGACTTTGGCTCAGGTCATGATCTCATGGTTTGTGGGTTTGAGCCCCACGTCAGGCTCTGTGCTGACAGCTAGACCAGAGCCTGGAGCCTATTTCGGATTCTGTGTCTTCCTGTCTCTCTGACCCTCCCCTGTTCTCTCTCTCTCTCAGAAGTAAATAAAACATTTTAAAAAATGGAAAGAAACACTGAGACTCCTGGGCAGCCCAGTCACTTAAGCATCCTACTCTTGTTTTCAGTTCAGGTCAGGAGATTTTCAGTTTCAGTTCAGGAGATTGAGCTCCACATCAGGCTCTGTGCTGACAGCCGTCTTGGGATTCTCTCTCTCTCCCTTTCTCTCTCTGCCTCTTCCCTGATCTTGCTCTCTCAAAATAAATGATTTTTTAAGTGGAAAGAGGTATAAAAAGAAAAAAAAGTAATATTAGGACCAACTTCCTCAGTTATAAAGCAGGGGTAAGTGAGACACCAGCAGTTCAATTTTTTTCTTGATCTTAGAAAAGTCAGAATATTCCAGAAAAGGAAAAAAACTAGAAATGGGAGAAGAAAGACTTGCCTTTAGGCATTTCTTACTGCACAGGATGCTGTTCTCCACAGCTTCTCTCTGTAGTCTTGTTCATACTAAGCCCCAAATTTTGTTCTGCTAAACATTGTTCTCTGTGGTGATTCATCATTTACCAAAAATAAAAGGTCTACTCAAAAAAATTCTGTACTAAGAAAGGAAGGACCTGAATTCTAATTCTTCCATTAGTTGAGAATTCATTTTGGCCAAGTCCACTGAACTGCTCCATGACTCATTTTAACTCACTGATAAAATGAGTGTAATAATGTCTGTGTTGTCTTACAAAATATGTTGAAAATAGAGAGGATTTTTAACATTACATGTGTTCTATATTATTATTGTTAGTAAACCTGCCAAAAATTGTTTCTAAATTTAAAACCTAAAGTCACAAATGAGTTTTTCATTTACTCAGTCATATGGAACCTTGAAACACAATGAAAAGATCTCTAAGTGGCCCTAGGAAGTAAGTCATAAAACAATCTAGGTTTCCCAACTACTGGAAACTTTACTCTGCCCCCAGCCACACTGCTCTTCTTCCAGTTCCAACTCACAACTTTTAATCTAATCAATGAACTTGGTGATTTAAATACAGATCTAGGACAGCATAATGAGTAGTTATTTTATGGTTCTGTCCAACTGTATCTCTCAATATTTCCCCTCCCTCACTGTTCCAGCCATAATGGACTCCTGTTTATACCAAGTCTTTGTCATGGTGTCAGGACTTTCCCTTTTGGATTATTCACCTCTTCCCCATAGCTTCACCTGGCCAACTCATTCTCATGCCTCAGATCTCTGCTCAAACATTACCTTCACAAGGAAACTTCCATGACCGTGCTATTTCCTTTGAAAGAGGTCTCTCCCATTACTCCTTATCATGTCATTCTCGTAGCACTTACCACTTTTATTTATCTCATTCATTTTTTTGCTCAGTATTTGATGAAATGAAAATGGAATCATCCTTTATTCTTCTCTTTTCCTCATTCCAATACCCAGCCTATCAGCCGGTTACCTCTATCCCCAAAATGTATTCAGTAAATGTCCATTGATCTCCATCTCTACTGTTATTTTGCTATCAAGTTACCAAAATCACTACTTTAGACTATTGCAATATCTCTCTAATTGGAGGACCCAACTTATACATTTATCCCCACATTTTCAATTTTTTCCATGATAGTCACAATAATCTTTTTCAAAAACTTAAGTCACATTTCTCATGTACCTTTTAAAAATCCTCCAGTAGTTTCCCAAATGTAGTTGATTCAAACTGTTTACCATGACCTTTAATGCCTGACCACTTCTCTAATGTCCTCATCCACCTTCTCTCCTCACTCTGATCAGCCACACTTCAGGTGGCCTTCTTCCTGTTCCCTCAGGGCATTCACGTATTACCTATCTGTACCTGAACACTTGTCCTCCTGGCCTTCACATGATGGTCTGCTCTCACCATTCAAATCTTATCTCAAATGCCACTTGCTTAAACAGGTATCCTTCTTGACCTTTCTCCATCTTTGTCAATTTTTGTCATTTCACTATGTGTTATTTTCTCCATACCACCAAACACTATATGAAATAATCTTATTCTTTCTTTTTCTCACTTACAAGTTTTTCATCTCTTTAGAACTATGAAAGCAGGGTTTTTTGGTCTTATTCACTGTGGTTTCCTCTGTACTTACAGTAGGATCTATCAAAATAGATGCTTAATTCAAATGTTAGCTAAATTGATTAATAAGTGATTCATTACCTGTCTTCCTCACAAAAAATGTAACTTCCATGAGGGCAGGAACTTGCCTGTCATGTACACTGCTGTATTCCCATCAAGCGGACCCCTGCTTGATGACTCATTAGTTATTTTTTAGATATTTGTTGAATGCAAGATAAATGAATGAATGAGTTTGAAGAAGGTAATAGATGTAAGCATTTCTAGGCTACTAACCAAAATTTATTTGTAATGGATATTGTAGTAACAGAAGTTAGAAACTCTAATATCTTTTGGCAGTCTATGCAAAAGGAAAGTAGCCAAGAATTTCCTTTGTAAGATGTGATTGAATCAGTAAGTATAGATTCTCATTCCAGGCCAAAGTACTCAATCCCTTAGCTTCCAGGATCATTGTCTACTGATGGCTCTCAGCTGAATCCTCTCAGGGATTGCTCTCTGCTGAATGGAACCACCTCTTCAAGGTTATGCTTCTTCCAAGGAGAGCCTGCATCCAATGACAGATGATGAAGAGGTACAAAGGCTTAATCCTCCACCTCAATTTGGAACATTTCCTAAGTGCAATCCCACTTTTCAGAGCTCTCTGTGGGATTGGATGAGACAACTGTAATTGTACTATAGTTCTCCAGAGCTTCTCTCTGAGCCCAATCCAACTTCTCTTACTTTCAAAGTGCTGCTACAATGAAGAGTCACCAATAGACTACCTGCTGGCCAATTTACATCCAAAATCTGCTTCCAGGAGAACCTGGCATATGCAATTATTAAACTAATGTTAATTTAGGACAAATAGTTTAACTTTGAGTATTTAGTGATTTTGACTCCAATTCCCAGGTGTAGTTTTGTCTCCACACCACCAAGAAGTTCTCTGACATCAACTGAGTGTCCTATAGTTCAACTCAATTCTGAAACTGTCTACCTGGACATGGCATCAGATTCCACAGGTTAAGGACTCAGTCCCTCATGACTGCCTACTCTATCACCTATGCTTCTGACCAATCAGTTAGAATTGAAGGTTCCAAAAGCCCTCCTTGGGTTCAATAAATTAGCTAGAGGGCTCATAGAACTCAGAAAAACATTTTACTTACTAGAGCACCAGTTTACTATAACAGTAACAGCTGGATGGAAGAAATGCCTAAGGCAATGTATGGGGAAAGGGCATGCTCTTCCTCGTTTTCCTTGCATCTACATATATTCAGCAACCTGGAAGTTCACTGAACCCAGTCCTTTTGCGGTTGTTTTTGTTTTTTGTTTTTTTTTTTTTTTTGAAGGTTTCATTATACAGACATAATTGACAAAATCATTAGCCATCAGAAATCAATTCAAACTCCAGGCCCCCTCTCCCCTCCAGAGGTCAGGAAGGTGGAACTCAAAAGCTCCAACCTTCCAATCTCATAGTTGGTTACCCTGGTAACCAGCCCCCAACATTAGGCAGGTCCAAAAGTGATCTTATTAACATAACAATGACACCTTTATTGGTCACCAGGGAGGAAATGCCAAGATTTTAGGATCTCTGTTCCAGAAACAGGGATGACCAAATACATATTTCTTAATATAAATCACATCACAGTTCTCATGATTGTCATTACTTTTTGTATGAAAATAGCATAAGTTAAGCATTTATATCATACAGAAATAAACAAAACATAGAGGGACCATTTTGAGGAGCTCACTGTCTTTCACTTTAGGGAAGAAATAATATAGTGCAATATAGTTATAGAATATAGCTAGATAAGAAGATGCACAAAATAGACCATCAAATAAAAAACCTAGGCACTAAATTTGTATAATATGCAATACCACATCACTTGGTTTTTCACAGAAAAGGTGTTCTCACATGGACAGAAATCTGAATATAAGCAGGATGTCTGTAAGAAGATGCACAAAATGTCATAAAATCCAAATACTAAAATCATAAACTATCTTTGCAAAAAACTCTCAGAACTCACCCAAAGTTTTTCATTATTTGAACTTTAATTCTAACAGTGTTGATTTTCTGGTTTGGACTTGGCTATGCATTAGAAGTTCTAAGTTAAGTGTCTTTGTATCAGCATAATGTTATTACAGTAATAGGAAATACATGAGACAGGAATGTTTCCATGGGAGAAAGACCCATAAAACTTGTGAGCAGACTAATAGTCAGTAAAATGGGCTCTGAATAGGGCAATCTATATTCATGTCTGGCTCCCTTACCTCCTTGTTTGTGTTAATTACTTCACTTGAACTCCTTATTTTTAAAAATCTCAGTAATTGTCATTGGCAAAATAATAAAGCCCAAAGATGTACACATGCTAATACGGTTATTGTAAGGATCATATCAAATAATGCTTGCAAAATACTTAATATAATTTTTAGTACATAGAATATTAATTATGGTTCATTATGTATGGGAGCCAAACTGTACCTAATTCACTTCAATGGTACTCAAAGAGGTTTATAAGCATGACCTTACTATCAAAAATAAGTCAAATCTGCTGCTAGTCTTTTAAGAGAGCAAGAGAGTGTGAATATATTTTTCTCTAAAAGTTCTTAATCTGAAAACAAAAATCTAAATTTCCTTTGACAGTAAATGCTCTTGGAAGATCACATCATTTCTCCAAATGTCAGCTGGATTATTTATATAGCTATATACAAGGAACAAATCATGGCATTCCCAAGGTCAAACACAATATTTGTAGAAGAGAATCTCACCAGCCCTTTTTGAATGTATTTACTGCACTTCATACACTCTGATATTGACCCGATAAAGAAGGTCTCACAGAGTATAGAACCAGTATCATCTCACACAAACCTACACAACAACATAGAGAACAGAAATTGCTGACAGTTTTTCTGTAGAAATAGAAACATGCTCGTATCAGAATTTAGTTGAATAAGCAACAGTTTTTATGTGGGAAGATAGATTGTAAATAGATGAAAAGAAAAAATAAACCAACAAGAAAATGAGGAGTTAATGATGTGGTTCTAAGATCATAGGCTCCAGTTTTGCATTCTAGGCCATAAGTGAGAGAGAGAGTAAATCTTGGAGATTATTTTCACTAGTAATCCTAAAACACTCAAAGAGCAAGTGCTGGGCTTTTATGAAGTTTTTACAAGCCTATGGAAAAAAAGAGATAAATGAGTACAATGCAGTCATTTCCTTACCGAATCTAGATTTATTCCATTTAAAATACTGATATGATTCTGAGATTGTGTTGTTTTCATTTCTTGGCCTTCAAATCCTTCTTTTAATAAAATGAAAATAGTAGGTGGTAGAAGTTTGTATTTTTAAAATGCTCTTATTTAGCAAAAGAAAAGAAAGAAAGAAAGAAAGAAAGAAAGAAAGAAAGAAAGAAAGAAAGAAAGAAAGAAAATTGGCAGCCCCCTGTCAACTTCTTTTGTTTTTAATTTTACTGACCCATGAATCCCACAAGTCTGGGAGTATCTGCTGTAGTACCATTTCTCTATACTGCAGGGTAAGACATGGAGGCCCAGAGAGATAAGATACCCTTCCGAATATATCCTACCTAATCAGTGGGAACAAGCCTGGAACCCAGTCATTTTACTCTTTTAGTTAATTTTTTGAAGAATAAAAATAGCCTCATTTCCATCCAGAATTTTGAACATTTTTTTTTCTAAACTAGAAAGAAGTTCCAATGTTTGTTGGCTTATCCAAACTTTATCATGCATATCTAAATTTATTTATATCTCAGCAGAGTCTAATATAAAAATATTGCCTTTCCACTGGTGTTTGCTTTAGTGTTGATTCCCTTTTTCAGAAATACCTAACCCATAGGGCACTTCTGTCCCAATAAATGATAGAAGCTAAGTGACAACAGAACAGCCCAGCAGGTGACAAACATTCACATCCCAGGAGGGCAAGTGCTTAGAGTTCTCAGTTGGATTTTAAGTAGTGTGGAAATGTTAGCAGGAGTTAGAAACTCTAGTATCTTTTGCAAAGACAGGTAACCAAGAATTTTACTTTGAAAACTCTAATTGAGTCGGTAACTATGGGTGATTTTTATTATTAATGTTGCTAATGGTAAAGATAAGCAGTATTTGTTTGGAGGTAGTGTAAACATCTCTGCCCTGAGATAAGTAATTTCCATATCTGGAGAGATGACAAAAAGGAGCCTCCCCAGGGACCTGACACTGGCTTTTCCAGGCCTTATGAAGTGACAAGAGTTGTTTCCTTAACTGCTAGGAAGCATTATATTAGGTACAATCTTAAATAAAACACAAGGGTATAATGTGAATCCCTAGGCAGGCTACACTTAGATTGGTTTATTCCTGTTGTCTGAAAATGAAAGTTTTTATAATTGTGTACATAATGTCTTTGAACTCTGAGCATCTGCCTGCAACAGCTGTTTCTGATTAAAATTAAACCAAAGCTTTGTCAGTGGAGAATCTGCAGCAGATATAAAGCAAAAATCATGGGACTGTGCAGGCTTCAACTTTCTTCTTTTCACTCCAGATTATGTACTGAGGCCCTTGATCATTTTAATTTGATAAATAGGAGTTTAATGTTAAAAGCTGAAAATCTTTGAAGACACATTACATATTTTTCAGGCACACTGCTAATATTTATTTATTTATTTATTTATTTATTTCCTTATTTATTTATTTCTAGGAGAGAGACAGCATGAGCAAGGGAAAGTCAGAGAGAGAGGGAGATACAGAATATGAAGCAGGCTCCAGGTCTGAGCTAGCTGTCAGCACAGAGCCAGATGCCAGACTCAAACCCACAAACCGTGAGGTCATGACCTGAGCCGAAGTCAGATGCTTAACCAACTGAGCCAGCTAGGCATCCCTACACTGCTAATATTTAAACCAATTTAGTAATTAAAAATAGTTCAGTTCTTCAACAACAAAAATTATCAATGTGTAGTTGACTTCTTTCATTATCTGTAGAAGCATTTGCTATGATAATGCTATTTGGGGAATTTATAATTAGTACTATTATGGGAGCTGTATGTCTAATTCTATTTCATTTCATTTCATTTATTTTAAATAGGTTTCATGCCCAGCACCAAACCCAACACAGGGTTTGAATTGATGACCCTGAGATCAATACCTGAGCTGAGATCATGAGTCAGATGCTCAACCACCCAGGTAACCCATGTATGTCTAAATCTAAATTCGTACTTTCTATGATGGCTGGTTTTATATGTCACCTCGGCTAGGCTGTAGAAACCAGTTGTTCAATGAAACACTAATTTAGTATTGTGAAGATATCTTGTAGATATGGTTAGCATTTGCAGTCAGCTGACTTTAAGCAAAGATTATTCCCTATAATGTTGGTGGGCCTGCCCAATCAGTTGAAAGGCTTTAAAAGAAAGCACTGGAGCTTCTCTAAGAGGGACCAATTCTACCTAAAGACTGCGCCATCAACTTTTGATATTTCTGGATTATAGACCTACCGTCTAAAGTTCAGCCTGTTAGCCTGTTAGCCCTCATCATAGTGTGAGCCAGTTCCTTGAAATAAATCTCTTTATATATACATATATGTGTGTTCTACTTGTTTTTCCTTTGGCAAACACTGACTGATACACCTCTTAAACACAGTAGTATTTATCTATGAGGGATGTGTTCCAAGACTCCCGCCCCGCCACACACACACAGTGGATGCCTGAAGCTACAATTAGTGCCAAACTCTATATATACTATATTTTTCTTATATATACCTATGATAAAGTGATAAAATTAATTTATAATTTAGCCACAGTAAGAGATTAACAATAACTAATAGTAAGTTAGAGCAATTATAACAATCTACTGTAATAAAAGTTATATGAATATGATCTCTCTCTGATTCTCAAAATATCTTGTTGTACTGTACTAATCTTTATTAGATGATACAATGCCTACATGATGAGATAAAATGAGGTGAATCAGAAGGAGAATCATCTACTTCTAGCCAGCGGTTGACCACTGGTAACCAAACCTCAGAAAGCAAAATGGCAGATAAGGTGGGATTGTTTTAATAAAACATTTTTACATGCATGAAAACAACCCTAATATTTTCAACATGGGAATCATTGTTTATCATAAACTAGCAATCACTGTAAATTAAAATCCTCTAATTCATCTATCATTCAGGAAGCAAGATATTTCTATACTTCAATTCCTCATTGGTTAACTTCAGACTGATTAATTATAATCTGAAGTCAAATATTAAAAATCAAGGCAATTTTCTTAATTTTTTTTCAAAAGAAAAGATTATCCCTGCTTTAAATATGCGAAGAAATGAATATAGTTATTAAACTCCTAAAGCTATTACTCATCAATAATAAAAATATTCATAAAACTCTCCTCCACTCCATTCTCAGCTAGTTATTTGAAAAAAAGAAGGAAGGTAAGAGTGGGAAATACAAAAACAGAGAGACTGAAAATAATTTTATAGAGTTTACTAAAACTGCAATAGACTATTACCTAATGTGTGGACTTGAGTCTTAGAAAAAGTAGATCTTTTGCTAGCTATCAGGGAATTATTCTACCACTGAGAATTCATCAAAGGAGTGGGAAAAACAATTAAGTTATAGTGCCTGCTTATCTGGTTTAGGTTACCAAATACAAAGATGAGCAAACTCTGGTCCCTATTTTCAATGTGTACAGAGAAATACACTATGACACCAGTTATAGTGGCAAGGTTTCAATTTTTCTACAAGTTTGTCTTTAACCTTGTGTATCTATTCTGCTGCTTCTCCTATGCCTGAAGGATTTGTGCAAAAAAAAAAAAAAAAGTAGCTTAAATGTTAGAATGCAATTAATTATTAAGTAGTTATTTATTGTCCATAACACAATACCATAAAACTTAGTAGTTTAAAACAATTTACATTCATTATCTTACAGTTGCTGCAAGAAATTGAGAGCAGCTTAACGGGATGGTTCTAGTTCTGAATCTCTCAGGAGTTGTAGTCAAGATGTCATTCAGGGCTACAGTTGTCTGAAGGCTTGCCTGGGACTGGAAGATCTTCTTCTAAGATGGCTTTCTCACCCAGATGTTAGCAGGAAGCCTTAGTTCCTTACCACATAAACGTTCTTGAGTGTCCTCACAACACAGAATGTATGATTCAAGAGAGCAAGGGTTAATTTTCAATGTCTTTCATGACCTAGCCTTAGAAGTCATTGCGTGTCAAAGCAAGGGAATCAAGAGCAAAAATAAACTGTTGGGACCTCATCAAGATTAAAAGCTTCTGCACAGCCAAGGAAACAACCCAGAAAATTAATAGGCAACCAACGGAACGCAAAAAGATAGTTGCAAATGACATATCAGATAAAGGGTTAATATCCAGAATCTATCCAGAACTCACCAAACTACACGCCCGAAAAACAAACAACCCAGTGAAGAAATGGGCAGAAGACATGAACAGACACTTCTCCAAAGAGGACATCCAGATGGCCAACAGACACATGAAACGATGCTCAGCATCCCTTCTCATCAGGGAAATACAAATCAAAACCACACTGAGATACCACTTCACACCAGTCAGAGTGGCTAAAATGAGCAAATCAGAGAACTCTAGATGCTGGCAAGGATGTGGAGAAACGGGCACCCTCCTACACTGTTGGTGGGAATGTAAACTGGTACAGCCCCTCTGGAAAACAGTGTGGAGGTTCCTCAGGAAACTAACAATAGAACTCCCCTAGGACCCAGCAATAGCACTGCTAGGAATTTACCCAAGGGATACAGAAATGCTGAGGCATAGGAGCACATGTACCCCAATGTTCATAGCAGCACTCTCCACAATAGCTAAAACATGGAAAGAGCCTAAGTGTCCATCAACAGATGAATGGATCAAGAAGATGTGGTTTATCTATACCATGGAATACTACATGGCAATGAGAAAGAATGAAATCTGGCCATGTGTAACAACATGGATGGACCTTGAGGGTGTTATGCTGAGCGAAATAAGTCAGACAGAGAAGAACAAATATCATATGTTTGCACGTATAGGAGGATTAGGAGGAACTTGACGGAGGAACAAGGGGGGAGAAGAAGGGCGGAAATGGTAGGGAAAAGGGAGAGAGGCAAACCATGAGAGACTCTTGAATGCTGACAAAAACTGAGGACTGCTGGATGTGGGGGGGGATGGGCATGGAGGAGGGCACTTTGGGGATGAGCACTGAGTGTTATGTGGAAACTATTTTGACAATAAACTATTTGTAAAAATAAATAAATAAATAAATAAATAAATAAAGATAACATCTGCTAGGAGAATGAAAAAAAAAAAAGTCATTGCATGTCATTTCCACAATATCCAATTGATTATCCAATTCAGCCCTATTCACTCTGGAAGGGTAGTAACAGTGTCATGAATATCAAGAGAGAGGATATTTTGGTCTACCATGGAGGCTGACTACCATTGCCATTAAATAACAAGGACAAAAAACATATTTTACATCAACAAATGCATATTAACAGAGTTAAAAATGAACATAGATATTCTCAATTGATAACAGTAGCATAATCAGATTAGAGAGAATTCATCATGCAGGGTTTTCTGAAGGAGATAAGGAAGTTCTAAGTGGATTTTTAAAGAGGTGAAGGATTTATTTTTAATGTACAGAGAACATCTGAAGTGGGTGGACATTCCAGGTAAATGTACATGACTGTCTTAGTAGGCTGCTGCAGGGTAAGAACCATCCCCTAAGAGAGTGTGATCACCTACCATTAAATCAGAGTTTGCAGCAACATTTATTTATTTTTAATTTTTAAAAAATGTTTTTATTTATTTTTGAGAGAGATAGAGCACGAGCAAAGGAGGTGCAAGAAAGGAGGGAGACACAGAATCTGAAGCAGGCACCAGGCTCTAAGCTGTCAGCACAGAGCCTGATGCGGGGCTTGAACTCACAGACTGCAAGATCATGATCTGAGCCAAAGTCAGATGCTCAACCAACAGAGCTACCCAGGAACCCTTGCAGCAACATTTTAATAAGTGGTTAGAATAGATCCCAAAGTACCTTCTCCTATTAAGGTAGGAAAAATCTGAAGCATTACTATCACAAATATCCAAATGTTTCTTTAAAGTAGATGTTTTCTGGGGATCCTAGATGCCTCATTTGATTAAGCATCTACTTTTGATTTTGGCTCACATTATGATGTCCACACTGAGTGTGGAGCCTGCTTCAAATTCTCTCTCCTTCTCTCTCTGCCCTTCCCCCATTCATTCTCTCTCTCTCTCGCTCTCTCTCTCTTTCTCTCTGTCTCAAAATAAATAAATGAACATTTTTTAAAGTAGATGCTTTCTTTACACAGGTGTAAAGAATCAAAATTACTGAAATAAGCAACAAATTTAAGGAAGTATATTTAGTTAAATATAGTCATGTTTCTTGTGTAGATGTAAAAGTGTGTGTTGATTATTAATATCACACACACAATACATCTTTTTCAAGTTTCTGTGTGCCTTTGCATCTCGTTTTTTCATGTAAACTCAAATTTGTAAATTTAAGTTGAAAAACAGGTTATCAACAGACTGCCAATGCTAACAATTTTTAAGTTGTCTAATTTGCCTGATGCTGATTAAATCATTTGGAGCAAACTCTCGATTATAATTTGTCATCTCTTTTATTTGCCACTCAGTAAACATAAATACTCTTTCCACTAGGCAGTTTTAGTTTTTATTACAAGTTAGTCATAGGGCTTTATAAATCTGTCTAGTAAGTCTATTGTGTATCACTTCACAAGACTTAGTTCATCATCTCAAAGAATACTGACAAAAAATTCTAAGGATCTAGAAAAGTGGATAACCAATCTCTGGAATGTGATACTCACTTTAAATCTTCTTCCTTCACCAAAGTTCTATTTGATCAATTGGCCTCTCAGGACAAAATGTAACCTGAGTCTGCCCAAGTATTTTTCTTTACACTTTGAATAAATCAAAACTATTAGATCAAAACTAAGGGTCAAAATTTCGGGAGGGAAATTATAAGAACATCTATTAGAAAGGTAAGAGAATTTAAAAAATCCTCTACTCTTCCACTGAGAAGACTTGATGTTATATTTTCTTTTGGAGATCCCTAACATACCCAAATGTTTATATTTTGTGTGGCATATCAGAAAGAATAAGATGAAGAATTACCAGACATGGGTTGGTTTCAAGTCCTTACTCTGGCACTATTTATCATGTGGCCTTAGAACATCACCTCAACTTTTTTCAGACTAGTTTCTTTGACTCTAAGAACTGGTGTTTTGGTTAGCTGATTTCTAAAGTTCTATTCTTTGAGAACTTCCTTTTTCTTTATAGGCTACTAATAGCAAATCCTTCAGGAAAATAGCATAGTGTAAAGAGCCAAAACAAGATATTATTTCCAAGAACAAAAACAAAACAAAACTTCAGCTATTACTGCAAATTTATTTAGTATGCTTTAAAGCCTTCCATGATTATCATTAACCTTTCTAATTGATGCCATCCACATGAAGATTACAAAAAAGAAAAGGACAAAATTGAGGCCAAAATTCCAGTAGCTGAGATATGATAGGCCAAAGGCCTAAAATATTGTTAGACTGTGAGAGTGCACATACAGGGAAATCAGCCAGTGATCCTTAGTTTTTAAAGTACACCTTGCCCACATCTGTTAACAGACACAAAACTCCTGAATGGGTCCTGGACATTTGTACAGAAAAAATGGTTTCTGCAAAATCAGGGTCACCCTAACCTTCCAAAAAAAAAAAAAAAAAAAAAAAGCAGTATGTGCTTTTGATTTATCTGGAAAATCTTAGCTATGCTTTTGAGATCACTCTCTGTTAGGTTTTATTTGAAAACACCTCCCTTTATCCCACTGCCTACTGCATGAGCCTATGTATGCGATAAGCATCAAGCATTTTGAAATGCTCTGACGTCTTTATAAACAAACTTGACAGGTCTCAAACTCAGATAACAGTATGTGTTTTTCATTTGTGAATGATTACTAAATGACTTTTAGAAATTGAGAAATTCTGACAAATCTGCAGAAGAAATGTCCTTATTTTTAAAATATTCCTCTTTTAGGAATACTCATCTTCCTACTGTGTAATTCCTTTAATTTTAGTAATTAAAATTACATTCTTCTTTCACAAATATTTCTATCCTCTTGAAATAGAGCTTAAATTGCTGTGTTTTATGGAAAACACATGATGGCTGGTTTTCCCTTGAATCAGAATTATTTCTCAAGTTAAACCAAATATATTCTATTTCCTTAAAAGGCAGCTTGAGGCACAGATGGGAAGGATAAAGCCCTTTATAATCATTGAAAGTAATGACCTCCTGTACAAATTTTTCCTGTAACGTTCCTATCACCATTTCTATCAAAGAAGTGGGCTTCTAGCCCTTTTATTTTTATTTATTTATTTTTTTGACGGAGACTTTTCCAAATCAATGCTTTGCATACTGTGGTAACCGAAAAATGTACAGTAACATATGGAGTGAAAACCAAAATGAAAAATTTTCTACTAGAGATAATATAATGACATAATGCAAAGTTAATATTTCAATGGTACCCAGTAAAAGAAAAAGGAAAAATATATTCTGTAAAATTAAATGGAAAGAATATTGAGCTTAGGTTTGGGTCCTCATGGTCTCACTTCTGTCTTTACCTTGAAGAGGCCTTTGTTTTCTCAGGTATAAAATGAACATGTGTTATCCTGTTTCCCTTCAGACTTAAAAAGCTAAAACTATATTTTTAATTAACCGTGTCTCTTATGAGCTGAATTGTGTCCCTTCCAAATTAGTATTTTAAAGCCCTAAGCCTTTGTACCTCAGAATGTGACTGTATTTGGTGATAGGGCCTTTAAAGACATGATTAGTTAAAATGAGGTCATTAGGATGAGCCTGAATTCAACATGACCACTGTCCTTAATAATAAGAGGAAACATGAACATAGAGAAAGTCAGGGATATGTGCACACAGAGCAAAGACCGTGTGAGGAGACAGCAAGAAGGCAGACCTCCGCAGGCCAAGGAGAAAGTCCTTAGAAGAATCCAAACCTGATGAAATTTTTTATCTTTGACTTCCAGCCTTCAGAACAGTAAGAAAATTAATTTCTGTTGTTTAAGTCATTATCTGCGGTATTTTATGGCAGCCCTCTCACACTAACACTGTGTACAATAGTAATAATCATTAGTTTTATTCCTCCTTTATTTTAAAAACAAGTAAAAAAGAACTTTCAGTTTTAAGTATATTATTCAATGTCAAAAATATCTCATGCATAAACTGAAATTTACATTTATCCAATAAAAATATTATAACTTCCAGTTTATATCTTGTTTTTGTATTTTAACTTTTAAATGCAATTAAAAATTCCCTGTTACATAGAACAAGGATTGGCTAACGTTTCTGTAAAGCACCAGATAATAAATATTTTCGGTTTGTTTCTGGCCAAATGATTTTTATTGCAACTACTCAATTTTGCTGGTGTAGCAATATATAAAAAAATGTGTGGCTATGTTCTAATAAAACATTATTTATAGATGCTGAAATTTGAATTTCATATAATTTTCATGTATTATAAAACATTATTCTTTGAAATTTTTCACGTATTAAAAAAAGTGAAAATCATTCTTAGCTTGCTGGCTGCAGTCATAGTTTGCAAACCCTGAAATGGTACAATAAAATTAAAGTGTCCAGCTTCTGTTTATTCCTCTTTACATCACTGTGGCCGTTATTTATTTTAAATCTATGTCTAATTGCAAAAACATGCAGGACCATGGTGATTTGAGACCAGAACTAGGCAGATGCAAGCTCAAATGATTCCTTACCATGAAGAATTTACTCTAGAAATTAAACTATGTAGTTGAGTCTGCATGTGTCAGTGCATCTATAAAACTAGGAGTTCTCTGAATTAACTTACATATAGAAAAAAATGTTTACTGTAAGATAAATAATAAAAGTATGCTAATTTTAACCTTACATTTATTGTTTAAACATCAGTAAATACAATTTTACTTAGTATTTGGATCACATACTAGCCTGCAGGCCAAATTCTGCCTGCTGCTTATTTATCTAAATAAAGTTTTATTGAAACACAGCCACACCCATCCATTTATATATTGTCTATGGCTGCTTTCTCTCTACATTGGCAAGGTCGAGTAATTGTGAAAGAGACCTTAGATTCCCAAGGCCTATCTGACCCTTTACAGAAAACGTTTGCTGACTCTAAGACCAACAAAACATTTTTTTCTGTTAAAAGTATTTTAACACTAATATTGTCTAGAATGTCTGCAGTTTGGGGATAATAAAGAATAAAACAACCATAGCAAATATATATGCTTATTGTCTGCATATAGGGTAGACCATTCCCACAGCCCTCTTCTTGGTATACAACTAATGTATAAAAAACTTTTGATCATATAGGGATCTAGGGCTCAGACTCTGTAGATATTTGAGGTTGTAAAAATCTTTACAAAACATATTAATTAGACCTTAGATTCTACCTGGCTGATGTTATAGAGATATTTGAATACATAAATATAGATGAGGTAGAACCTTCTAGGAGAAAGGTTGGAAGTTATCACCCCTTCTTTTTGAAGTTCAAAATGATTAAAACAAATGGTAGATTATTTCTTTTTTATCCACCATTGTTTGAACTGTGCCTTGGACATAGAAAGCATTCAATACATATTTACAGTCAGACAAGAGACACTCCAACCAAGAGAGGTGTCTGCAAAGGATGGTGGAGATGAGAAGGTGGAATGGATAATGTTAATTACTGACCAGTTTAAGAAAGGGTATTGATTCCCCACCCAACCCAATCAGCCTGGAACCTTGGATGCACTTGGGGGAAAGTGGCAATGTGGCAATGTGAGTGAACCTAAGAATTCATCTTACACCATTAAATCAGTCAACTTTGGGGCCTAAGATTCCACTGTGGCCAAATCTTTGTTTTAGCAGAATCAAAGACCCAAGATTCAATGGTAGTGAGCCTGAAGATGTACATGAAGCCAACAGAACTAAGTCTATGAGGTTGTTGAGACTTGGCCCTTAAGCTGTCACCCTAGAAAGGCAGTAGACATTGAAGTCTCAGGAGCTCTCAGTGGCTCCAGAAGAGAGTAGAGTAGGGACCTCCAGAATATAGCACTAAGCAGTCAGCTCTTTGGGAGAAAGTGGTAGAGTCAGTTGGATGAATTCCTGTTCTGTAGGAGAGAGAAAGAGACAGACAGAGAGAGAGAGAGAGAGAAGAATCAATTTCCTGAGTACTGAGAAATATCACAATACTTAGAAAAATGAGCCCAGAGAAAGACTGGCAATCATACAGAAAAAATGAATAGACACACCAATGAATGGCAATTGGGATTCTAATGTAATGTGACATATTTTTTTAGTCAGTGACTTTTGAGATAAAAATATTTAAGTTACAGAGTTAGAGTTAAAGATATAATCAGCCAGAAATACCTAAGTAATTATTAACTGTTGCTTAATAACATCTATCTCCATCATGCCTCTCTTCAAATACATTAAATCTTTCTTTCTTCCTTCCTTGATTTATTTGTTAAACTTCCTTTAAAAGAGAAACCATAGTTTAGAATATTTTGCTCTTGGAGGTTAATCTAAATTTTTAGTAGTGGCAGATGGCAAAGATGAGTGATGTAAGCTCAAGGCCATCACCATCAGTAAAGGAAATTTTTCTTACTAGTATGTTACCTAAAATGGCTATATATGTTCTATTTTTGAAACTGTTAATAGGAAACATATATTATCCCATCTCTTATTTCTTCACTTTTGGTTATATTCTTATCTGGTAATAGGTTTATTTTACAAATTTGCTACAATGGGGATAAAGAGTCAAAACTTTTAATTTTTGTTTTGCTTTGTTTGTAGTCTTTATTTCTGACTTTGTTTTAGCTTGATTGAGATGCCAAAGTCACTGAACCATGTCCGCATCCTTTGTTGGAGATGGTTGTTTTTTTATTTCACATTCAAGATATTAGTTTCATTTATTTTCTTTTCAGATAGAATTTTCTGGTGATTACTGCTCTCTGCCAGGTAGTAAAGAGTGATTGGCTAATCAGTCTTTTGCCTTTTTAGAAAGACAGGGTTAAAACACTACCTCCTGCATAGAAAAATCTCAATTTTTAAAATACTACTGCTATTAGAGACAATAGTTAATAACATCCAGGCAATGTTTTTATTGGTTTTGTATTTATTACTTAATTAAATTCTCACAACACAAGGAAACATGTATAACTATACCCTTTTTACAAGTCAGGACCTTAAACCTTAGAAAATTTAAATGAGTTTGTATATACAAATAGACAAGAATGTATGATTACACATAATTAACAAAGGATTCCTTTAAATCTCAGTTTCCTCTAGTAACAATAAACTACTATTCTAACTCCATGAGTCAGAAGTGCATCTTGAAAAAAAAGTACACTTTAAAAATATATACAAAAATAAGCAAAGAGAAAGCTGGGGAAAAAATTCATCTCTGGTGCAAATAAGAGAGGTCCCAATATAATATTAAATTTTCATGTGTAATATATCATATGTATGCCATGTCTCATGTGTATGTAGTATAATTTGTATTATAATACGTCAAATGTGTGTGATGTGTCATATAATAAATATATATATATACAATATAATTTGGATCAAGAACTGGACACTGAGAGTCAATGCATCATTCCTTAGTTCGTGAGCACAGGACAGTGATGCAGAGAGTGGATGGAAGAAATGCCCAGTGGTTCATACCAGGAAAAGGGAGAGCCTGGAAGTGTGGGTGGATTTCAAGAAGGACAAGAAAGAGCAGTTATAAGGGCCATTTCTCTTTGTAAACCGGAAAGGACAGCGGGGCTGGAGAACACATTCAATGAAGATATAAACCTCTTCCCCACTTTGTTTCTGATCAAAAAGAGTAAGATATACAATATGATAACTTCATAACAGCAGATTAGGGTTAAGCATATGGGGAAAAATACATGTTGATTAATAATGCACGTGAAAGGAAAAGCTATAAATTTAATTCTTAGAAAAATTGCTAGCTCGCCATAAAGATGGGAAGTTTAATGATGTTGAAAGGATACCTCTGTAGAGACAGGAATATCCACAACCCTATGGAATCAGTTGCAGAGTTACAAAACATTTAAGGAGAAATTGCACAAAGTTCTCACACTACCCATGTTTTGACTTCCTACCACTCTCACACAACAAAAAAATTACTGAAGATAAAACATGTCTTCTCTGTTTAATTATCTCATTGCATGTAAGGAAGAGAAAAAAAGACTATCAAGGAATTTCATTCCTTCTATTTTAGACAACTAACAAACCCAGGTAAATTATGACCATCCAAAAAGGATGAAACTGGGAAGAAAATAAATGCAGATTGGAAAATATAGATATGAGCAATATTTTAGGAGATATATTCCACATAGCAGAAGAAAACTACAGAGTATAACATCCTCATACTTTCAAGGAAACTTACCCCCAAAAATGAACACTTTACCCATTTTATAAAATGAAATCATCAAAAAAGAAATAGAGGATACAAGAAAAGAATCAAGGGCAATGACACTGAAAGACTTCTAAACTTTAATTAGGAACTGATCTAACCATATAGTATAGAAAACAAAATCAATGATATGAAGCTGTGCTTGAAAAAACTCTACAGAAAGCAAAAATGAAGAAATTGGAGAAAATATGATACCATGATGAAAAAATAATAATGATAAAATATTTAGAGGACTAGTATGCATGAAAATACAATAGAATGGTTAAAGCTGTCAGAAATATTTGAAGATATAATAGACAAGTTCACAGTAAATTGAAGGAAATTCAAATAAACTAAAAAAAAAAATTTAAGTACCTGAAGTACAGAAAAGTAAATTGATGAACTTATGCCACAGCATCTTCAACGGTTAGAGTAAAGGCAAAGATATTGTCAATCATTGTAGCTGAAGAGTTTGGATTTAGAACCACATGGAGGCAGGAAAAGTTAGTACAGATACATACCTCATTCATAAAATTGAAACAAACTAAATGAAAGACAGACTGCAGAGAATTCACCCTTTGGCAGAAGGGGAAACAAAAAACTTATCTGTGTCTTTCTGGATTCATGGAAATTGGAAGCCCAAAGTTTGCCCTACCATACATAATTTATTCCAAATAGCCATGTCAGTTAAGGTTAAAAAAAAATCTGATGCGATATTTATAATTGTTTTTTACATTTAATCTCCAAATCTCTAAAACTTTTTGGAACCACACTCTCAAAAGTCCTTGGGAAAACCTGATAATAAAAAAACAGGTTGAGATTGAAGTAAAGCCAAAGTGAATTCTGAGTCCTGAACCTTAAATTAACAGGAGAGGTAAACTGAAACTTAGGTTTGGAGGTTTTCTGGTATGAAAGCCTTTGAATTAAATAACATTTAACCATTGGACTACCTCTATAGTATTTCTGTCAATGTTCCTATATGAAAACAAGCCAGTTGTGAGATTTTTATTTTTTTTTATTTTTTTAAATATTTTTATTTCTAGGAGAGAGAGAGAGAGACAGCGTGAGCAGGGGAGGGTCAGAGAGAGAGGGAGATACAGACTCTGAAATAGGCTCCAGGCTCTGAGCTGGCAGTCAGCACAGAGCCCGACGCGGGGCTCGAACCCACGAACCGCGAGATCATGACCTAAGCGAAAGTCGGATGCTTAACCGACTAAGCCACCCAGGCGCCCCGTGAGATTTTTAGAAGGTTATCACTTACCATCAGCAGAGATAAATTTTATTAACTGCTATTCTTGGTGACCCAGAGGATAGTGGCTTACAATGCAAGATTTATACCTCAGTGACCTTGCTTTCTCCTTTGAAATAAAAGATAGCGTTGAATTTGATACCATTTAGTATGTATTTCTGAATGATATCTGGAACAGAATTTTTTTTTAAATAGTTTATTGTCAAATTAGTTTCCACATAGCACCCAGTGCTCATCCCCACAAGTGCCCTCCTCCATGCCCATCCCCCCTTCCCCCCACATCCATCAGTCCTCAGTTTTTGTCAGCATTCAAGAGTCTCTCATGGTTTGCCTCTCTCCCTTTCCCCCACCATTTCCGCCCTTCTTCTCCCCCTTGTTCCACAGTTAAGTTCCTCCTAATCCTCTTATATGTGCAAACATATGATACGTGTCCTTCTCTGCCTGACTTATTTCGCTCAGCATAACACCCTCAAGGTCCATCCATGTTGCTACACATGGCCAGATTTCATTGTTTCTCATTGCCATGTAGTATTCCATGGTATAGATAAACCACATCTTCTTGATCCATTCGTCTGTTGATGGACACTTAGGCTCTTTCCATGTTTTAGCTATTGTGGAGAGTGCTGCTATGAACACTGGGGTACATGTGCTCCTATGCCTCAGCATTTCTGTATCCCTTGGGTAAATTCCTAGCAGTGCTATTGCTGGGTCCTAGGGGAGTTCTATTGTTAGTTTCCTGAGGAACCTCCACACTGTTTTCCAGAGGGGCTGTACCAGTTTACATTCCCACCAACAGTGTAGGAGGGTGCCCGTTTCTCCACATCCTTGCCAGCATCTAGAGTTCTCTGATTTGCTCATTTTAGCCACTCTGACTGGTATGAGGTGGTATCTCAGTGTGGTTTTGATTTGTATTTCCCTGATGAGGAGGGATGCTGAGCATCGTTTCATGTGTCTGTTGGCCATCTGGATGTCCTCTTTGGAGAAGTGTCTGTTCATGTCTTCTGCCCATTTCTTCACTGGGTTGTTTGTTTTTCAGGTGTGTAGTTTGGTGAGTTCTGGATAGATTCTAGATATTAACCCTTTATCTGATATGTCATTTGCAACTATCTTTTTGCGTTCCGTTGGTTGCCTATTAGTTTTGTGGGTTGTTTTCTTGGCTGTGCAGAAGCTTTTAATCTTGATGAGGTCCCAATCGTTTATTTTTGCTCTTGATTCCCTTGCTTTTGGGGATGTGTCAAGTAAGAAGTTGCTGCGGTGGAGGTCAAGGAGGTTGTTTCCTGCTTTCTCCTCTAGGGTGTTGATAGTTTCCTGTCTCATGTTCAGGTCCTTTATCCATTTTGAGTTTATTTTTGTGCGTGGTGTGAGAAAATTATCTAGTTTCATTCTTCTGCATGTTGCTGTCCAGTTCTCCCAACACCATCTGTTAAAAAGGCTGTCTTTTTTTCCATTGGATATTCTTTCCTGCTTTGTCAAAGATTAGTTGGCTGTATACTTTTGGGTCCACTTCTGAGTTCTCAATTCTGTTCCATTGGTCTATGTGTCTGAAACAGAAAATTTTTATTTGGAGCAAGAGATATTTTTTGATAAAGGCACACAGGGCTATTTTACAAAACAAGTATTTGATTTCTTTTTGTGTCTCTAAAAAGTACAACATGAACCTTGGATATATTAATGATAATATAAACCTCCACTAATTGAGCGCTATCTATGTAAAGATTATCAGTAATTTATCATGAGTTTTGAGACAGGTACTATTATCATGACACTTTTACAAATAAGACACTTTGGTTCAAGATGGCAGCAAAACAGGTTAAGATCATACATTAATAACAACAGTCAGTGCTTGATCTAAAGGAGTCCAAAGGCTTTTTACCACTTTGTTCCACTTTGGAATTAATAGGAAAGCAGGTTTTAGCTCTGGATCAGGAAACTGTTTAAATTCAATTAGGCTCTTTTAAGTTAAAACTAAAAATGAAAATGGACTAGGCTGTCCTGGTGAGCAGGGAGTTTCCTTCATAGAGAAAATCATACAGGGCCAAGAGTATACTAAAAGTCTAAGGACAAGACACAAGCAGATGTGGTATCTGGTGAGAGCCCACTTTCTGGTTCACAGATGGCTGGCTTTTTGCTTCAACCTCACATAGTTGAAGGAGCAAGGGGCTCTCTTGGGTCTCTTTTATACGGGTACTAATCCCAGTCATGGAGGATCCACCCCCATGATCTAATTGTCTCCTGAAACTCCATCTCCAAATAGCCTCAATTTGAGGATTAGGTTTCAACATATGAGTTTGGAGAAATGTAAACATTCAGTCAGTCTATAGCAGTGGTTGAAATAAACTTTCCAAAAACTAAAAATAAAAAAGCAGGAGGATAAAGGATGTATTGAAGAGACTTAAGGGATCATTTAAAACAGAAAGAAAGTAAAGGCTACCTTAAAAGGGATTAAATAGAACAGACCAGCTGCCTTGAAACAGGGCAACCTGTCACTAAGTTTTCTCTTTCTTCATGTCTGCCCAACTATCTTAGTCTAGTTTATCTTCCCCTTGGTCTGCAGCCCAGCTACACTTAACCTCCATGGCATTCCATTTAAAGTGCCTATGGGGATTCTGGGCCCTGATATCAAATGCCTTTGGAAGAAAACTGATGTAGGAGGAAGAGAGGCCAGGAGAAAAGATTATGGAAGGAAGAGTTAGAGCAATTGGAATAAAAGAAGACTGGGTAATAAAATAGAAAGCAAAGAAAATATTTTCAACAGTGAGAAATAATGTTATGAGGACATTCTCAATAAAAATCAAGAAAAGAAAACTGGGGCACCTGGGTGGCTCAGTTGGTTAAACATACAACTCCTGATCAGCTCAGGGTCGTGAGTTCAAGCCCCATGTTGGGCACCATGTTGGGACCCATGTTAAGCCCTGTATTGGGCTCCATGCTAGGCATGAAGGTTTTTTAAAAATTTGAGGAAAAGATTATCTAAATTTTTTTCTCATAACTGAATTTATAACTCTATATTACTTATTTGCTTTTTATTTCTATAAAAATGCTTAACGTTCAGCTTAAATTTATTAATATAGGAATATATTTTCATAATCTCTCTCTTCGTCCCTTTCTCATTCTTTTTAACAGATCTTGCCCAGTAAAATTGGGAAATTATAGTCAGGGATTTCCTCTATCATGAATAAATGTTTCCTAGCCAACTTGTAAATTAGATGTACAATCTACCTAGCACAGATAGATTTATGCTCTATCATCTTTACTGATTTTGTCTTTCCAATGCTGAGGTACAAAGTACAAGCTGGACAACTCCTTAGTTTTGTGATACAAATGTGCTGCATTCAGGTTCACATAACAAGGTATTAAACTTCACAACAATCCAAGGGAGTTTTTATTTATTTACTTTTTACCATATCTTATATATAGTAGCTTGAAATGTGCTTTTATGTTTTAGTTCTTCTCTGGCTCAGGTAGGAAATCTCACTTTTGTTTTTGCTGTTGTTTTGGTGCTTTGATTTGTTTTTCAGAACAAGGTTATATCAAAGAAAAAAACCGGAACTTTATATATATATATTTTTTACCTAATGATTCAGTGACGAGAACATCGTCTTCCATAAGCACAAATAAAATGGGTCATACAATAAAAATAGGCCTTGGGTCATGGTGTAAGAAACTGGAATTTAAAAAAAATGAGGATGAACTCTAGCCCTCAACAGCTCTGATTTAATTTCCTGTAGAGTAAATCCATTCTCAGGCACCCGTGGATAAGTTTGTTATTTAGCACTCCACTGAGTCTCTTTTTGAACTTTACAAAGAAGCAGACTCAGGGTCACAGGGTCCAAGAGCTTTGCCTTGTTCTCAGTGGGAATGTGGACCATCCTCTTGCACACAACACTGACCTTTTAATACATGGTCATTGCTTTTCGCCCTTGATCACTGGGTAGGAATTACCCATGTGTGGAGAACCGCTTTGTTAACTTTGGTCATACCATACATTCCTGGTAAAAACTAAAGAAGGATTACTGGAGACAAGAGTGGAAGAGAAATTGAACTACCTGGTTTTTAATGCATTTTTAATATATCTTTGTGGGGCATGTATTTTGTCTCACAAATATCACAGAAATATTTTGTTTTCTTTTCAGAATTTTGACTTTTTTAACCATTAATGACTTTTTTTTTACTTTTATAAATATATACATTCATACGAGTAAAAAAAAAAACCTTTTTCCTTAAATAATCACAAGTAGAACATAGTAAGTTTGTCAGAAGAAATCTCCTGGGTCATTTGTTCCAATCTATTTATCTCCTGGATGATGAATGTGAAAAAAACTAGGAAAACATGGATTTCTCCCAGAGTCATGCAGTGAGTTAATAGCTTGGCTGACACTTGATCTGAATTCCTTGGACTCATGGTAAACCTTCTTCTCCCAGGACAACCAGTTGCATCTAGGTGAGTGGATAATTGGTCCTTTTCTGTCTGGGACTCCCTGATGTTTTGCATAACACACCTCAAATTTTTACAGGTAAGGATATTGTTGATGAAAATATGGAGATGATTTCACAGTCAGTGCTTCCTTTCTGATATATTCTGAACTGCTGATGACTGATTCACTGAGGATTGAACTCTGGAAAGCTCCTCTCAGGTGGCCTCCAAGAGCTGCAGGACAGAAGATTATATTGTTAGCTAAACGCCTTTCCAAAATCCAGAAGCTTTTGATTTACTCTCTCATGAAGTAGATGCTCACTTAAGAACTATTTCTCTTTTCAGATAGAATTGCTGTAGAATAGGAGTAAAGAATGTTACTATGAGGGTTTAATTCTCTAAAGAATCTTCCATATTACATGTTGATATGGTATGAGAATATTTAAAATATTTATTCTAAATATTTTCTTTATGACTCACAAAAAAAAAACACATAATGGATATGACGTCCAATGGTAGGATAGTTTAATCTACTAAAAATTCTGAGAAATATAGTAAATCTTGAAATTGGAAAAATGTTGCTTTTTTTAAATTTTATAAAAGTTTCTAATTATGCAGGAAACTTTTAATCTCAAATTTTGTCTTCATATCTATTTCATAACACATTCAGTAAAAAAACTTCCTATAAATTTAGCTGTAATACGATTTCATTTCACTGCAGTGTTCAATCAAAATAAGCTTAGTTCTACTTAAGGAAATCAATCAAATAATTTAAAATATCTGAATGCATTTAAATGCCTCTTGGGGATGTTATAAGAATAATTAATTCCTAAAAGATAAAATTATTAAATACTTTAGCAAAACAATATTATACAATTCCAAAGTATTATTACAAAAAATGTTTTTAAAATTTTTAATCAATATTACAAAATGATAGTTACTATTTCAACGTAGGAAAACTTTGGTGAAGATATACTTTAATTTTATATCCATCTATCAATTTATAGCCCAATTCATTAGTTATTTGGTTTATTATATAAACCAATCAAAAATATTCAGTGTTTATAGCTAAACTTAAGTGCTATGACTTTTTAAATATTCAGAAATAGTATTTTTCTTTTCAAGTCTGAGTTCCTGATAACATACAGGAGTAAATGTAAATGAGTGGATATGTAACCATACAGGAAATAGTAAAACTCTTCTTAGTAGTCTTTAGACTGTGTTACATTGCCAAAGTGTCCCAAGTACACTTGCATCCAAAATTTGTGTTTTTAGTGCTTTTTATTTGATGGGCATATCTCTTCACAGGGAGGTAGCACTGCATGAGCAGGACATTCACCAGAGAACTTTTATCCACTGACAGTTCCCTTTGTTTTTATACTTATTACTATGAAAACTGCATTGAACTGGTGATGAGCAGGTTCCAGTAGTAGAGAATAGCATGATCTTCTTACTAAGTTCTAGCTGTTGGTTCCTTCTTGGCCAGGGTACCTCTGCAAGCACATAGCCTGAAAGGGTCTGTGTCTAACAGTAGGACAGGGACTAAATGAGCCCTAATGCACGCTTGATTCCTGGCCTCTAAGGGAGCATCTCGATTTCCTGAGTCAGTGAATGGAGCCAAAAGACCTACATGTTCAAACCACGATGGATAGACTCCTAACTAGAACTGCAAAAAAAAAAAAAAAAAAAAAAAAAAAAAAAAATTATTAGGGTATTTCAGTGTCGTTTATGCAGTCAGATTCCATATCCTTCCTTCCGTTCTCTCTTTGCACCTCCCATTCTTTTATAACCATCTTGTCATCTTCCTTTTCTTTCTTTCCTAGCTGGCAACCGATTTCTGCTAAGGCATTAGCTGATATCAGTGTGCAGTGTGAAATCAATGTCTCATGTTCTCCATTTTTTGATACACAACTCACTTAAATGCCACTTTTTGGATTCGTTCCATCCAACACACACACACACACACAAACACACTCACGTCCAAATATAAAGGGAGGCATTTTGGGATTAGAGGATTGGTTTCTGCTCTACAAATTGCACTACATGTGTAGTGACCTTTCGTCCTATTGTGTGGCCTGCATAGGAAGCCCTTTCTCTTGTATTGCCACAAAACCTTTGCCTGATTCATCTTTCCTGCTCTTAAATGAAATCAGACAGAAAATTGTACATATATATGGAAATGTAATTCATTTTAATGAGGTTGAAGTTCCTACAGATGAATTTTTCATTATAAACATTTTATGTTTTTAGAAATAAATGTCAGCGCAGAGTTTCTTGTTTTTATAGGCTTCATAGATTTGAAAGCCAGAAGATAGCAAAACTATAAAATTATTCTTAATGTCAAAGGCAACAGAATAATAACAAAAATCAATGAACAAGTGAGGAAGAAGAATTTTATTTGATTTAGCTATGATTACAATAGGGAGAACACTCTAGATATGAAGATGAGAGTGTCGTGGCAGGGTAGTTTTTCCCTAGACTTTTATAAGAAGGAGTAGACAAGTTTCCAGCAGGGGTATTATTATAGTCGGATTGGTTTTGTCATCAGAGGAGTCTTAAGTCAGTCAGTTGAGTAAGAAATGTTTATCTCTGTGTCTAAGATCTTTTGTCAGGGAGAGGAAGACTGGCTAATTACTTAAAAGACAAAGAATGGAATTTAGAGGACCCATGTCTAGTATGATCAAAGGTAAACATGGGAGTCATTGAGAGTCTTATGGAAGTCAGGCCTGAGTTGACAGTGAGTCTTAACTAAGTCATATGGGAAAGATGAGTCTTTGCAGTAAAAATTGAGAAACTATAAAAATTTTTATTCATAAATATATTGAAAATAACAATAAATACATTACAGGATGTATTATGTAATGATTTTTACCATTAATATATAATTTTCAGTTAATATAGATAACAGTTTTACAAAACATAACTATATTTTCGAAGAAAAGTATTAACAGAGTGCCATTCACGTTTTTTCTTTAAATTTTAAAACATTTTGTAATGTCTGGTTTAATATAAGAGAGCTGGAATTTCATACTGGTTTCTGCACTCAATTGGTTGCAATATTTTGGCTGAAGTAAACAAAGACTATCTGGCTTCACACTGATGTGTAGTTGGAGAAGGGAAGAGTAGACTTTTTAGATAATTCCTCTTTGATATTATACCAAAACTCAACAAGCTGTAAATTTTAAGATTATTACCAGGTGAGACTTGAATCTGTATCAATGAGCTATTCATACTCCATTACAAAGACTATATAGTCTATTGGTCTATTTTCATTTTGAACAGATCTTTTACCCACATGTGGTTTTGTAACATTATGCATTAGTCTTATGGAAAACATTGAGTTACTAAGCAATACAGATTTTTTAATGTTGACATATTTCATTATACATTATAAAAAATAATGTTCATTAATATCACCACTGATCAGATCAGAAACACCTTTCAGTATGGGAAGTTTCTAGTGTTGGTCAGACATTTTCCAAAATTCTGATTTTTATTTAAGAAGCCTAAATTTTATCATTGAGAACAAATACTGTCAGTTGTTTTCCTTGATGTAAAGGCTCGCTTTGTTTATTTTTGAGAAAATTTTGCCAAATACCTAAGTCCTCAAAGCCATAGTTTGTCTGATAGCCCTTATTTTAAGAAAAAAGTTGTTCCATCAAAAAAGGAGCTAGTTCATTCAGCTCAGAAATCAAATGCATAAGTACTTTTCCTCAAGACAACCGTTGTTTCTTGGTAGGCAGCAGAGGTGCTGTGTGCATATTCCTAATTCTTCAAACAGAATGCCAGAGTCTTAAAAGCAGTCTACTCAAGGCTTGAAATTTAATCAAATCTATAAATTGATTGCTTCATCAAGTGAATATTCTTGATTGATACTAGTTTTTTTTCTTTTTGTTTCCTTCTTTTTATTGTGATCTCATGGCAATGAAAATTCAATGGACAGCTTGAAGCCAATGTCTTGATATGTACTAAAGAGTCAACAATGCTACCTGTCAGTGCTTTTGCACCATCAATGTAAATGTCAACCTAGTAAAAAGGCAAATACTGTCTTAATATTATTATGAAAATAGTTTTGACCTTGAGAGGGTTTTGGGAATTCCTAAGAGCCATTAGACTATACTTAGAAACCTGATAACCTAGTGTGATGTCTATGTAAATAAGAAGACAAAAAAAAGTTGCCATGGGTAGAAGATTCATTCAAAATGCAAATAGACCAATAGACTACAATGTAACAAAGTGTGGAGAGTTCATTGAAATGATTTCCGATCCCATATTGGAATAATCTTAAACTATTAAAAATGTGGCCATAGCCTAGTTATCTATTATTAGGTCTGCTAATATTAAGGAAAAAAAAGAAGAATTAAGAATTCCTGTATATCGTTAATATCTTCTTCAATAACTTGCCTTGTGGTTTCTTTTTTCTTTCTGATACTGCTCTAGAGACTTTTCCAGTATTGCCTTTCCACATTCTAAGTAATCTTAGCTTTCTCAGTCAGAGTTGTTTCTCCCTCCCCACATTTGTTCCAAGATTAGTAATTGTTTTAAATCAGACTGCTTTGTTTTGTATTGCATCTTGTGAAAACTCAAAGGCCCAGAAGCTTTTATAAAAATGTCCAGTTTTTTCAAGTATGGTCTGTTTTTTAAAATCAATAGAAATTAAAATACATTTCTTTTTAAGAACTAATGAAGTATAAACTTTTTCAACAAAACATTAATTAATATAAAGCCGTACGTTGAGTCAATACACGAGACACCCCGTGCTTTACCCAAGGATTTGTACCTCTTACATTCCTTGCATTCCCAACCATTTGTTCATCAATAATAATATTTATCCATTTTTTCTGGTAACACTCTATGCTTGGTTTCACTGTGTACTTTCTAAACCACTGGCATATGCAAACATGGATCACAAAAATATTCACTTTAACAATACAATCCTCTGGGCAAAAGAAAAGCGGGCCTCAGAGTTCTTATGGGAAGTTTAGACGGTGAATGTCTGGAACACTGTGCCCCAGGCGCTACACTGGGGCACAAAAGAGCCAGCCACAGGCACTGCCTGGAAAGCTGGCAAGAAGCTTTCTTTTTAAAGGGATGCAAAGCAAGCATCTTGCAGATAGGGTAACACCTTGTATCAGTTTACTTGGGCTGCCATAACAAATACCACTGACTGCATGGCTTACACAACACAAATTTATTTTCTCACAGTTCTGGAAGCTCAAAGTCCAGTATCAAAGTGTCAGTAGGCTTGGTTTTGAAGCCAAGCCTGTCCCCTTGTAGATGGCTTGTAGATGACACTCTCTTGTATCCTCACATGGTTTTTGCTCTAAGGGCATGCACAGCCCCAGTGTCTTTTATGTGTCCAAATTTTATCTTTTTATAAAGACATCAGTCAGTTTGGATAAGGCCAATATGATCTCACTTTAATTTAATCACCTCTTTAGAGACTTTGTACCTAAATTCAGTCACATTCTGAGGTTCTAGGGGCTAGGGCTTCACCTGTAAACTTTGGGGGGCACAATTTAGCCCAAATGTCTTGGCTCTTTAATTTTGGAAGGGTGGATGATTCTTCCCATACATAATGAAAACCATGGCAGTGTTAGGTTTAATGATTTCTCTTTCTCAAGGAAGAAGTGGCTACATGTGTTCAAGTGTTATATCAAGCAGAAAGGAAGTAACTCAACATATGTTACTGGAGAGAGCACGTTTCATACTTTTTCTTACTTGATCCTCACAATACCTGAATAAGTCCCACTTTACAGATAATAACGCTGAAATTCAGAGGTATAAATTGTTACCCAAGGCATATAGTACTGGCAATGTCAATTACCGCACCCTGACCCCTCCAAATCCATCAAGGCTCAGGTTCTTACCACTACACGTGACAGCACAGGGCATCTTCATGCCCTAACACTGAGTCTGCCATCTGGAAAGCATGAAATGTTAGATATTCTCACCACCATCATCAATCAGCCTTATCATGATCATCACCGTCATCAATGCCAATTATCATCATGGTCTACTCCAAGAGGTCAACATTAGTATTCCCATCTTGGTGATGAGCAAATTGAAATCTAAAGAGGAAAAATATGTGCACTTGGGAGTTTTTGACACTGTTTTTTTTTTTTTTTCACTGCAGAGTTCTTTCCACTATACCCTTTTGCCTCTCATAGCATTGCTTTCTGCAATTTGAGGACTCCATTCTCCAATTTTCATTCATGTGTTATTCCCTCAAGGCAGGAGTCAGAGAAATGAAAGTAAGATAGTGGTTAAAAGCTGGGAACTGTGAATCAGAGCTTCTGGCCTCTGTTCTGTCCACGTATGTGAGTTTCTCCACAGAGTATCTTTATACAGTATCCATTAGTCAGAGAACTTTTGTTTGCTGTGGGACCCTAAATGGGGCATTCTCCATTTTAATATAACTTATTCTTTTTTGGAACTTGGGCATTTATCCTTTTTAAAAAATATGTAAGCATATTGTGAGAAAAATATGACACCCTTTCAAATTAGTTTCAAGTCTTAAATTTTAACTTATCATGAAAATATACACATATTTTCTTAACCTTAGAGGGATTACAATTGCCTAATTATCAGGTTTCCTCCTGGAAGCTATGTATGCTTTTTAATTGTATTCAAAACCACTTGTACATGATCATGAATAAGTTGGATTGTGAATATCTACTACGGAGTTTCACAGTATACGTGTGTCATAAAGAAAATAATCAACTGAATATTTCAGGGTACTTCAATTCTGTTACAGCTGAATCCACAGTCTTATTTTCAAAAGACATATAATATCCACATTGCTATGAATGTATCATGATTTGTCATTTCTGACCAGTAACAAACCACATATTTTATTACCCACAATTACAGTTCATTTTCAGTGTGTATAGCAGGGAGTTCACATGTTTTCAAATAATTTTTGGTTCTTTTTAAATTTGGCACTAAAAAATATCTGCAGGTATTGTATGCTTTATAGAAAAAGTTTTAATAAAATTATCATTTTTCAATAAATAGTGTAACAGAAAAAAGATAAAATAGGTCTGATCTCATCTCATGGGCAAGCATGTTTCACCTATTTATTAAAATAAAAGTTTGGTTCTGTGAAAGCAAGGAGTGTGTCTGGTACCTAACATGGTCTTTAACACACTAAGTGAATATTGAGCAAATAACTGACTGAATGAATAACACTGACCTTGGTATCCAAAAGTACCAGCCATTTTAGCAACTAATCAACTCACCACATTTATAGTTGAACGCAATTATAACAGAGTAGGAAAATGCTAATAATGTCCCTTGGTGCTGTGAGTACTAAGAACTGAGAATTTTGTTCTTGGTAAAATGTGTTCTTGGTTAAAAAAAAGAAAAAAAGAAAAAAAAGGGCATTTTTATACAGCCTATACAATGTAAAAAAGTTTGAAGATTCTTTCTCTCTCCTGTTGTTTTAGTATATCTTGATTGTTTTATTTATAGTTTTTCCTTTTTTAAGAAAAATAGAAATACCACAGGACATGTCAATATCTAAAAACTTCCATCTGCCATGATTGAAGACAGTTATGATTTCTTTAAAGCAGTTACTGACCTCAGACTGACTGAGTATGGCCGTTGAGGACTGTGGCTGAGGGCTCACCACCTAGAATGCAGTGAGTCAGCACTCTGGGTTTTCATTCCGAGCAAAATCATTGACTCATGTGTGACCTTAAACAATCTTTCTGTGACTCAGTTTCTCTGAGGAAAATAGCTCTCATATAATAGACAAGGTTTTTAGTAGGAGCCTCAGTTAATGTATATAGGCATTTTTAAATCTTAATAGTCAAACATAATTGACTTTTAAATTTTGGTTTCTCTTTTCTTCACAAGTGAATCATTCAGGGTTATATCATATTTGTCTTCATTTTTACTCTTTTCTCAAAGATTATATACTACAGAATACACACACACACACACACACACACACACACACACATTCTTTAAAAAAAAAAAAAGGAATGGTTTATATATGACATACCAAGAATACCTGAAAATATACCTACCTCATTTGAAAGCTGTAATTATTCAATGGCAACAATATCGATATTTTTAATATAATATAGGTATAGAAAAGAACAGATATTTTAATAATTATATTAATTATGGTACTTATGTAAATTACTCCCTAAACCTTATAGATGAAATCTATTTCTTAGTATAGTAAAGTGGGAAGATGACTTTACAAAAACTCCTTTAATATCTGTCTATCCCTTTTTAAAAATATCTTCTATTTTTTATTTTTTTACATTAAAAAGGGCTTGAGCAGGGAGGAGGGCAGAGAGGGAGAGAGAAAGAGGAAGGGAGAGAGAGAGAGAGAGAGAGATTGAGAGAGAGAGAATCTTAAGCAGATTCCATGCTCAGCACAGGGCCAACACAGGGCTCAATCCTATGACCCCAGAATCATGACCTGAGCTGAAATCAGGAGTTGGAGGCTCAACTGACAGAGCCATCCAGGTGTCTCTCTTCTATTTTTTATTTTGAAAGAAAAATATCTTCAAGTTCTGAAAACTTGTTAACTTTTGTGCCTAAAATTTGTATATTCATTTATTCACTCATCCTACAAATGTTATGCTCACTATGTGTTAGATGCTGCAGACAAAGCTATGAATAGGATGGACTTAGCACCTTTCCTAATGCATTCACCTGCTATCAGGGAATAACTGGTGTGTAAGAACAGACAAGTAAAATAACTGCAAATTGTTGTAAGTTTAAACAAAGAATTACAGTAGAGGCTATGACAGAGAATGAGAGTGGAAGACCTTTTTGAAACTGTGAACAGACATCATGTTTCTAAGAAGTAACAGTCAAGCAAGTGCCAAACGAAAAGTGGCCTTCTATAACAAGGAAACTGAGTGAAAAATGAAGCTGACATATGACAGTATGTGGTGTGTCCAAGACTCAACCATTATGGCTAAAATGTAATGAGGGATGTATGTACAGGCCCCAGGTCATGCAGGAGCAGACAGGCATTGGGAAATTTATTTTAAATGTTCATTTATTTTTGGGAGCACGTGTGTGTGTGTGTGTGTGTGTGAGAGAGAGAGAGAGAGAGAGAGAGAGTCAGGGAGAGAGGGATACAGAGAATCCCAAGCTGTCTCCACACTGTCAGCACAGAGCCCAACATGGGGCTAGATCTCATAAACCATGAGACCATGACCTGAACCAAAATCAAGAGTCAGACACTTAACCAATACCCCCTAGGAAATTTAATTTAAATGCAATAAGAGGGACATCTGGACGGCTCAATTGGTTCACCATCTGATTCTTGGTTTTGGCTCAGGTCATGATCTCATGGTTCATGAGTTTGAGCCCCACATTGGGCTTCATACTGACAGTGCAGAGCCTGCTTGGGATTCTCTCTCTCTCTCTCTCTCTCCTCTCTCCTCTCTCTCTTTCTCTCTCTCTCTACCTCTCTCCCATTCTCTCTCTGTCTGTCTCTCAAAATAAATAAACTTAAAAATTTTCTTAAATAAAAATTAATATATATGCAATAAGAATTTTTCATTAAAGTTTACTATAAAAATTTTTATTTATTATTGATATTTTTAATTTGGGACACCTAGGTGGCTCAGCCAGTTAAGCGTCTGACTTTGGTTCAGGTCATGATCTTGAGATTGGTAAGTTCAAGCCTAGAACCAGGCTCTGTGCTGACCACTCAGAGCTTGGAGGTTGCTTTGGATTCCGTGTCTCCCTGGTTTTCTGCTCCTCCCTCCATTCACGCTCTGTCTCCCTCTCTCTCTCAAAAATATATGAACATTAAACAAAATTTCTTAAATATTTTTAATTCTCTTTGAATGACTTCAGTGATCATTCTTTTCATTTCATAGCAAATCAGCCCCTTTACAGTTTCTTGTTTTCCTCAATCTCTACTCCCACTCACCACTCACTCTTCATTTTGCAGGTCTCCCCATACTTGCTTTCCATACTTAAACAAATAGTATAATTTTTTGTGTTTATGAGGTTTTGCATAAATGGAACTAAAATCTCATTTTGTTTCCTTCTCACTCAATATTGTGTTTATCCATGTTGTTATTTGGATACCTAGTCTGTTACTTCTAGCCCTGCAAAGAATTCCATACAATACACCCATATTCATGTATTTGTTCCCTGAGCGAGTGATGGACTCTAATTCTTCAATAACACAACGAATTCTGTGATGAAGCTTCTTCTGCATGGTTACTTGTGTGCCCCAATGGGATATGATCTGGAAAGTATACTCAGTGGTGGCATCGCTCATGGACACATACATATCTCATTTACTTGTGGGCTTTCAGGTAGCCTTTATTTTTTTTATTTTTATTTTTTTATTTTTGAGAGAGAGATAGAGACAGCATGAGCAGGGGAGGGTCAAAGAGAGAGGGAAACAGAATCCGAAGCAGTCTCCAGGCTCTGAGCTAGCTGTTAGCACAGAGCCCGATGCGGGGCTCGAACCCACGAACTGTGAGATCATGACCTGAGCTGAAATCGGACACTTAACCGACTGAGCCACCCTGACGCCCTTCAGGTTGCCTTTAGACTAGCTGTACGAATTGACATTTCCATCAACAGAACAACAAAAAATTCTTGTCTCCCTATATCCTCACCAAGACTTTGTGTTGTGAACCTTTATAATTTTGATATTCTGATGTTTACACTGATATCTTTGGTTTCCCTTTTTGTTTCCTTACGATTAGTGAGCTTGAGCATCTTTTCACATATTTGTTAGCCATTTGGGATTTCTTCTGGGGAGTTGTTCAGTCATTATTTTGTCACCTTTATACCATCAGATTTTGCTCTTTCCCTGTTCATCTGTAGAAAACCATTGTGCATTCTAGTAAGCAATCCCATATTGCTATTTAATAGTCCAATTGTCTTTGTCTACTTTATCTGCTAGATTTGTTGTCATTTTTGTACAGATATCTTTAATTTTAATACAACAACCTTTCAATTTTTTACTTTGGAGTTGGAGCTATTAAAGGCTTTTTGAAGAAACTTTTCTCACTCCTAGGTCACAAAAAGATCCTCCTGATTTTTTTTTCTTGTTAATTTAGAGTTTTATATTTTACATTTAGGCATATAAGCCATCTGGACTTCTTTTGTATGTGGTATAAGTTGGGAAGACAATTTTACCTTTTTTCAAATGAGGCAATTTTTCCAACATCCTCAAGTAGAAAAATATGTCATTTTCATGTTGCTTTTTGTTGCAATTATATCATGAATTATATCCTATATGTCTTCTTCTGAGTTTTGTTCTGGTCCATTGGTTTGTTTTTCTGTAGCTGTCAAGACTATACTTCTTTTTGTACTAGTACTTGGCAAATTTTCCCATTTGGTTCTTCTTTAAAACCTTTAAGAGAGTACTTAAATGCATCAAACTTACTAATCTCACATAGGGAGGAAAGAAATTTTTAAAAAGATCAGAAAAACTCCAATATAGAAAAGAGAGATTGTATATGGCTTAATCATTGATTTAGTTACTGGATAAATTTGGTGCTCATTCAAATGAGGTTCTTATGTGTAAAATGTGGATACATACATTCATTTACATATATATGCATTCATTTTCAAATATATATGTGCATATATATCTTATGTATACATACATAAAATCAAGTGTGCAAGGTGTGAAGGGATTTGAATTGAAAACCAAAAAATATCTTATCACCATTCTATTCATGATACCTTCGTGATACCTAAAATCCAATTATTAAAGATGTATTTTTATAGACAAGTTGTTTAGGCAAATGCCTAGTGAGAGGAGTAGTATCAATAACAAAGGTGACAGTCAAATTAATTCATTATTTTCAATTGGTTAAGTATAGACATCTCAACTTGACTACTGTCTAGGAGTGTTTTTAGGAGTACAAAAAAGAGGGAAGACTCAGAATAGAGAATAAAGGGGGCCCCCTTCTGTTCCTCTGACCCCTACTCTTCCAGACTATGTCTCTAGAACAGCATGGTACCCTCATGCTGATAGCAACTGCCCTAGTCTCTACCACAAGATTTGTATCCCCAAGCATGGTGTTGTATTCCTTTAGAAGAAAACAGCAGCATTTGCTATTTGGGAAGCTGAAAGATTGCTTTTTTTAAATTTGTGGTTAGAATTAAAATATTCAAAGCTGATTGCTATTTGATACTATATTTCTTATTACATTGTTTGCCCAATACCTTTGTTAAAAACAACCAAAAACCCCAACTCTTGGTTTTCCTGCTGTGATGATTGCCCAAGAACCCCCCACCTGGGATTCAATCTAGACATTCTCTGGACCCTGTGGAAAATGTCTGATTTAATTAAATGCTTAGATGTCAACCCTGTGGTTTATATGCAACTACTGCCATTCCTTCTGCACCACTGCTCTTCTCATCTTGCAAGGTCATGGGATTCCATGAAGCAATGATTATTTTCTTTATGTAAAAATAACAAATGGGAAAAAATTGGCACATAAAGAAGGATAAAGAAGGAAAAAATATACAAAGAATATAGAAGATAATTGGGACATTTGTTAATATTATTCTTTAGTAGAAGACACGTTCTATAAATCAACATGCCCTGCTTCTGTATTATGTCCTTGGTGAAGGAAGGTTGGCTGACAATAACTTAACATTTGTTACTTTTGTTATGTCTCCTATTTTCTACATTTATAAAACAAATAGAATCTATGAACCGCATACTCATGAGAAGTGTGTGGAAAATAAAATAATTAACTAGAATATCTTATTTTATGAGGAAAACATATTCTCTAATTCAGGCTTTCATTTTTATTACTCTAACTACTATCAGCAATTTCAATTTCTTTTTAAATAAATTTTCGATTTTCTTTTAAAACAAAAATAAATCTAGTATTCGTTTTTTTATGGGACTTATCACATCCTTTTCCCTCTTCAATTCCACATTACTGTACCTGGAGATATCAGTTATTTCAAGTTAATGTTATATGTTTGAGATGATTCAATTCTAAGCTATCTTGTACACTCATATGGTAAATTTTCTTCTGACTTATTTTGTCTTTCTTATTTAGTATAATATTTTATAATTATGGAGAGAATAGAAAATAAACCAAATAGGTTTGAACAGCCCAAGATGGCAGAGAAGTAGGGAGCTCTGTACATTGCAACGCCCCCATATCTCACATGGAAAAGATCTGAAGCCATAGGAAACCTTACAGAACCCAAGAGATTGGGAGAAAAAGGATGCAGAATCCACTGAGAAAGACTTCTAACGTGAGTGCTAACTGGGGGAGATAAAATTGGGCCGGGATCAGAGATTCCAGGGACGGGCGGTCCCCCTCTGCGGGGAGTGAGAAGAGAAAGAGAGAGTCCAAAACTACTCAAGACACAGTCCCTGTCACTGGGGAACAGAAAAACCTCCGTTTGGGGCACAGAAGGACCGTGCGCGCCACAGAAGGACCGTGCGCGCCAAATTCCTGCACGCCAGGTCCCCACATGCCAACTTGTCCTGGAGGGACCGCAATCCTTTGTGCTCCTGGCAGGCTGAACCCCTAGAGGAGCCATGCGTCGACCACGCCATTGTACTCCTGGCTGGCTGGACCCCTAGAGGAGCCGTGTGTGTACCAGGCCTCCATGATCCTGGCTTGACTGGACCCCTAGAAGGAAGACGAAGGGCTTAAAACTGTAAGATTTGCCCGTGAGCTCATGTTTCCAGTGACGAGACACAGAGGGACCTGATTTCTCGCTCTCCAGCGGGCCCGGCGCACCCCCCAGACAGGCTCCGTCCTTGCTCGCCAACCTGACATGGAGGAGAAGGCAGCAGCGATTCTGGCTCCACCCCCAGGGCTAGGCAAGAGGCTTGGAATTGCCCTGAGGGGATCGCCTGGGAGGTTGTGTCTATGGCAATTTCACTGGGACCTGCAGACTGGGATTTGGAAACTAGGCCTGGCCCGGGTTAAAGAGCGAGAACAACTTTGGCTGCGCCCCTGGCATGGGGAGTATACACACCCAAAATAGTGAGGTACAGCGCTTGGTTCAAAAAGGGACTGGAGCGCTGCACTTTCCTCCCCACAACTGCCAAGGCAGAACTCCCGCCTGACACATTGGATCACACCACACCCATCCCTGCTAGAGAGCTGCCCTCCTCCTTTTTTTTCTCTCTTTTCCAGAACAATGACTTGATTAATTCTGGTCACCAGCTTCCTTAAACAGCCACATTTGGTCCATTCTGTAGATGTAAATTCTACACCTACCTACCTTATCATCTATTTCTCTCAGGAGTAATTAGACTATATAGCTTCTCTGGATAACACCAGCATCCTTCTCTCACCTCTCCAACCATATTCCACCCTTTAGCTCTTTGAAAAAAGCTTCTATCCCTCTGCCTGTTCATTCTATTTCCAATTTTGCCTCATCCCACCCTGTCTTCTATCTCTTTCTCTATGCTCTTCAACCAGCACTGCATACACCCGGCTATTTAATTGTAGCTGGGAAATCTGGTTATATGCTTTAAACCATTCTTTGTCCATCGGTTTTCTTCTTTTTCCCTTTTCTTTTCTTTTCTTTTTTTTTTTTTTACCTTTTTTGTATTTTTTATTTTCTATTATTCGCCTTCCCTCCTCCGTCTTTTCTCTTAACTTTTTCGTTTTCCCTCTCGGTTTCCATGTTTGTTGGATTTGTCTGTGTGTTTGTGTGCCTCTTCTCCCTGTGTGTTTGTCTGACTGTTTTCTTCTCCAGGCCTACCTCAAGAAACAAGCCAAATACACAAGGTGGAGAGTCCCAAATATCACTACGAATAGGAAAATAAAATAACCAAGGTCCCAACAAGAGAGACCAAGAGATACCATTCAAAAAATACTCTCTGAAAGGATAGGCCCTGGACAGTCAAAGAGTCTTCTTGGGTACAGCAGCGCTCACAGGTGCAGAGAGCATAACAAGTCTTTAAAACTAACAAGAGACAGAAAGCTAACCAAAGCAATGGAACGAAAGAGCTCTCCTCCAAAGAAATTCCAAAAAGAATTGACATATAATGAACGGCTCAAAACAGATATAAACAGCATAACTGAACAAGATTTTAGAACAATAATTGTAAAATTAATAGCTGGGCTTGAAAAAAGCATAGGGGACATCAAAGAAACTATGGCTACAAGCAACATGGAGCATAAAAATAGGCATGAAGAATTTAAAAATGCAATAAATGAGACACATAATAAATTGGAGGTGTCCAATGCACGGATTGAAGAGGTAGAAAGGAGAATAAGTGATTTAGAAGACACCATTATAGAAAAAGAGGAAACTGAGAAAAAAGAGACAAACTAATCCAGGAACATGAAAGAAGAGTTCGAGAGCTCAGAGATACGGTCAAAAGCAACAATATCCATACCATAGGAATCCCAGAAGAAAGAGAGGGAAAGGTGCTGAAGGAGTCCTGGAACAAATTATAGCAGAGAACTACCCCAACCTGGGGAATGAAGTAAACGTTGAAATACAAGAGGCTCAGAGGACTCTCCTCAGACACATGAATCGATCTTCAGCACAGCATATCATAGTAAAAATGGCAAAATAACAGGACAAAGAGAGAATTTTGAAAGCAGTTAGGGAGAAAAGGGCCCTAACATACAAAGGGAAACCTGTCAGAGTGGTGACAGACCTATCTACTGAAACTTGGCAGGCCAGAGAGGAATGGCAGGAGATCTTCAATGTGATGAACAGAAGAAATATGCAGCCAAGAATCCTCTATGCAGCAAGCCTGTCATTCAAAATAGAAGGAGAGATAAAAGTCTTTCCAAATAAACAGAAATTGAGAGAATTTGTCACCACTAAGCCAGCCCTACAAAGATACCAGAGACACCACCACAAGCATGAACTCCACAAATGACACAAAGACTCTAAACCCACATATTTCAATAATAACACTGAATGTAAATGGGCTGAATGCTCCAATCAAAAGACATAGGGTAGCAGAATGGATTAAAAAACAAAATCCATCTATATGCTGTCTACAAGAAACTCATTTTCGACTGGAAGATACCTTCAGATTAAAAGTAAGGGGATGGAGAAATATATATCATGCTACAGGAAATCAAAAGAAAGCCGGAGTAGCGATACTTATATCAGACAAACTGGACTTTAAATTAAAGACAATCACAAGAGATGAAGAAGGGCACTACATAATAATTACAGGGTCCATCCATCAGGAAGAACTAACAATCATAAATGTCTACGCACCGAATATGGGAGCACCTAAATATCTAAAACAATTAATCACAAACAGAAACAAGCTTATAGATAAGAATGTGCTAATAGCAGGGGACTTTAATACTCCGCTTACAGCAATGGATAGGTCAACCAGACAGAAAATCACTAAAGAAATAATGGACTTGAAAGACACATTGGACCAGATGGATCTGACGGATATATTTAGAACTTTACATCCTGAGGCCAGGGAATTTACTTTCTTCTCAAGTGCGCATGGCACATTCTCCAAGATAGATCACATACTGGGACATAAAGCAGCCCTCAATAAATATAAAAGAATAGAGATCATACCATGCACACTGTCAGATCACAATGCTTTGAAACTTGAAATCAATTACAGGAAGAAGTCTGGAAAACCGCCAAAAACATGGAGGTTAAAGAACACCCTTCTAAAGAATGAATGGGCCAATCAGGCAATTAGAGAGGAAATTAAAAAATATATGGAAACAAATGAAAATGAAAACACAACAATTCAAAATCTATGGGATGCGGCCAAGGCAGTCCTAAGAGGAAAGTACATTGCTCTCCAGGCCTATTTCAAGAGATTAGAAAAAGCACAAGTCCAAAATCTAACAGCTCACCTAAAGGAGCTAGAGGCAGAGCAACAAGAACGCCCTAAACCCAGTAGAAGAAGAGAAATAGTAAAAATTAGAGCAGAAATAAACAACATAGAGACCAAAGAAACAATTGAACAGATCAATGAAACCAAGAGTTGGTTTTTTGAAAAAGTAAACAAAATTGACAAACCTCTAGCCAGGCTTATCAAAAAGAAAAGAGAGAGCACCCAAATAGACAAAATTATGAATGAAAATGGACTTATTACAACCAACCCCTCAGAAATACAAGCAATTATCAGGGAATACTATGAAAAATTATATGCCAACAAATTGGACAACTTAGAAGAAATGGACAAATTCCTAAACACACACTCACTACCAAAATTCACACGGGAAGAAATAGAAAACCTGAACAGACCCATAACGAGTGAAGAAATCGAATCAGTGATCAAAAATCTCCCAACAAATAAGAGCCCTGGACCTGATGGTTTCCCTGGGGAATTCTACCAGACATTTAAAACAGAATTAATCCCAATTCTTCTCAAGCTATTCCAAAAAATAGAAGTCGAAGGAAAACTCCCGGACTCATTTTATGAAGCCAGCATCACTCTGATTCCCAAGCCAGACAGAGATCCAACAAAAAAAGAGAACTATAGGCCAATATCCTTGATGAATACGGATGCAAAAATTCTCAACAAGATCCTTGCAAATCGAATCCAGCAGCATATCAAAAGAATCATCCACCAAGATCAAGTGGGATTCATTCCTGGGTTACAGGGCTGGTTCAACATTCGCAAATCAATCAATGTGATCCATCATATCAATAAAAGAAAAGATAAAAACCATATGATCCTGTCAATAGATGCAGAAAAAGCATTTGACAAAATACAGCATCCCTTCTTAATAAAGACTCTCGAGAAAGTTGGGATAGAAGGAACCTACTTAAACATCATCAAAGCCATCTATGAGAAGCCTTCAGCTAACATCATCCTCAACGGGGAAAAACTGAGAGCTTTCCCCCTGAGATCAGGAACACGACAGGGATGTCCACTCTCACCACTGTTGTTTAACATAGTGCTGGAAGTCCTAGCATCAGCCATCAGACAACAAAAGGAAATCAAAGGCATCAGAATTGGCAAAGAGGAAGTCAAACTTTCACTCTTCGCAGATGACATGATACTCTACATAGAAAACCCGACAGACTCCACCAGAAGCCTACTAGAACTGATCCAAGAATTCAGCCAAGTTGCAGGGTACAAAATCAACGTACAGAAATCGGTTGCATTTTTATACACCAATAATGAAGCAACAGAAAGAGAAATCAAGAAACTGATCCCATTCACAATTGCACAAAAAACCATAAAATACCTCGGAATAAACCTAACCAAGGATACAAGAGATCTGTATGATGAAAACTATAGAAAACTTATGAAGGAAATTGAAGAAGACACAAAGAAATGGAAAAACATTCCATGCTCATGGATAGGAAGAATAAATATAGTTAAGATGTCATTACTACCTAAAGCACTCTACACATTCAATGCAATTCCAATCAAAATTGCACCAGCATACTTCTCAAAACTAGAACAAACTATCCAAAAATTTGTATGGAACCACAAAAGACCCCGAATAGCCAAAGTAATACTGAAAAATAAAACCAAAACGGGAGGTATCACCATCCCAGACTTCAGCCTCTACTACAAAGCTGTCATCCTCAAGACAGTATGGTATTGGCACAAAAACAGACACATAGACCAATGGAACAGAATTGAGAACTCAGAAGTGGACCCAAAAGTATACAGCCAACTGATCTTTGACAAAGCAGGAAAGAATATCCAATGGAAAAAAGACAGCCTTTTTAACAGATGGTGTTGGGAGAACTGGACAGCAACATGCAGAAGAATGAAACTAGATCATTTTCTCACACCATGCACAAAAATCAACTCAAAATGGATAAAGGACCTGAACGTGAGACAGGAAACTATCAACACCCTAGAGGAGAAAGCAGGAAACAACCTCCTTGACCTCCACCGCAGCAACTTCTTACTTGACACATCCCCAAAAGCAAGGGAATCAAGAGCAAAAATAAACTGTTGGGACCTCATCAAGATTAAAAGCTTCTGCACAGCCAAGGAAACAACCCAGAAAATTAATAGGCAACCAACGGAATGGGAAAAGATAGTTGCAAATGACATATCAGATAAAGGGTTAATATCCAGAATCTATAAGGAACTCACCAAACTACACGCCCGAAAAACAAACAACCCAGTGAAGAAATGGGCAGAAGACATGAACAGACACTTCTCCAAAGAGGACATCCAGATGGCCAACAGACACATGAAACGATGCTCAGCATCCCTCCTCATCAGGGAAATACAAATCAAAACCACACTGAGATACCACCTCACGCCAGTCAGAGTGGCTAAAATGAGCAAATCAGAGAACTCTAGATGCTGGCGAGGATGTGGAGAAACGGGCACCCTCCTACACTGTTGGTGGGAATGTAAACTGGTACAGCCCCTCTGGAAAACAGTGTGGAGGTTCCTCAGGAAACTAACAATAGAACTCCCCTATGACCCAGCAATAGCACTGCTAGGAATTTACCCAAGGGATACAGAAATGCTGAGGCATAGGAGCACATGTACCCCAATGTTCATAGCAGCACTCTCCACAATAGCTAAAACATGGAAAGAGCCTAAGTGTCCATCAACAGATGAATGGATCAAGAAGATGTGGTTTATCTATACCATGGAATACTACATGGCAATGAGAAACAATGAAATCTGGCCATGTGTAGCAACATGGATGGACCTTGAGGATGTTATGCTGAGCGAAATAAGTCAGGCAGAGAAGGACAAATACCATATGTTTGCACGTATAGGAGGATTAGGAGGAACTTAACTGAGGACCATGGGGGAGAAGAAAGGGGAAAATGGTGGGGGAAAGGGAGAGAGGCAAACCATGAGAGACTCTTGAATGCTGAGAAACAAACTGAGGACTGATGGATGTGGGGGGGAGGGGGGAGATGGGCATGGAGGAGGGCACTTGTGGGGATGAGCTCTGGGTGTTGACAATAAACTTGACAATAAACTATTTGGAAAAAAGAAAAAGAAAAAAGAAAAAAGAGAAAAAGAAAATAAAACAAATACCCAGAGTTTTTGGAGAAAATTTTACATACAGAGGAATGTCTGTCAATATCTAGCTACCTCCTTCTCTCTAGGGTCTTGGTTCATGCATTGTCAATAAGTCAGCTGTGGTTTTGGTTAAGGTCGCTGGATTTATCTCCATACAATCCATGACAGTGAGAGGTTGGTTTCTTTCATCCCTTTCAAAAGTTTAAAATATTTTATTCATATATATATATCTGGGTATTTTCATTGAGCACACAGTCCTTCAATGTCTCATCTCATCCTCTAGGTAAACTTCATTTTTCACTTTGCACACTAAGAAATCCTCAGTGAAAAAATAGAGAATACTATTGGTACTTTATGAAGATTATGAACTCCTCACAGCTACTCTTTTCTTCCCTGTGCTCCTCCTATTTTATTTCTAAGAGGACTTAGATACCACTATTTTTAAATGAGTTTAGTCGTGTTCTGGTTTCACTGTCTTTCAATAGTATCCCCATATCTGCTGAGTGATGTAGAGAATAACGTGATAACCACAATAAAACAATGTCTGCTTGATGCTTTAGCATTCCTAGGTAACACAACACTAATGTAAGGGATGCAAACTCCACAAGATTAAGAACCACAGTATTTTATACGGAAACCAACTTGACAATAAACTATTTGAAATAAATAAATAAATAAATAAGAAAAAAAAAGAACCACAGAATTTTATACTCAGATAAGACTTTTGGCCTTCTTCATATCCCTCATACCACAGATACTCCCAAAATAATTGTTGTTGATTTAATGACTTATTTAAAAGTAGTAATATCAATAAAAATGGTAATAATATTTGTCCCCATGACAGGATTTTAATAGATTTGATTCAATTTTTTAAAATGTCTTCTTCAAACTATGTTATGGAAGCAACTTGATATTCTGCCTAACTCTAAAGTTAGGTGTAAATTCTGTTTTGTAATGTCTTTAACAACAGAAAGTAATACCTTTTATAACAGTCTTACTGCAATTATTTATCACTGCATAAACTGCATATATTGATACAAGATAGATATATTTGGTGAAATTCATTCTTGAAGAACCCATTTTGGATTGATGTTAGTATTTTCATTTTTAGCATTTTGAATGTATGGCTTGTATTTATGGCTCACTCATTTATGGCTCACAGATCACCTTTTCTTTTAGGAAATTGTTACAATATCAATCCATTCCTTACGCCTGTTTCCATGAGCTTTCACAGTCTGAATCATTACCAAGAATGCTTATAGAATGAAATCTATGGTTTATATTATTATCTTGGAATGAAATTCATCCAGGCCTGGTGATCTAACTCATATAAAGCTGTTACAAGTTTTCTTCTGCGAAGCACTGTCATATAGTGGTTAATTTATTAGACTCTAGAGCCAGGCTGTCTGGAATTAACTGTGTGATCTTCAGAGAGATGTTTAACTTCTGTTGGGGAGGAAAGCTTTTTCCTTCTTCCATTCTAGTTTCTTTGGCTAGTTCTAACAATTAAGTTTACCTAAGACAGGTCACCAGGGGAAAAGCAAATTTAATTTTGTATGTTGAGAAGCTCAAATAATATGAGACTTAAAGAAATGACCAGAGCAGGAAGCTTTTATATCTTTTAGACAAAAAAGATTGAATTTGTGAAGAATTGACAAGACAAAGAGGTTTGGATTTGACATAGCATATTAACTAAGTAACAAGGTTTATTTATTTAACCTTCTAAGGCCTGAATTCCCTGTCTCTGGCAATAAGGATGACTTCTACCCTCCAGATACAGAGAGGGCACCCTTCACATGGGCAATTTATTTCTTGCTTTCAAGGGGACAGAGTATCATTCTGGAACTGTCTGTTTTTTGGTGTGTGTGTGTGTGTGTGTGTGTGTGTGTGTGTGTGTGTGACTACAACTGAATTTATTAAAAATTATCTCGAGAGGCTCATACCATTTTAATAATTTAAAGAACTTAGCTGTCAACGTGTTGATCATCTTTTTTTTTCCTTCTGATGTTTCTTTTTTTTTTTTCTTAAATAGTTTATTGTCAAGTTGGTTTCCAGATAACACCCAGTGCTCATCCCAAGGAACTGGCTGTTTTTTAAGTAACTGTGATTAAAAATAATTGATATCCCAAAGTGGCATATTTTGGGGTGGCTCACCTTGAACCCCATCACTTTTTGTGCCTCAGATTCCTCATCTGGAAAATTTTAAGATAAAGCAAGTATAAGATAAAAACAATACTACCTTGTATTATTTGATAATATCTGTAAAACACGGAAGTCCATATTTAGTGCTTAAGCAAGTCAGGGCTGACCTGAGACAGTCAGGCTGACAATATCCATCCCAAAGACCCCATAGGCTGGCCAAGATCTCAGTGAGCCTACATTAAGTTCAACTTCTTCCTTTGTTCGGTTCATTCCTCCCTCTTCCTTTCACAAATGTTGATCCCTAATAAACAGTTTGAAACCCAGACTCCATCTCAGCACTGAAAGACCATCAGATGTTCGCAGAGAACCCAGAGTACAGCATCAGCTCATCAGAAAACTCTCAGAAGTTTCTTCCAGCTGTTTTCTTTTACATTCCTCATTGATGTAGTTCATGGTTGAAGTAAGAGTTTAATTTTCATACTCTCCCAGCATAATTTTAAGTCAAATTTATACTTTTGTCTAAGTTCATGAAATTATACCAGTCCCTATTTCAAAATTTTACTTATATGACTCTTTAGGTTTTTAAGAAGCAGAATCTATTTTCCCATAAACAAATATATGTGGATAACTTAGAAATTTTTTTAAGTACAAGGAAATCATCATTGTCACAGCATTAGAGTCAAGCTATAGGATCTTATTTGTATATCATTGTTCTCATTTAACATATTGAAGGCATAGTCCTGTGCTATACATTTATGTAAGTAGTGCATCAATATTCTTTTATGACTAATAGTAGTTGCTAACATATACCAAGAGCATATGTGTCAAGTACTATTCTAGGCTATTTCATCTCATTTATTTTATCTCCCTTATGTCTTGTTTTGTATATCCAATAAGCCTATGATGTACTATTATTTCTCCATTTTAGGGATAAGGAGAGTGATACCCTAAGAACTTAAGCAAATTTGCCAAAAATCACAAAGCATGCAAGTAACAGAACTGGGTTTCAAATCTAGCCACATGACTCAATCTATGTTCTTTTAAGCTTAAAAACTACCACCTTTTCCCCCCTGTGCATTGTTAAGTAAGGGAACAGTCTAAAATCTAGGACTTATTAAACAACTTTACTTTCAGATTTTCTGTGATACCTCTAGCTCTGATTTAAGCACCACAGGTTATTGAAAGGCTTAAGATGGAACCTCAATCTTAAAAGTGATCTAGGGAGAAATAAAGATTAGAATAGGTGATATGAATATATGAGAGCAAAATAAGTGCTATCATGGGGTAGAGCAAATAGCAGTTCGAGAAAAATGGGAGCAGATTCCAAATGGATCTTCAGAAAGGAGAAATAAATCTCAAGAACTTTTAAACTGCAAGAAGAGCTTTCCAGACTGAGGTAAGTATGACAAGCAAAGGCATGTAAACACACTGAACAAGCTTGAAAGATGATGGAGAAACCCACCAAGACACAATAGATCTATTTCATCTTACTGAACTGATTCTTTGTTGACCAGCTGCATGGAATTTGAGTATTTATAAATGAAATCACCTTTCAAAGTTCTGGGGCACTAGCTAAATGAAATCATTTAACCTTAAGTAAAAAGCTAAGGATTCCTTTGTGGAGTGTAAAACCGTACCTCTTCTTTAAAATAAAAAAATCTAACTTGTAATTCTATCTTTTTTATATTTAGATATAAATCAATGGAATCTGTCTTTTTTTGTTTTATGTAGTATTCTTTATAATTCATGGTTCTGTTTCTACTTTTTATTTTTGTAGTGCTTTCTTTCTTTCTTTCTTTTTTTTTTTGGTTGTATTTCTCATGTTTCCTTTTCTAAGTCTATAAAACTGCATACCAACAAAGGAGACACAAAAAATTTTCCCAAAATGATTTAAAAATCAAATTTATTTTTGTAATTTGATTTATAGGTAATGCTGAAAAAGGAATTGGACAACATTTTAAAATAACTCCTAATTACTAACAGATGAAAATGTATCGGCTAAGTTTAGGCATGGAATTCAGGCAGCTGATTATGTTGGAAATGCAATTGCATGCTTACATAGGTGGATACAGCCCCTTTTTTCTAAACTGACCCACCCAGTGCTTCAGTGTTCACACTTGTCAGTCTCCATATGCCTATGTACTTATGTAGTACTGGCTGAAAGTATTACAAAATAAAATTATCCTAATACTAAAGAGTTTTAAACATTCAACTTCTCATGCTTTAAAAGATATTAACATTGTATCTTCAACAGGTATTATTCTACTTTGTAAAACTGTTGTTTTTATGTTTTTCATCAACTTCGAAGATAAAAGGTGATTCTGGTCCTGAAGAGCAGCATCAGAAGAAGATAGCCTCTCTCACTCTCCAAAAGGTACTAATCTTTTTCCTTCACCCTCAATTGCCTATGAATAGAAAACTGTAGAGATAATCTGACAATACAGGAATGAGGGACAGACTGAGTATAATATTTTGGCATATTGATATCAAGGTTATAGGTGTGTATAAGCTAGATCTGCTGAAAAAGACTAGACTTGATATTGACTGATGCTAACTAGTGCAGATTTTTAATACTCCTACATATTAGTCAAGGTTAGAGAGAGGGGTGAGGGAGAGAAATTACAAAGCAGCTGTTTCCATAGGAACATTTTCAATAATCAGGAAGGCAGCAGACATGTTCAATTCCTTCAGAGACTCAAAAAGCATAAAAACCAAAGCAACTGTGGTGTCATCTGCAGAATGTGTGTGTTCATATTTCTGCTTGGTGTAGTTACCAATTAGATGAGCTATACAGGAGTAATCAAGTTTGTGAGGTCTAAAGTTTATAATATTTTGGGGGCTCTCATCTTATTTAACAAAAGTAATTTTTAAAAATTATTAATAAGAAATTGCTAGGACCTGTCTTTGGTGTTAGAAAGGACTTATGCAAATAAGAGGTCCTGACACTAAAGTTTTAACAGCTTCACAGATATTCTGCTTCTGATGCCCCAAGGAACTTGAAGATGTTTGAGGAAATTTTACTATCGTCTTCAACTTATTAGCTAGAATGGATAACTCCCAGTCAAGATGGTAACATTTTTTAAAGGAAGCTGGAAAATATAAGGGAGATTGCATATGCCTGAGAGGGAGCTTCTTATAAAATTTATTCTCCATAGTGTACTGGAATCAGCTTATACAAGTTCACAAGAGCCAATTGTTAAAGTTTTAGGAATTTTGTGCCATGGCTGATGTCACATTGGTAGCTTGAAATCTACCATGATGGGAATATTTATAACCTGAAAATGGAAAATGTTATAATTCAGGGATTCTTCTTCCTAAAGAGTCAGTATATCAATACTGACACTACAGTAGTATCAGTACCTCACTAATTTTATAAGAATTCAAAATCTACAAAATTACTAAGTGAAAGTTATGACGGAATTTAGGGAAATAAAACTGTAGTCTGTTATACTAATAGGAATCTTATTCCAGAGAAAGCTTTTCCAGAAACTTAAAAAAGGAAAGGCAAGATACAAGGAAGATAGTGGAATAAGAAACCCTAAGCTCACTTTGTCCATTGAGTACAACTAAATAACACCTACATCAGTATATTAAAAAAAAAAAAAAAAAGAAAAGAAAATAATCCTAAATTTGTCAGGATAAACTCGGATAAACTCTCCATAGCTAAATGTAGATAAAAAGCCACATTGAAGAGGGTAGGAAGGGCAGAGACTTAACAGACCTTTGGGATTGTCTGTGTGAGGTAGGAATGCTGCAGGCTCAGAGAGGGGAAACAAACAGATCCTCATTCCAAGCACCCCAGGCACAAGGAACTTGCACAGAGAAGACAAATTCCCATAGCATTTAGCTTTGAAAATCAAAGGGGCATAATTTCACAAATTCTTAAAATCAACAGGGCTTAACATCTGGAACTTTAAAGAGAGTGAAAGGAAACTGAGTCCCCATCTTTAAAAAGGCAGTGCAATAAACAGCCCTGTACAGATAGAGCATGGAAGCAGCAGTTTTAAAAATGTATGGGGTAATTAGGAGGGAGAATTGTTTACTAATCCCAGAGCATGTGCTAGAGGGGCAGGGATCCTTGAGAGACTTTTCCAAAAACAAAGGAGTTGGTGAGTGCCATTTCCCTCCCTACCCCTCAGCCTAGACACACAGACACCTGTGAGAACCACAATGGCATCAACACTCTATACCTAACATGCTAACAGCATGCCCTGTGTACATATTCTCCTGACAACCCACCTCCTCCAACATACCCTTGGCCAGTGTCAATTCAAACAAAGTAGTACCACACACAAGGTTGGCACAGTGCAAGCAGCCCCAACAGGGACGAGCACCATTCCAAAGTGACTCCTGCCCCAGGAGAGAAGACAACCACACACAGCATTCTGACTGCAGCTCTAGCAGTGGGCTGGGGCAGATATCTGACTGCAACCCCCACCCATCAACAAAATCTTTTCAGAGGACAACACAGGGAAAACACCCTGCAGTTCAGTGATACATCTCTAGTAAATGCCTGGTTTGTCTCAACCCAAGCCCAAGACAGCCCCACACTCGCCCACTAACAACACAAGGATAAAACACTGCTGACAAAAGGCAAAACGAACCATCACAGGTGAATGGACTGAAGGCGAACGTGGCTCAACCACAAGAGTAGGACACATGCAACACACATATGAGATACCCCTGAAGCCCGGGTTCTGGTGAACAGAGGTCACTACAGGATCTCTTCCTCATAAGGCCGCTACTTTCAAGAGCAAGAGATGTAGCTGACTTTCCTAACACATAAGAACAGACACAGAGAGTTAGACAAAATGAGGAGACAGAGAAATATGTCCCAAAGGAAAGAATAGAACAATGACAGCAAAAGAGCTAAACAAAATGAAGGTAAGTAGTACGCCTGGTAGAGAATTCAAGTAATGATCATAATGATACTCACTGGACTTGAGAAAAGAATGGAGAACTTCAGTAGGATCATTGAAGAGTAAGAAAATGTAAAGAAGAACCAGTCAGAGATGAAGAACTCAACTACTAAAATTAAAAATACACCAGATTGAATAAATAGATGACTAGAGAAGGCAGAAAAATGGATCATCAACCTAAAGGACACAGTGATGGAAAGCAATCAAGCTGAACAGGAGAAAGAAGAAAGAATAATAAAAAATTAAAATAAACTAAGGTATCTCAGCAACAACATCAAGAATTATATCATTTGCATTATAGGGATCCTAGAAGAAAAAGACAGAGTAAAAGGGACAGAAAATGTATTTGAAGAAATACTTGCTGAATCTGAAGAAGGAAAGAGAAATCCAGATCTAGGAGGGACAGAAAGCCCCCAACAAAATCAGTCAAAGGAGGTCACATCAAGACACGTAATAATTAAATGGCAAAAAGTAGTGATAAAGAGAGAATTTAAAAGCTACAAGAGGTGTGCCTGGGTGGCTCAGTCAGTTAAGCGTCCGACTTCGGCTCAGGTCATGATCTTGCAGTCTGTGAGTTCAAGCCTAATGTCAGGCTCTGTGCTGACAGCTCAAAGCCTGGAGCCTGCTTCAGATTCTGTGTCTCCCTCTGTCTGCCCCTCCCCTGCTCATGCTCTGTCTCTGTCTCTCAAAAATAAACACTAAAAAAATTAGTCTTAAATTTAGGATTAATTACAAAAGAATAAATTACCTTTCACTAGACTCTTTCAAACACAGAACTCTGGAATAAGATCACACATTAGTAGAGAGGCTGGAGAAGATCAAGATCTCTAGAAATCTCTGCTTCTAAAATTCTGAATGTTTTTTAGAGCAAGAAATGAAGGAGAAAGAAGCTAACTTCTACTCTTCACCAAATACATGCCAAACATAGTTAGGCAGCATTAATGTTTATGCCAAGTAATTCTTATATTAAGTCTCTGAGGCAAGATTATCTCTGTCTTATAGATGATAAATATACGTGAAACAATTGGCAAAAACAGAAAGCAGGTAGAAGTCAAAACATCTATAAGTTTTTATGCTGCTGGCTCTGGATTGGAATTTCAATTGGTCATGGGGCCAGATGCATTTCTCAGTATTTCCATTAGGGTCTCACCTCAGGATGAACCAACCACACAAAGGAGATTCTAATTCTGCACGTTTGACTCTTCCCCAGACATCATAAGGGGAAATTTTACTCTTCATGTTCATTTGGGCTCCAGCAATAGGAACAGAGAGTGATACATCCTCAAGTATACCTCTAGAACATGTGCTTGTTACTTGGAAGCAGGAACGAAAAAGAAGTCACAAGTGTGACTCTCCCAATGACCCCTTAACAGAAACTTGAGAGTGATTGTCTCTGAATATTGGGATTTCAGATTTCTTTACTTTCTTATTTACATACTGTTTGACAATATAACTATATTATAGTTAACATGTGTTTTTACTAAACCAGTAATGTACCTGTCTTCTGTTTTGTCTTTTTTTTTATGTTTTATTTATTTCTGAGAGAGAGAGAGACAGCATGAGCAGGGGAGGGTCAGAGAGAGAGGAAGATAGAGAATCTGAAATAGGCTCCAGGCTCTGAGCTGGCAGTCAGCACAGAGCTCGACACGGGGCTTGAATCCCTGAACTATGAGATTCATGACCTGAGCTGAAGTCTGACACTTAACGACTGAGCCACCCAGGCGCCTCTTCTGTTTTGTCTTGCAAAAGCTTTTTGTGTGTTCTTCCAACAGAATGACTATTCTGTCCCTATTCTGCCTACATGCTATGAACATCAATATTTATCATTCAAAGACTAATTGAACTACCACCTGCTTTTAAATTACCCTCTGCCTTCCAATAATAATAATTATACCTACCATACAATTTAAATTACCAGTTTACTTGTTTTTCTTCATATTAAAGAGACTGACAGCTTCTTGGGGACTTTGTCTCCTTCATCTCATTATCCCCAGGACTACAAATTATGCCAGTACATAGTAGCTGCTCAATATATTTTTATTGAATTGAATTAAATATTATTTCCTAGCTGAATGACAATGGGCTGATGGGTAAATCATCCCACAGGGATTGGGCCTAGTGGTATAAGTGATACCATTTAGCCAAGTGGCTTTTCTTTAACTCCAGTTTGGAAAAGGTCAGCATCCTAAACATTTCTGAGAACTGGTATATGGCTGCCAGCCCAGAGAACAGGACTTGCCTCCTGATGAGACTTTACCAATACTTTTCCTTCCTAGTATTTGTCTTTCAAACAAAGCTGTTTTCAAGAAAGAACTCTCTGCTCCCTGACAGTACAGAGGCAATTGGCATTCTCCCCGTGTTGGTGTATTTTTAATTAGAACATTGCAGTATGGGGTTTTTTCTACACTTAAAAAAATCACCCATGGAGCTGAGAATTTCACATTCTTTTCTTAGCTGAGAAGTGCACTTTTTAAATACTTCAATAAAATTTTATTTGGTCACTTGAAAAATAAAAAACTTGTTGAAAAGCAGTTGCAGTTTTCTTGCCTTTTCTGGTAAGAGAGCATGTTTTTGAGGATACAGTATGCCCCATAATTAGGAGTCCAGACTTTCGAGCCGAATTTCTCACCAGCCTGTCTCTACCACCTCTTTGTCTGACTCTAAGCAAGTCACTTGATCCCTCTGAGCCTCAGTTTCCTTATTTGTAGGATGAACCCATCTCATAACATTACACTAAGATTAAACATTACATATTTCAAAGAGTGATTGGAAATAGTAAGGTAAGATTTATGATCTCTAAAAAGTAGTTACTGAATCTTAGCTATTATTAATTTTATTACCTAGAAAATGTGATCGACATAATTTAGTATAGTTTTAAAGGACAGTTTGTAAAATTAGGGATAAAAATGTTCATAAGATCCATTCTGAACTGCTTCAAAGTGAAATGAAAGATAAATTTAACCCAAAATTAAAAATAAATTTAACCCAAATTAACAACTGAAAATATGCTTGCATGCAATAGGTTTTTGCCTCTGCTTTTCACTGAAAATGTGGCCTGTAGTTAATAAGCCCCTGCTTTGTTTTCAGACTATTCACTGAAAGTTTCCTGCTGTTAATGTCATGGCATAAGAAGTTTCTCCTACTGCCGGTGTCAGGATATAAGAACTATTTGGAAAGTCAGTCTTAAGAATCAATGTATAGTCCTACCTTCAGGTTAAAACTGTAGATATTTTGGGCATCAAAAATTTACGGAAGGGAAAAGTTCAATCAATATGCCATGAAGGATTATTTTCCACCACAATTAAAAAGAAACACCTTGCTTAAATGATTTCCCATCTTTGCCTTAGCTCTTCACCCTTTATCTTCTATACTGTGACCCCATGAGGACTTGCACAGTAAAGGGCATATGAAAAAAGACTGGAAAATGGTCTTTGCGTTTTTATCTACCAAATCTCTTTAAATCATTCTAATCAGATTCGTGTTGTCACCATGCAACTGAAACCGCTCTTGTCAATGACCCTAAGATTTAGTTTCCTGTTCTCATCTTACTAGATATATCTGAGCCATCCTCAAAATTTGAAGCAATTTTCTCTTTTTTATGTAACACTTCATCCCTTGGCTTTCAGGACACAGTGTTCTCCTGGTTTTGCCCCTACTTCAATGGCTTCTCCTCGGTTTCTTTCTCTGGCTCCTCTTTCTCCAAGAGAATCTAAATGTAGATGGATTCCATGGCTTTGTCTTTATTCTTCTTCCCCTTCTGAATTTACGCTATCCTTAAGCAAGTCCATCACCTCTAATAGGTATGAATGTCATCAATGTGCCAATGATTTCCAAATTTATGTCTTTAGCTGTGTTGATTTTTTTTTATTTTTTTTTTAATGTTTTATTTATTTCTAGGAGAGAGAGAGAGACAGCGTGAGCAGGGGAGGGTCAGAGAGAGAGAGGGAGTCACAGACTCTGAAACAGGCTCCAGACTCTGAGCTGGCATTCAGCACAGAGCCCAACGCGGGGCTTGAACCCACGAACCATGAGATCATGACCTAAGCGAGAGTCGGACGCTTAACCGACTAAGCCACCCAGGTGCCCCTAGCTGTGTTGATTTTAAAAACACTTCCACAAATATTTTGCTGCTCCACCTGGGAGAGGTGAATAATAATTTCCCTTCTTCTGAATATAAGCCAAACTTAGTGATTTGTTTCTAATGAATAGAAAGAGACAAAAGCTAAGCTGTGAGATTCCTGAGACTAGGTTAGGAAAGGTGATACAAGTTTACTCTGATTCCTTCTCTCTCTCAGTATGTACACCCTCCTCTCAGCAAGCTGCATGGAAGTCAAGCAGCCACATGGATAGGTCATGTGTAGGAGTTCTGGCCCAGCCTAGCAGATAACTGATAACCATTATCATCAGCCAGCAGATAGGCAATTGAGGCTTTAGATGATATCAGCCTACAGCTTTCTGGTTGCCCCAGATGATCCCCCAAAAAAACCAGAAACAAAATCCCCATCAAGACCTACTCAAGTTGCAGATCTGAAACTAAATTCATGTTGCTGTTAAGCCATTAAGCTTTGGGAGTTTTGTTACACAACACTAGACAACCCAAACCCTACCTACCCTACTTAGACCCTTTCTGTGTACTTTAGAATCTGTCCATCCAAATCCCCCACTTCTATGTATTATAGAAAATTCAACTTCCTGTAGCAGAAAAGAACTCAGGGTTTCTTCCACAAAAACTCCTCATGCTTCTTCCCTATCTTAGTCAGAGGCACCACCACTCAGTCCATTGCTGAAGCAAAAGCCTGGAAATTTTCCTTGAATAAGGCCTTCTCCTCACACCACACATCCAGTCGATCAGTAGCAGCTATGTTCAAAATGTAACTCCAAGATGGCATTTTACCTGCTTGCCTCATCACCTCTTGTAATCATCACCACTACCCTCTCTTATAATATCTAGTGTAGTGTAGTAGCATTATTCCCATGCTTACCCTGTACAGTTTATTCACTGGACAAACATCCTCTGCTAACATGCTTGAATGTCCTTCTATCACACTAACATGAAGTCCAGGTCCTTACCAAGCCCTACAAGGTCACACATGAATGGGTTTCTGCCTTCAGCTCCAATTTTGTCTCCTACCACTTGCTCACTTGGTTCATTTATTTCTGTCACAGTGGCCTTTTTGCTTCTCCTAGAACAAACTACATTCATTTCTGTTTCTGAATGGCTAGTTTTTATATGTTTGGAAGACTCTTCTCCCCAAATCACATGACTTACTCTTTCAAGACATTCAGGTCTCTGCTCACACATCATCTTCTCAAAGAAGCCTTCCTCTATATTTCATGTCCTCTATTCTCCTTTATTAGTCTGTATTCCCTTGTGACTTTTTTTTCTCTTTAGTATACTTTCCTCTTTCTGGAATCATATTTATTTATTAGCTGTTGACTCTTTCCCAGATGAGAATTTGGGTTTCCTCAGCTCAGGGATTTTCACCTTTTTTTTATGTTTCTATAATCCTCGGTGCCAAGAGGAATCCCTATTGCAGCTGTGAGCAGTCCATACACAGCAGATAAGTAAATTTTCTTTGATAAAAAAAAATAGTTTAATCAATTAATACATGATGTGTAATTAGATTGGTTTAGGTTAAAAATGTGTGAAGAGCTTTACTGATATGTAAGCTATTTCCAGGAAGGAGATCTTATTCTCCCTATGATGAGGACTTTTTTACTGAACTGGTTTAACTCTGGATTATTTCAAGATAGTTTCTGACTATGATGTTACATTAGGGCCTTGGTTGTAAAATAATAATTGGAACATTAAAAAATGTAATGTGGCATCAACACTGAACTTCACTTTGGCCTAGGCGTTCTTTATATATTCATATGCGTGTTTTTCTTTCCTTATCACAATAGGGTTTTCTTGTTTAGCTATTGTCAAGAACTTGACATTAGATTTGAAATTTTTACCTTGCTTACAAGCTAAAAGTTGGCCTGCCACAGATTTATGGATATGGACGAAAGACATAAGATCTGGGTGAGACCGAAGATTGTTTATTACTCACAACAATCAGGAGCCAAGATATCAGCATTTTCTTTCACGTATTCCCTGAGCCCTAATTTCCAAAAGCCAACTTGACAAAGTGAGTTGTGTTACAAGAAAGAAATCCCAAATTTAGAAAGACCCAATCTTTTCGATGGACTGCAAAAAAAAAAAAAAAAAAAAAAAAAAAAAAAAACTGTCCAATCTTAAAAAAAAAAAAAAAAAAAAAAAAAAAAAAAAAAAAAAAAAATCTGTCCAATCTTGCCTCAGAAAGAGACATTACTTTATTAAACTGCAAAATAAATAACATTGTGGGGTGCCTGTGTGGTTCAGTCTGTTGAGCATTGACTCTTGATTTTGGCTCAGGTCATGATCCCAATGTAAGGTTCTGCAGTGCGCGCTGAGTGTGGACCTGCTTAAGATCCTCTCTCTCCCTCTGTCCCTCTCCCCTGTTTGCACTCTCTCATACAATAAAATAAGATTAAATAATAAAATAAAATAATAAATTACCCTGTTGTCTAGAAGGAGACACTGTCTCTGTATTCCAAAGCTATTTGATTTTGTGACAATTTTGAAAAGACAGTCCAGGAAAATGCTGTCATGTCTCTATTCATAAAACATGCAGAATGCAAGTGACTTATGCAGAATCATCTCCTGTTATGGACTGAATTTGTGTATGTATGTGTGTGTCCCAACCACCCCCATTCATATGTTGAAGCCCAAACTCCCAGTGTGTTGGAATTTGTGGGGCCTTTGAGAGGCCCTTTTAACTCTTTGAATTAAAGGAAGGTATGAGAGTGGGTCCCTCATGATGGGATTAGAAGAAACATCAGAGAGCTTGCTCTCTTTTCTCTCTCTGAGTGAGCACAGAAGTCATGTGAGCACACAGGTAGATGGCAGCCACCTACAGATCAAGAAAAGAGCCCTCAGATTGAGACCTATTTTACTGGCACCTTGAACTTGGACTTCTCAGCCTCCAGAACTGTGAAAACATATATATATATAAAAAACATAGATATATGTTCTTTAACCCACCCACTAAGACACCTCCCAATATATATTTCCTTTATACTGTCATTTTTTAAAGCTTTTTCTTAACCCAAGCAGCAAATAAAAAATATTTTGACAAAGAACTATCAGAAAGTTCTTTATGGAAGAAATATTAAAATATTATTACAGCAAATGAAGTACAAATTCAGTTTTAATTCACTATAGGCTACTTCGTAGTTTGTTTAGACATTTTCAAACAAATGGGTTTACATACACATAACATGAAATCTGGAAATAGTATAGAACTGATATATTGACTCATTGATGTATCAGGAACCCACATTTCTATAATTTTTCGGCCTTGTCCACCTTAACATGTTAGTAAGATATGGTGTAGATCATTGGTCCAGCCATAGAATGTGGTGCTAGGAAACAGAACTGGATAAGGAGTCAAAACATTGGTGCTGGCATGTAGTGTTAATGCTCATTGCATGAAGCCATCTTATCTCCCTGAGCTTCTGTGTGCTAAACTACAAAACAACAAGAATGGTGACATTCATCCTCTGTACTTTAGAAGATTATCATGTGGATGGCAAATGCAAATGTGAATGTGGACAAGGAGTTGATTTGATTCTTAGGCAGAACTGATGTTTTAATAGCATGTTTGTCATCTAAATTATAAGAAACACATCATTTAAAAATATTTCAAGGTGATAATTGTCAAGTGACCAAGAAGAGACCATAATTCTATTGGGTGGATAGCTATCAATTATCTATTCTTATCCTCCAGGTTTGAGACCTGAAGCCACATCAAAAAATTTACTACTCCAGAGAAGTGCCATGAAATTGTAAACTTTTGAGAGTTTACACAAATGTCCATTGACAGCAGTCTGTCCCTTCAATCTATACTTGGTATTCTTTAAGACAAACTTAAGTATCAAATCTGGAATCTCTTTCCCAGACTCCTTGAGCCAACTGTGCTCTTCCATTGTGCCGATTTGGTGGTTATTAGAGTACATATATATCTGCTTACTTGTGTGTGTACCTGTTTATTGAACTAAGTAGTGAACACTTTGATGATTAGGGATCCCATTTAATTTACTTTAGAATTCTCAGTACCTAAAAGTGTCTGACACTTAGTAGAGGTTTAAATTATATTTGATGAAGGAAAGAGAGAGAAAGAGAGGGAAAAAGATGGTAGGGAAGGAAGACAGAGAGAAGAATTCTTTAAAATTGATTATCATTTTTGATACGTGTTTATAATGACATTCCAGAGCATGGACTCTGGAATCAGATACTTGAATTGAATTCTAGCTCAGTTCCCTATTACTTGTAAGCCTTGAACATATTACTTATCTTTGCTGTGCCTCAAATTCCTCATCTATAAAATAAATATAATACCAGCAGCTACTTGATAGAGCTTTTGTGCGGATTAACTGAATCATCTGCTACAAACAACTTAAAGTTGTGTGTATCCACTTAATAAACATTAGCCACTGATACTGACATTGATGCATCGCCTTCCAATACCACTACTAAATAATATACGATGACTAATTACAACTTCAGAGATTAATAATTTTTCAGAAGCCATCTTTGAGATGTTTCTTGTTAATGGATATTTTCATTAGGCACAAAGCCAATTTCATTAAAAGAAGATTATAGAGAATATGACTATATGTTTTGGAAAAGCTGTGCTTTGTTTGAAATGTTAACTGTGGTCATTATTACATAGAACTCTCCAGGTTTATTTTCATGTGTGCTATGTGTTATAATACTCTTCTTGGAAAACATACCTTGTTGGGGTTCAAGGAGAAACTAAAACTCTCCATCTCTTTACCCATCTTTTTGAAAACTAATGCCTCTCTCTCAAAAGCAACAATTAAGACTTAGTGAAATTTCCAGGGCTTTACCAAATCCACAAGAATAGATTTTAGTACTGTCCATTATGTGCTTTGCTTTACAGATGCAGAAGCCCCATGCAGAGGCATGAAGTCTAGTCTCATCCAGCCAGTCAGCAATGCCAATTCTGCAACACAGGTTTCCAGATTTTTAAGGGCTCTTAGATTCACCTTATTAAACAAAAGTGATTAGTTGTCAATGAGACATTTTTTCCCCTTCTAGTATCAAACTATTGTTACTTTATTCTTAAACATATTTCTCTTTCTGCTCCAAAAATATATATTTTAGACATTAAATGTAAAATGAAAACTTCTGGTATTAAAAGAGATAAAAACATGGTGAGAATTTAAAGCTTAGACATTACAACAGAGGTGGATTTTATTATTTTTATTTTTGTCTAATTTTTTCTAGGCATAGATAGTTGAAAAAGTACCTATATGTTTTTAACTGGATTGTTTGAGGGTATAGAAGAATGCTTGAGGATCCTTAGGTTGTTTTAAACAATAACGCTACTCACTACTGCCACCTTGGTTTCACGCCAGGAACGTGTATCATTTTATGTGAAACAGTGACCAGTGTTCATCTTCCAATTGGTCTGGCATTGACTCCTGACATTGCCATTAGTCTGTCATCCCTTAATGAATATCGCAGTCTGTGCACATTCCACACGGGGATCCTACGTGGAAGGTAAAACGTGCTTCATGACACTGTGACACTATCTGGAGAAGGATGTTAATTCTTTGTTAATTCTTTGTGAATATTCCCACGGAGAAACCTGACCTCTGTTCATCACAAACAGGAACTTTTTTCTTTTTTTTTTTTTTTAAACCGGAAGGTAGAGTGAGAGAGGAAACAATGTTGATTTCTGGGAGAAGTGGTGTTGGAAGTCCAGTTTGCTGGCTTTCGGAACAATTATGGGAAGCCCCACAGAGCATGTCCTTTTTACTCAGAATAATGGAAAGCACTTCCACTCCTCTGCGGAAACAACAGTTCAAAGACAGGACACAGAGTCCCTAAGCTCTGGCAGCTTTTGAATAGTCCCTCCCACCGGACTCCTGACACTGGTGTACTGAAAAAGGACTCTCTCATGTAGGTAAATTGGTGTGATATGGGTCTCATTTATATCTCAGAACACTATTTGCCTTTGGGGATGAAACTGACTGGCCTATCAGGTCCCATTTATTTTTTTGGTAAGGGTACACTAATCATTTTCTCTGCACTGAGTCAGACAGTGTGGACACAAAAAAATGTCCTTGCCCTCAAGAAATGTATAACCTAGACAGACACATGAATTGAAAAGTATACCATTCTTGAGAGCAATTACACAACATGTAATCAAATTGCTACCAGTGAGCAATCTTTCTCCTATTAACTTTGCTGGAGAAAATCTCACCCAGGTTCTGAAGGGCTTAGCAACAAGTTGGAGGCAATATAGGTTCCATCATCATGGAAGCACACTATGGGGTGCTTTGCCACAGTTAGAAGCAAAGAATTAGATTTAACAGAAGAATATCAATGAATCTTTAAAACACATGATGCTGAGTATGAGTAACTTAAAAAAGAAAAAAAAAACAGAAAAATATTATAATACCATACATGTGAATAAAAGACATGCACGCAAACAATGCCCATTTACTATACAAATAAAAAGGTATTTGGAAACACATTTAAATAATGGCTTTTTGTATATAGGACCATGGGTAGAGAGACTCAATTAAAAGGGATCAGGTAAATGAATAAAATAAGAGTCTTCATAGATTGATGATTATGGGACACAAATGGAGTAACAATAACTTAATTCTCAGCCAAATTCCTAAAATGCTTTAAAAAAAGAAGTATAAAGCAGTAAGTGCACTTTCAATGCACTGCTTTTGCAGAAAGATACAGGAAAATATTCTGCAGGAGGTGACATCTAGAATGAGACGTAGACACTCAATCTCACAGCTGCAGCCATTTCTTTCATCACATACTGGCTTGTCCTTGCCTTTGAATGAATTTAACTTTATAATTTAAGAAGCCTTCTTCCCCAATTTTATTGATATCTTTTCTTATTCATTCCTAAGTAAGTGGGTAGTCCTATTGCAGATTGGGAAATAGAAATTCAAAGATTAGCTGGCTTTAGCTTCTCAGCCAGATCTATACTGCTGAGATAAAGCACACCATGCTCAGAGCCCATTCTGCTTGGTATGACTCTTGCAGGGCCTTCAAGGTATAAATCCATACTGGTCATCCTGTTCCAGTTTTGTGCCCTAGACTCTTGCATTGTTCCTTTGTTTGTTTTGGTTTTGTTTTATTGTAAGACACAACTGTGCATTTCCCCTTCAACAGTTGGGTCACTGGCTCACTCTACCCATAGTCTAGCCATGAGAGACTTATTATTTGATTCCTTTGTCTCTGGATTGTGTGCCACCAATTCTTCCTGGAGTCATCAGATCCAGAATTCTATTATATGCTCACCACACCACTGCCTGAGTTTAACAGTCTATCATGGAGAGATCCACCTATTCTCCTTTGCTAGACCTCCCCCACTCCCTCTTGCCTTTTGACATCGATCAGTACATACTTTTTTTTCACCTTAGTCTCCTCAAGATTGCTTTGTCTGTCAGTCTGGCTTTTCTCTGGTATATGATGCTGGCAGTGCCCTGAGTCTATCAGACACAGGCTGGTGGAAGCAGCATAGTGCAAGTCATTATGCTCTGAAGCCAGGTTTTCTAGGTGCAAAGTCAGATGTTCGGTTAACTCACAGCACAGACATAAGCAGGTTATTTAATCTCTTGGTGTATGTGGATGAGGAGAGGCATGTTATATCTCAGGACTGAGAGTTGTTATAACATTAAAGGAATTGATATGTGCAAAGTCCTTATAGCAACATCTGGCACTAAGCAAGTGTTCTGGCAATGCTGTCTGTGCTGCTATCATCTCCAGGCTGTGTCAGCTCTGGGATGCTGGTTTCATTCCTAACAGCTTCAGTTCTGGCTCTGGGAACTACCAAGGGAAAAAAAAATTAGATGATACTTTTTTTTTTTACTAAAAAGCATTGTTTTTGGGGAAATGAAATGGAATATAGTGGGAACAGCCCAGAATCTGATTTCAGATGACCCAGGTCAAAGTCACAGCTGTCCCTTCCTCACTGTGTAGTGGTGCTGGGGAAGTTTATCTCTCTTGGCCCATTTCCCTGTTTATGGAATGGAAATAGTAATGACCTCTACCTCCCAGGATAGTTTTGAGGATTCAGCAAGGTAAAGCTTGTGAAAGTTCTTTTATAAAATGGGTGTCACGCTAATATTTGTTACTGTTGTCATTGTTATCTGTCTTTTGTTTCAGGACACTAGTAACTATGTCATAATACTTCCTGTAGAGTCAATGAGTGATAATATTTGTTCAATAATCTAGGAACGAAGTTGGTCTTTCATGATGGTTATATCTCATTTTTTGAATGATTCACTATGATTCTAGAGGGGAAAAAAATTGGTGTGTAAAGCTATGTCCCTTACTAATATATTATCATTTAAATGTGAAAAACAAGCACCCCTCCGGACACACACACATTTAATTTTTCCCTTCTATTTCTCACAACTTACTCTTCAATAGTTAGTAGAATCAAGAGGACAGAGGGGCGCCTGGGTGGCTTAGTCGGTTAAGCGTCCGACTTTCGCTCAGGTCATGATCTCGCGGTTCGTGGGTTCGAGCCCCGCATCGGGCTCTGTGCTGACTGCCAGCTCAGAGCCTGGAGCCTGTTTCAGTCTGTGACTCCATCTCTCTCTGACCCTCCCCTGCTCACGCTTTCTCTCTCTCTCTCTCTCCTAGAAATAAAAAAAAAAAAAAAAAGAAAACTTAAAAAAAAAAAAAAAAGAATCAAGAGGACAGAGCAACTCAGAAAAACAGAGACTTTCCTAGAATATATATTGGCTATATCATTTAATGATGACAGCAATCCTAGAAAGTAGAAGACATTATGCTATACCTTTGTGTAGATGAGACTCAGAGGAGGTGGGAATTTCCATCCATATCATCTGGCTAGTTAGTGTTGAATTGAGGATTAGAAGCCAGGTGGCTGGACTTTTGCTCCATGTGGAGAAGAAACTATAGAGTTCTTTTTCCATATAAATCCAGAAGAATTCATTAGCCCCTGCTCTTTGCAAAGAGTAAAAGGATGTGTTTGTACTATTTTAGGCTAAGATGAGGGTATAAAGGAGATGTTGCTTTACATAAATACTGATCTGAAATCGTCTTCCTTCACTGGAATACATTGCAATGCATTTAAGCATTATCCCAGGTTCACTAAAATATGTTCCCCACATAGATGTATCCCTAGAATCAATCCTTATGTCTCCCAAACTATGCACTTTTAATATCTCCCTATTTTTTACTCATGTTGTTTCCTTTGCTTCTGATGCCCTCTTTCTTACATTTAATTTAGAAGAATATTAGTGGAACTTTAAAACTCACTTTAAAATGTGTTTCTCAGGGTGACTGGATGGTTCAAAGGTCAAGTGTCCAACTCTTGATTTCAGTTCAAGTTGTAGAATCAAGCCAGAGTGGGGCTCCACACTCAGCATGGAAGCTGTTTAGATTCTCTTTTTCTCTCTCTCTCTCCTTCTGCCCCTCTCCCCTTTTCACACGTACACACCTCCCTCTCTCTCTAAAAAAAATGTGTTTCTCTAAAGACTTCTAAATCCCTTTTGAACTCCCATATCACATTGGACATGTGTTTCTTACAATTCATATTGCAATTAATTGGTTTATCTAGTTGCCTTCCCCACTCCCTATAAAGTCAAAGGACAAGGCATGCCATAAACATCTTGTAACCCAATATCAGCTCTGGGTGATACTAGAAGTTCTGGGTGTGTGTATATGCCTATGTGTCTCTGTGTTTTAATAAACTGTTAGTTTCAGGAGCTAACTGGGTTGCATCTCTTTAAATGAATCTTAGTTTCTCTAAGTTTTTTAAATTGAGAAAATTATGTATTAGGCCCTTTCTGACTAAAATTTTATGATTTATAAGAGTAAAATAGAAAATAATTGTAAACATACAGAGAATAAAAATATGCCATAAGGTTAACAAGTACAAATGTTCTTATGTAGGGGCGCCTGGGTGGCTTAGTCGGTTAAGCATTTGACTTTCGCTTAGGTCATGATCTCGCGGTTCGTGGTTTCGAGACCCGTGTTGGGCTCTGTGCTGACTGCCAGCTCAGAGCTTGGAGCCTGTTTCAGTCTGTGACTCCCTCTCTCTCTGACCCTCCCTTGCTCACGCTGTCTCTCTCTCTCCTAGAAATAAATAAAAACATTTAAAAAATATTTTTAAAAAATGTTCTTATGTATAAATAAACCAAGATTAAAGTGTTTCAAGTAATTACCTAATCAAGCTAACACTAAGTGGAGATTTCTTCTTTATTATACTTTTCAAAATTTGAAACCCTTCCATGAACTTATTAATAAATGTGATCAAAGGAAGAAATAAGAAAGGAGAAGGAGGACTATATGGAATAGTGGAGAGACTGAGAGCACTCAGATCAACAGAGGCTATTTTAACTATTTCTTTGTAGGATGACTGGAGTTTGATTAGGATGAACGCTGCATTTAGAAGAGGAAATCTAGTGACTGGGCTTCTACATTCTACAGGATGCTTTCCTTAGTTAGATGAGATTTTGAGGAAATGATCTTTAAAACCTATGACTGACAAGTGTCTCCTTTTCAGAGACTACAAATACGAAAGAAAGAATGCATCATTTTTGTTTGACTTGAATTGGAAGATAGAAAATAAATTGTAAAGAGTTATAAATGTCTCCAGATAAGTCTCAGTGAAGTTTCCACTAGCATTTCCAATGAAGATAGTGTTCATAATAATAATAATAAAAAAGATTTCTGCCAAACCATAGTGAAATTTTAGATGTAGAATTTTTTTAAATCTTATTTTGTGATCAGATCCAAAATATTACAAATGATTGTTCAATTTGATACACTATTGTTAGCTATTATTGCTGTTCAAAGATAACCTAGTCCAGAGAAACAAAGCTGAGTTCAAGGGCATTTCTTTGTATTCTTCTCCTGTTTTCAAAGCATTATACTAATTAAACTGAAGAATACTAACGAGCTGAAGACAAGGTCATCGACCCCAAGAAAGACAAAGGTAAAACACAAACAACAAATAGACAACACAAGTAAAGCCAAAATCACATACCTACAAAGACTCCATGAGTGCCAAGAAATACAAAGCCTGGAGCTAATCTCAAAGGAGGGAAGTTAGTCTGGGAAGGCATCGAGGAGAACAGAAGCCTCTAGCAAGGTCTTAAAGAAAGCAAAACTCAGGTCATGCAGCTGAGGAATGAGGGCCTTCCAGGCAGAGCAACGACCTTAGCAAAACCCATCCAAAGGTAATGCTGGACCAGATGTGTGAGGAAGTTTCAAGTAGCTTGATTAAAGTGACGAGACTGAGCTGTGACTTGGAAAGAGATAGTAGTAGCAGGGATTCATTTGGAAGATCCTCGGGTAAAACTAGCATTTAATCCAAGCAGAAAAGAAGAGCCAGAGTTTACACAATAAACTTTTCATGCTTACACCATCCATAATCAAGAATGTACTATTCTAAGGTCCTTAATGGATATTATTCCAGATTTCATTCACTTCCTCAGCTTAGCCTTCAAAAATTCCCAAAGAAGGCTGAATTCTTTTTTTTTTATTGTTTAAACATTTTTTATTTATTTTTGAGCGACAGAGCACTAGCAGGGGAGGGACAGAGAAAGAGGGAGACACAGAATCTGAAGCAGGCTCCAGGCTCTGAGCTGTCAGCACAGAGCTCAACACAAGGCTCAAACCCAGGAACCATGAGATCATAACCAGAGCCAAAGTCAGTCACTTAACCGACTAAAGCACTCAGGTCCCCTGAGAAAGCTGAATTCTTATGCAAGTAATCAAGACCCTTCACAACATGGTCCCAATTTAACCATTCCAGTGCGATGCCCTATTTCTCTCCCATAGCCATGATGAAACTAAAGACTGAGGATACTTCTTTGTATTCTTTTGCATAAGAGTATGTTTTCTTTAACATTACTATCATTGCTTTCTGTTTTCACTTTTGCCTGAAGTGTCTTCCTCTCTCTCTCTTATCATCCTAGGTCCTCTCCATCCTTTGCAGACCTCAGAGTTCACCTTCTGTGAAACCTTTTCAGCCTTCCCAGCCCACAGTGGTTTCTAGCCCTGTATACTTTTGTGCTTATTTTTTATAACACCCTTTTAGCATGAAAAACTGACATTAAATAGTTATCTTTATGGATACAATTTATGTGTAGTTACAAACAGATAATAAGCAACTGGAGGATAGATATTTCTCCTATTTTTTATTACCCAGAATCTCTTGTACATTTTAAGTGTTCTAAGTTGTCTTCTTAGAACATATGAGAATGGGACAATCTTTTAGTGTTTTATCTCAGTACCTTGTTCAGCAGCTAATATATCTTATGTTTTTATTCCACATAAATAGATTGAATGAGCAAATGATAATATCATGAAGTGGAGGAAGCATAGCCTCTGTAATCACACAGATCTAGGTTTAATTCCAGTCCGTTCTACTACAAGCTTAGGACAACTTTGCATAGATTCTCAACTCCTTTAAGCTGTATTTTCCTCCATTAACATTGAGGGTAATAAATATCTCATTTGCAGTATCTTTGGCAGATAACATGCATAATTCTGGCATTCAGTAAATATTATCTATTATTAAAGTTTTCCACCTGAATTTTCCCTACTACTCATTAAATGTTATACTTCAACAGAGAATTCTTCCCCTGCTCATTTCACCGTTTAAAATTTTTTCACATATCTTAGAAATAAATATCTATCCTTTCTTTAACAATCCCCTCCTCTTTCCTTCAAAATACTCTTATTCTCTTAAGATTCACACTATAAAAGTTTACTACTCACTACTACCTAAATGCCATCACCTACTGATATCCCAGTCATTCTCCATTATTCACTAAAAATGTGAGCATCTGGTCACTAATTTTCTTCCCACTGTCATCACTACCATCAATTTTAGCAGTCCCAACAGAGAAACAGACCTAATATTCACACCTTTCAGTTCTTTGACCTCCCATCCAATACCTTTTTCCCTTCACCCCAAATTGGCCACTGATTCCCTTGCTTATATGTTAGACACTGGCACATAATCTGAAACACTGGTACTAAACAACTCATTCTGACCACTATTTCTTATTTTTCCAACTGAATTATTATAGGTTTCCAACTCCAACAAGTATTTAATTCCACTGGAACTCTTATCTGTTGACTCCACCAAAAGCCCCTTCATGCCCTCATTTTCCTCCTAATCCAACACAGATCTCATGCTTCCTCAGTGAGATCACTCTTTTGCACACATCCTCAATTCTCTTGCCCTTGTACCGTTCTATTGTAACTCTTTGCAAAACTTTAAGTCAAGTTAAATACTATTTATCACCTACCAGAGCAGTTGAACATGGCTAGAGAAAAACACACAGCCAGGCTGAGATTTCACTTTAATTGTATGACCCCAAATCTCTTGGGGGATGTAAAACATTTCCTGAAAATTCCACCACACTTCTCTAGACAAACTGCTCTTCTACAATCCAAGATAAATTTATACTATCTCCTGTCTGGTCAATCACCTATTAACACCTTCCTTGCCTTGCTTCATACATGACTGACAAAATAAAAGTAACAAAAATCCATCTTCTGACAAATCTAATAATCCTACTACATTTGTGTTTATAAACTTCGTCTTTTCTTCTATTACATGAGATGTTATCAGGGCAACCAAACCGTCCTGCATCCCCAACTCCTCTTACCTAATCAAGATCCTTATTTCTTCAATAATCCCCTTTATGCCCTATATTTTCAGTTTGTCATTTTATATCCCATAAATAGGTAATATTCCTAAATATATTTGTACATCTAAATAGACATGAATATGCTCAAATTTCTCTCCAGCTCATGTTCCATTCCTTTTCTAGAAAATCTCCTCAAACAATTGTCTCTGTGTATTTTCTCCAATTCTTCTCTCCCAAATTCTCTTTGTTTTCTCAATCAGCCTCTGTCTTTAGCCTTTGTCAAAATCACTGATGACCTCCATCTTGCCAAATCTAATGATGAATACTCTGTTCTTATCATACTTGATCTCTCTGCAGATTTGTATGTAATTGGCTACTCCCTTCTTAAAACTTTAATTTTACTTAGTTTTTCAGATACTAGTCTCTTTCAGCTTTGTTACTATCCATTTTTAGTTTCCTTGGCTGCTCTTTTATTTTTCTAACACTTTGATTGTTGTAGTGCTTCAGGGGTGAAATTTTCTAACTGCCTATACAATATTGACACACATACAATAAGCCATCTTGAACTTAACATGAATCTTTGAATCCTCAAACCCACCTCTTACCTTGCCCAATCAAGTTAATGCTGCTATTATTCAGCCAGTGAATCAAACTGAGAAATCATTTTTGACTCCTCTTTCCCTTTCACCGTGTATTTAATCCACCTGCAGGTTTTGGTAATTCTACCTTGAAAAATTGAGTTTCTTTGTTTTTACTTTTGGCCTACTACAGTCTATGCTTTATAAAATGGTCAGAATGATCTGCTTAAGGTATAAATAGACCTTATAAACATTTTCCTTTAAAAAAAATTTATTTTCTTTCCTGTTACATGAAAAAGAAAGTCAAATGATTATTTACACTTTTGTTACTTATATCTGGAATTCTCACCCTAGATTTTTGTATGTGTCAGTCTTTTTTACTTTTCAGGTCTCTGCTCAAATGTCACCTCCTCAGAGACTCTCCTCTCAACACCTTATGTAAAATATCTTCTGCCCATAATTTGTCATCTCCCCACATATAAAGTCAACATCCTCCCCCTTGTCAGTTCAGATGAAAGCATGAACCCTAGAAGCCATACTATCCCCAGGCATGGCTGGACCAGTCAGGGAATGTACAGACCCAGGTCCATGAGATAAGAATGCTTGCTTATCATTCAGAGGAACATGTAGGAATGCAACCTCACTAGCTTACATATATACAAGTAGTTTATACCCGTACAGTTAATCCACACTGTCTTACATACATAATCACCAAATGTACCTAATGAAATCTCTAGCATAAAGAACAAAGATATTTTTCAGATTACAAGTCTCTTGAGATGGAACAGATCTCCATGGCACCAGACAAAGTGGCACCAAAAGTTATTAAATAACATCTGTCAGCATGAATTCATGGGCCTCCAGTCAACAGTGTCCACCTTCTCAAGAGATTCCTGCCCCAAATTATGCCTTTGGGGAGTTTGGGACTTTTGAGCATTAGCTGCCTGTTCTCCTGGGTGGCACGACACTAAAAAATGGCCTTTCTTCACTGCAGAAGCTCCATGTCAGTTTTTTTATTGTCTTACTATATTTTGGGTGGACAACCTCTGATTTGATTCAGTTACATCTGTTTCATTTTCATCATACAAACTTACCACTATTTTAAATTATGTTTTTATTTACCGATATATTATCTATTTCACTATATTATAAGCTCTATGAATGAAGAGACTTAATTTCCTTTGTTTACCTCTGTATCATTAATACCTAAAACCGAAGCTAGAACATTTTAGGTATGGAAATAATATTTGTCAAATAGTGTTAAACAAAAATATTTAAATACCAAATCCTATGGATCTCCTTTTACAATTTATCTCATGTTACTGATTTCTAATGCTACCATTCTAATTCAGGTAATTTTTCTGCTCACCTGTGTCTCTTTATTTTCTACCTCCAATTCATTTGGAATACTGACTTCCATTAGTTTTTTACCAACTTTAGCAGTTTCTCACCCTTATTAAAATTAGTCTTTAGATCTAAATCAAATTTTACACTTTTCAGTGATTTGCATTATTAAACTCACTTGGACATGCCACCTGCCAACATGAAGATCCTTAGTGATTCTCTGCAGCCTAAAAGAATTTCACCTGACATTTCAAACTTTATTAATACATCCCCAACCAACATTTTGAGTTATAGTTTAGATTTCATTTACCCTAGATCAAAAATAGTATCTCTTTCTCTTCTGAGTTTCTTAAGTGCATTGTGTTGACACAATAGTGTGGTCCTTTCACATATTACATTGTATTGTTTATACATTTCCTGAAATTGCTAAATTGTAATTTCTTAGAGGGCAGAAAACATATATTATGCATGGTTGTATCCTCTACAGTAGCTAACAGAATGATGTATTTACCTCAGTGATCAGTATATATCTGACCCATGATTTTTTTTCTTTACATTTTTATTACCAAAGTTAACATTTGTATTAGAATTCATGACTAAAGCTTTTATAAAATATATGCATTCAAGGTTATGTGAAAAGAATATTGATCTTGTCTTCTAATTTAATGGTTTGAATTAAAGGGACTATGACATCTAGTCTTGAGGGACTATGTATCACATGATCAAGAGGGAAGTTCTGGAGCTAAACTCCCTGGGTTCAAAATGCCAACTCCTCTACTTACTGGCTTTGTGATCTTGGGCAAGATGATTAACTTTTTTGTGTGTCTTTCCTTCATATTTAACAAAGGGAGAATATTTAATAACTACTTCACTGGTTAAGAGGATTACTTGAGCAAAGATATGTAAAGCTCCTAAAACACTGGCTTACACAAGGAAAGCACTCAATAAATGTGAATTATAATTAGTCTTCCAACTTCTTTTTTTTTTTAATTTTTAATGTTTATTTATTTTTGAAAGAGATAAAGAGAGAGAGTGCACACAAGCAGAGAAGGGACACAGAGAGAGGGAGACACAGAATCTGAAGCAGGATCCTGGCTCTGAGCTGTCAGTAAAAAGCCGGACTTGGGGCTTGAACTCATGAACCATGAGATAATGACCTGAGCCAAAGTTGGACATTTAACCAGCTTAGTCTCCCAGGCACCCCCCAACTTCTACAGGCAAGTATTACTACCTCCAAATAAGGTGCTAAGGAGAAAACCATTACTACTGTTTCTATTGGGATAATGGAGTTCATGTTTAAGGGACAAATAAATGTTCTCTATCGTGTATAAATCTATAGAATCCTAGATAGACTTTTATCCCAAGCTCTGATTTAAGGTAAGAAACTGGAGATCAGTGTTATTTCATGAATATTGAAAGGATATCCTCGATAACAAAAGGATAGGCACAAAAGATTAGCCAGCTCCCTATCCTCACCTTAAGGCTGACTTAAGAGCACACAATTATATATTTATAGTAACCATAGTTCAAATGAAACTCCTTAAAATTATATTTATTGTATTGAGTAGTGTTCAACTCTAAGCAAATAATGAGAGGTGTTTGTTTGCTAGTTCATGTGTCTGTTAGCCATCTGAATGTCTACTTTAGACAAGTGTTTATGAATGTCTTCTGCCCATTTCTTCACTGGATTATTTGGTTTTGGGGTGTTGAGTTTGGGAAGCTCTTTATAGATTTTGATATTAACCCTTCATCTGATATGTCATTTGCAAATATCTTCTCTCATTTCATCCCTATTGCCTTTTAGTTTTGTTGATTGTTTCACAATAGCTGTCCAGTTTCCCCAACACTGTTTGCTGTATAGACTGTATTTTTTGCTTTGGGTATTCTTTCTTGCTCTGTCAAAATTAGTTGGCCATATGTTTGTGAGTCCAGTTCTCAGCTCTTTATTCTGTTCCATTGATCTATCTATCTGTTCTTGTGCCAGTGCCATACTGCCTTGATGATTACAGCTTTGTAAAACAGCTTGAAGTCCAGAATTGTGGTGCCTCCAGCTTTGGTTTTGTTTTTCATGATTGCTTTGGCTATTCACGTTTTTTTCTGGTTCCACGCAAGTTTTAGAATTGTTTGTTCTAGCTCTGTGAAGAATGTGTTGTTATTTTGATAGGGATTGCTATGTTAGCGTTTGTTAGTGGGAAATTAGAGACTGGCCACAAACATTTATCTTCATCCCCTGGGAACAGGTTTAATGAATAAATCTATAAAGATTAAGAGCAATTAATGACAAAAAACAAATGGGTGGAATATGATCATGTGTATCTGTAAGGATTATAAATAGTGTCAGAAATTTTAGTCAAGCTTCTCATGGTAAAGACCAGTCATTCAGGGTGCATGATTAGAATATCACATGTCTGGGGTCACCTGAGTGGCTTGGTAAGTTAAGCAATGGACTTCGGCTCAAGTCATGATCTCGCAGTTTGTGGGTTTGAGCCCCACATTGGGCTCTGTGCTGACAGCTCAGAGCCTGGAGCCTGCTTCAGATTCTGTGTCTCCCTCTGTTTCTGCCCCTCCCCTATATGTGGTATGTTTCTCTCTGTCTCTCAAAAATAAGTGAATGTAAAAATTTTTTTTTAATTTAGAAAATCACATATCCTTTTTTTTCTAACCATTATGGAAGAGAAATTTTAACATTTTATAAACAAGCAATACTAAACATGGTAAAATAGTAAATAAACAAATAAATAAATACATCTTATATGATAGGATGCTTTACAACAATTGTTTCCAATTTAGATTTTTAGTTTGTTTTTACAGAATGAATACCAGTAAGGCATATGGGTGTGTTCCTTTCACAGAACTGCTATTTGGAAAACTGAAAAAATTCACTTCATTTTTCCTTTTGATACCAGAGTAGTACCAAAATATCTGTTTTCACTGATGTATCCTCAGCCAACCAAAAGGGAGACTATTTCAACTGCCTACACTGAGGTTAAACATCCCCTAAGAAAGCGGGATGGTTAGACTGACCTCAAACTAGACAGAGCTATGACCAGGTTTTAAGAGAAAAAGGAAGTCAAATATGTTGTGTACCATTTCAGTCTAGAAAAAAAAGTAAACAAGTGGGAAGTCCAAGCAAAAAGATTCTCAAACATTTTTGGCAATGCAAAATCTGTTTATTATTTGATTACATAGTCATCTTCCTTCTGTCTCTACTAGCTCCTTTCTCACGTCCTGGGGAAAACAATGTATGCTAAATTATATGTTGAATTTGACAGACTTAACCAAAACTATTTTGGTTTGAAAAATTTTATGACTCTCTAATTGCACATATACTAGCTAAAAACTTCTTGGGATGTTGTAAAGCGAGGACCAGTAATCCATATTCAATAATCAGAGATTTATTGTGATAATCTGCTGTAGAACTACGGGTTTGACTTCACTGAAAAGAAATGAAATTGTATCTCCCTGCCTTTCTGTCTCTTCTCCCCCTCTCAATTCTTAACATAAATACCAATTCTTTCCTGAGATGGAAAACCAGGTCACTATCATCCGAGGCTCCGTGTGCTGACACATGCTTCCAGTGAGATGTGCTAAAGACCATAACCCTTTTTTGGGGCAGAGGGAGACAGCAATGCAGTTAGTGAGTATGCTCAGTGGCTCAAAGTCTGTACTATCTTTTAAAAAATAGAAATACATTTATGACACTTGCATATTTCATTATAAAAACTAACCAAACCACTCATCCTATTGCCAAAGAGCCATATATAATGTATCTGTTCTGATCTGTGCTGCTGTCTGCAATATATATAATGCCTGATAAATTTACATTTGTATATGAGATCATTTATGCCCTTGAAGACTTCATAGCTACTATGCTTGGAAAGAGAGAAAATATGCATAAGAAGAGAAATAGCATCACAAAGTGACATAGGATAAATATTGACTCTACTAGCAGTGTATGATGCAGGGGCTGAAATGAGCATCAACTGCTGGGTTGTAATATATACACATAAGATGTTCCTGTACCTGTTGTGTGTGTACGTGGTGTATATAATATATATTTAGCATATATATTATAAATATAATGTATAAATATATAAAATTTATGTCCGCTTCATTTTGTAAATGTATTTATTTATTTTGAGAGAGACAGTGTGGGTGGGAGAGGGTCAGAGAGAGGAGACAGAGAACCTCAAGCAGGCTCTGTGCTAGTAATACAGAGCCCAACATGAGGCTTGAAATCACAAAACCACAAGATCATGACCTGAGTCAAAGCAAGATTCAGATGCTTAACTGACTGAGCCACCCAGGCACCCCTATATTCCTTTCAGTTAGCAAGATTTTATTAAGTGACTAAACAGAAGGTTTCATGTATTTTGAAGGCACCAGGGGAAGGAATGGTGGGGTCTTGCTCCTACTAGTATCTACCAGTCCCTTCTGGAGTCACTCCGAGTCAACACACCATCAAAGTAAAAGTAATGTGCTTTGCTGTGCTAGCACAGCCTGAATATATGTTCACTTTCAGCCCAGTCTCATACCTAAAGCCCTTGTTAGGAGTTCTATACCTAACTCTAGGGATTTTACCCATTTCAACCAAAAGTACATAAAATTGAAGACGATAACAACCTTCCTTTCAGGAATTTGTTTCAAATCTACCTCTTCAATACAAACAGAAGTTTAATTCATTGTTCATAGGGAAAATACCATTTCAGAAAACAATATCTAAGGTAGACATTATTGTGGACAAATGTACAGTATCTGAGATGACAAGACATTTTGGAGGGGGGAACAGTACAAATAGATCCCTTGAAAATATGCATAGTGTTTTAGGAACTCAGCTATACCTACGAAGATGCTGAGCATCTTTATCATGCTGTGGTTCTCCAAATGAGCATGACCTTGATTTTAAGGTCACTCTATGCACTTGGCAACACTGCATTTTAGGATAATCTATAAGTAGATGAGACTATGTCAACTTCTTGCCCCCAATAAAATATTGAAATTGTCTGAATCACCCAGTCTTTGATATATAAGCTTCCTCATAAAAATCGATGCAGCAAAACCTATTTGCTTATTTCATATAATAAAATTGCCTATGTCATCTCAGGAGACCAATAACATTGCCTATGTCATCTCAGGAACCCTCAGTCCCAGGCTTGTGAACTCTTAACTGTATACATGTGTCTTATTGTCTAATAAATATGCTTTCAAAATAGCACTGCTACTCTGCCAAGAGTAATCTCAGAAAGATCTCTGGGCATTCATTCTGATGCTCCCCAAAACCCATTTCAACCTTAGCCCAAGGCAGGAAGAGCTACCCATCACACCCTGCTCACCCCACCCTTAGAAAAAATTGCTTTATTTGTATACTTAAAAAAAATACTTCCAGTATTAAGCAACCCAGATGTATGCTGATATTTGGCTTCGAGGAGAGATTATTACATTTTTTATTAATCCAAAATCTTTTGTACACCTGCTAGCCTTCTATCTTAAAACCTCTTTTGAAGACAAATGGACCTAATATTTCGCTCGGATCTAACTAAGGGCAACACAAATTGCATTTCCTATCAAGGAGAATTTAAATGGAGATAGCTCTTTACTCAGTCTTTCTTTGTAGATTATATCACAGAAATCTTCCAAGGTCAAATTTAAAACACATTTGTTTTACAGTTTGCCAAGTTGGATATTATTTCTCAATTTTAGTGGCATTTGATTTCTATGTAAAAATGTTTTTCTGTCTTCACTCTGCTCCTCAAAACCCATTTACGTCTCTCTGTCTCTAATGTCTATGTGCAGCAAAGACACTAAAAAGAAAGTGAATTTTGAAGTAGCCCTGCTTTTGTTTGAAAAGCATAATGGTCCTTTCTGTAAAAACAAATCAGAAGCTTCCTGTGTTGTTGCCCATTTTACCCCATTGTAATGAGCATACTATATATTGTTTATGGAGCTATTGGAAGCACGCTGAGAAATGATTCAATTGGTGGTTATAAGCATGTTTTACTACACATCTATATGCATTGAATGCAGTAACATTGCACTTGCTGACCCCAGCACTGCCCAAAATCCATGATCAAAGTCAGCATAACACTCCTTTAGAGTTCTATCATTTCTCCTCAGAAGATTACTAATGCCTTCATAATTTTTGTTTCATTTATAGGATCTTTTATTTTAGGAGGTCAGTACATGTAAATTGTTCTTCAGTGTAGCAGACACTCCTTATTGCCTGGCCTGGTGAATCCTGGAGTGAAGTCATGTGATTTATGCCACTAAACCCACTCAACAACAGATTGAGGATGCCAGTATGTGATCAGTCTGAAAGTCCATACTGTTAACATGGTTCCTTTTGTTTCATTTAAGATCTCAGGAGATCTTGATGCTGGTCCAAGAGAGTTTGCCCAACTTAGGTCTAGGAGAGAGCACTTTGCAAAAACGATCAGGAACGACCCAATCCTGGAAGAATGCCGCACGTAACAGCTTCATTTATTATAAAGCTCCTTTAGGAAATCACTCAAAGGACATGAAAGCTATCATTGGGGCATGCTTAAAATTCTATGAAGACATAATTCTGCATCTATATTTTAAATTAAAAACTAAGAAACCTATAAGAATATTTTTATGACCACAATCTCACATTGAGTGCTTATAGCAGTCCCACCTGGTGATGTGAACTTCATATAATTATCATTTGATTATCTCCACGGCTCTGTGACGTGACTCCGATTGTCCCTACATCATAGGTTTTAGAAACCATACAGAAAGGTTTAGTAACTTGCTTATTATCATATGTTCCATCAACTTCACAAATGTTCACAAAGAGTTTAAAAACTCTTCTTAAGAGCTTCCTTATCTATATGTTAAGGACAAAAATTTTTATCTCATAAAGTTTAAAATCTTGTTCTCATCAATCAGGGAACAATGACCTAAAAATTAGCATACAAAAGATTTGAAGAAAATATGAAGAGAAGTAGTTTTTTTCTATGGGCATATGGAAATTTATTTCAGAATATCAGCCTTCAAATTGAGCACAAATTTTTAAAATGACATTATTGGCCAAACTACTCTGTAAGAACAAATCTTAAAGTCACCTTCCAGATTACCTTTATGATAATGTTCAATGAACAACAGAGACTCATTTAAAATATCTTATCTCGGGGCGCCTGGGTGGCTTAGTCGGTTAAGCGTCCGACTTTCGGTTGGGTCATGATCTCGCGGTTCGTGGGTTCGAGCCCCGCGTCGGGCTCTGTGCTGACTGCCAGCTTACAGCCTGGAGCCTGTTTCAGAGTCTGTGACTCCTCCCTCTCTCTCTGACCCTCCCCTGCTTACGCTGTCTCTCTTTCTCTCTTCTAGAAATAAATAAAACATTAAAAAAATTAAAAAATAAAATAAAATAAAATATCTTATCTCTCTTTGGTTTTAACCTGCATAATTTATATCAAAACTCCATGCTATAAAGACTTATGTTAGAGCAACCAAAAGCATGAGAGACAAAACAAAATTCAAGATATCACTGACAGATAAGAATGGGACACCATGAGAACTGGACTTTATACCCATCTTCATCATGACCTTGTTTGTAGATAAAAGCAAGTTACTCAATCCATATGGGTCTCAGTTCTATGAAAAAGTTATTGACTAGTGGATATTAACATTTCTTCAAGTTCTCTAATTCTAAGTAATTGTTAGGTGAAAAGAGACAATAGCCAGACCATAATGGTGGACAGTAGTCAGTATCAGAGACAAAGCTGTTCCATATAAAAGTAAATCACACACACCAGAAGGCAAGCCCATATGGGTTAAAAACTTGGCATGGCACCTCTAAATGATAGAAAAGAATGTATTTCAGTTTTTCAGTTCTATTTATACACAGTAAAATATTTAAGAGCAAACTTAAGCATTCTTTTGAGGATCAATTAAAATACTATTTGTAATCTTGAAGCCAATATTCAAGAAAAATATATATTGTTCTCAGACATTTTTCAAAAATCAGTGTTTAACAATATTTTTGGCAAGGGGAAAATTGTGAATAACATGGTATGCAGCTGTGTATGGAAAAACTAAAAATGGAACTGTAATTTGGTCTTAAATTAGAAACACATATGAGTTTTGTTAACAATTTGAGAGTGATATTAATTTGTTTCTTTCACTCAATTGTTTTTTTTTTGTGTCAAAGAGAAGAGACTGGGAAGGAGAAGAGGAAGAAAAGGAGGATGAGGATTCAAGACAGAAAAGGGAAAGAGACAATGTTAACAACTAAGGACAGATACCACAGTTCAAATGCAAACTCTGTTCTGCTTACACTTAGGGTCTCTACAATTGGCAGTAGTTCTTTACCTTGGAAAGAAAAGCCATTGAGTTCTTTCAAAATCAACTAAAAAGGCAACGTGTTTAAGATAAGCCTATGACTTCTTAGCTGTATAATCTAATGGTGCTTCAGCCTTACCATTACTTCCAATAACAGGCACACTAATACAAAACCAATGAAACCCACTAAAAAGTCATATAAGACTGTGAAAACTATATTTGACTAAATTATAAAATCTGGGGCGTCTGGGTGGCTCAGTTGGTTAAGCGTCTGACTTTTGCTCAGGTCATGATCTCACGGTTCGTGGGTTCCAGCCCTGCGTCGGGCTCTGTGCTGACAGCTAGCTCAGACTCTGGGTGCTGCTTCAGATTCTATATCTCCCTCTCTCTCTGACCCTCCCCTGCTCGCACTGTCTCTCTTTCTCTCTCAGAAATAAATAAAACATTTTTAAAAAGTTAAAAAAAATAAAGTCTAAGGGCATAGAGTAGATTTATTCGTGTTACTTGAGCTCAGTAATGATTACTAAATGACCATAAAAGTTTCTTATTTAGGCCATACCCCACTGCAAACAGGCTAGCTTCCCATGTAGATTCAAGGACATTATATCTATAGCCCAAACACAGTCATTTTCATGAGACTAATCTAAACAATCTAATACATTCTCTGAGAAATTTATTTAATGCTAAAAGAGGTGAACAATGGGACTTACATGTGTTAAGTCACACAAAATCAGAAAGAGATTAAGAAATGCATTAACCTTTGTCACAATACGAGATACTACCAACTTAGATCTTAAATGACTTCTCAACACCCAAGGATTCCAAGTTGACTCCCTTTTGTTCTATGTCTAAATTGAAAGTTGTGCTACAGTAAATCTGTTACAATAATTTGCATAAGAATAACTCAGCTATTTGTTAACAAGGACCGTTCCTTTTTTTTAATGTTTTTTTTTTTTTTAAATTTATTTCTGAGAGAGAGAGACAGCGTGAGCAGGGGAGGGGCAGAAAGAGAGGCAGACATAGAATCCGAAACAGTCTCCAGGCTGAGCTGGCTGTCAGCACAGATCCTGACATGGGGCTCAAATCTACAAACCTGAGATCATGACCTGAGCCGAAGTTGGACGCTTTACCGACTAAGTCACCCAGGCGCCCCACAAGGAATGTGCCTTAACCTTGTCCAACTGATTCTAATTCAGAGATTTGTGTTGCCACCCAGAATATATATTTTTAATGGGTACCCTAAGATCTAGAATCTAGGAAACTTCATAGACTATACCTTGAGAAATGCTGAATGCTTTATTTCTAAGGCTGTTTCCAGGTATAAAATGTTTAGGCCTTGTAGAATAGAAAATGGTAAAAAGAAAGCAGAGGAATAAACATGACTGATGATATAAAAGGACACATAATATTAATGAAAGACTCATTCTTCATCAGTACATACTGCCAATATGCCAAGCACAGTACATGTAACTAGTAATAAAGAGATGAAGGGGAGCTCTCAGTCTACTAGAGGTGACAGAAAATAAACAAATAATTATGAGACAGTAACATAAATGCAGCAATGGAGGGGGAAAACAGAAAAGTATTCTTTCTGATGGAGAGAATAAGGATAAGAAGGGATTATTTCTCTCTTTTTTATTTTCCTCTTTCCTTCTCCTCTTCCTTATTACACTGATACATTCTAATATCCACCTCCAAGATGACCCATATCAATACCTAATATCTTCATCTATGTTATTGTCTCTATTGTTTTATACAAATACCAGCTACATTCATAAACAAGTACACACGTATATCTGATTTTTTTTCATTGTTTACCATGCTGTGGCAGACAGACTCTCTGAGACTCCTGATATTCTCACCCGTGTATAATTCCCTCACCTTGAGTCAGGGTGTGATCTATGACCTATGATCTAGTAAATTGAGTACACCAAAGGTTATTGGGTTACATGATTACATGTATATGATTATGTTGCATAAAATTATAATGCCTATCTTAATGAAAGATTCTCTCTCTGTTGCTGGTTTTGAGGAAGCAAGAGTCCATATTGGAAAAACTCACATGGCAAGGAACTGAGGGCATCCCCCATCTGACAATCAGAAAGAAACATGGCCCCTCAGTCCACCAATTCACGAGGAACTGAATGTTGCAGCAACCACATGAGCCCAGAAGTGAATCCTTTGCCAGTCAAGCCTCAAATGAGGCCCCAGCCTCAGCTGACATCTGGATTGCAGGCTTGTGAGATCCTGAAGAGAGGACTCAGTTAGGCAATGCCCAGACTCCTGATTCACAGAAACTTGAGAAAATAAATGTGTGATATTTTAATCCACTAAATTTGTGATAATGTGGTTATGCAACAATAGATAACTATTATACATATAAAATGGGATTATTATGAATCCATTTCTATGAATCCATAGAATACATTAAAAGGTAACTATCTCAGTTTTGCCTGAGCCCTGACTACTTGATCATCTGGGTAGGATGTGCAAAGTAGACTACTGAAACCAAAGTTCAGACCATTTCCCAAATCTTTCTTCAGGGTTTAAAAAAGTTGTGTTTAAAGACACCAAAGCTGGAGATCGAAGAGAGGATTTCATTAGAAAGAGCTATCAATTTTCAGAGTGCTAATTCCTGCTCCCCTGGGAGACTGAGTAGAAGGACTTATCCCTCACCTAAAGCCTAGTGTGAGGAAGATCAAAGAAACTATTTAGAAAGTTTGATACATGGCCCCAATGCCTATGGAGCTACAAGATGAGTGAATTGCTAAAGGGGGCTTGGTGGAAAATTAGAAAGGCATTTTTGGGAATTAAATGTGGTCTATTTACAGAAGGTCAAGTATATCTTTTCTGTGGACAAGATGTGAGCCACAGAAGAGACAGTGGGGTGGAATTATTATAAATCCTGCCTAAGAAGGATGTTTGGAGTGTTGAAGAAGTCTCAGCAGAGGGAGGTTGAAGTGCACCAGCATATGTTCAGGGGACTAGGAATAAGTAGGAAACTACCAGACAAAAGAGTTGCATCAGCCCAAGTCAAGTGAATTGCAGGGAGATATGTCCAGTTCTCCAAAGAACGCATGGACTATTCATTAGAAGTAGAGTCAGCCTCAAGCATCCACCAAGTCCAAGGAGTGCCAACTGAGGCAAACTCTCACATAAAATCTTTCCTGATCCTTTATGGTTTTTTTCCTCCTCTCTTCTTTCAGCAGTACTCCTTTGATTCTGAAAGAGTCAGAAACCAATGTTAGACAATTGTGGGAGAAAGGGTAGAAACACAGGAAGATAATTAGGTTCCTCTTTAGCATCAAGCTAGGAAGAGGAGAAGCTTTAACTTTGAATGAAGTCTTTAATTATTACACTGACTGAACATATTAATTACTGAACAGAGTCTTTTTTAAGCCAAAATGATTTAAAGATGCTTCACTGTTCAATAGTGAGAAGTAAACAATGAGCTTGCCTTATATTTTATCCAACAGCCAAAATTCTAGAGCTCTACTAAATGGTTGTGTAAGAGCAGTCATGGGTGAGAAATAATGCCTATGATTACCTCCTATAAATCCTGCTCTTTCGATGGTTTTCTACACTTTTTTCATTCAACTAAACTGCACAGAAGTCTGACTTCTCACAAGTCATCTCCTATAATTCTAGGAATTATAACTCTAATGCATTTATTTATAGTGGTTTGAATGAAGCATAAATCTATTTGATCTGTTGATGGGCACACTCTTTTCCCCTATCAGGTTTTATTTGCTTGTTTGCTCCTTTAAGCAGCAATTCTGGTATTAATGCTGCAGCAACTAAGATTGTCTATATAAATTTTTAAATATTGCTGATTTTCATTTCTATAAGATAGTCCCAGGAATGAAATTTCTTTTTTGAATGATACATACACATATACACATATTTGATAAAGGCTGAAACCTTAGCATTTTCACCAGTAATGAAAGAGAGTGATTTTCATCATGTCTTAGCCAGAAATACATGTTAAAACTCTTATCAATTTTTGTCAGTCTACTGGGTGCAAAATGAAAATTGTTGTATTGATTCATATTTATTTGAAGAGCAGCAAATCTGAGCATCCATGATTTTACAAAACAAAGATTTTTAGAATGGTAGAAGCTTTTATAAAGATATACGAGACATACTTACCATCATATTGTAAGTTTGAGACAAAGAAAATTTTGATTGACTTGTTAGTATCACACAGTTCTTCACTGGCAAACTTAAACTAAACAATGCAGTTGTGGTCTCTTAGTTTTCAAGGCAATACTCTTTTCATCAGAAGCCACTCTTTATTAGGAAAATATGTGATTAGCAAATAAATAAGAAACATAGATAATAAACACCATGAGTTCCAAAAAGGAGAGAAAGTTCACTATGAGCTATAATAGGCACAGAAAAAAATGAAAGTAGAAGTTTAGAAAGATTAAAAATACGCTTCTTTAGAAGAACCACATTCATTCAGCTTATGAGCTGCTCCTTGGAAAAATGTCAGATGTAAGGTAACCTCCAGAAATCATTGAGGCTAAAATCCCATAATGAATTACTATTTTGTAATAAACAATGGTATGCCAATCGCTTAAAAGAATTACTCACACAGAAAAATCTTACTTATTTCTTTGGTGTGAGAACAATTCTATATAAGAAAATCCATGCATATACTTTTTAAAAATTCTGGTACAGCTAAAATACAGTGTTATATCAGTCTAGCTGTATAATAAAGTGATTCAACAATTCCATACATTACAGAGTGCTCATCATAATAAGTGTACTCTTCATCCCCATCTCCTATTTCATCTATAACTGACCCACCTGCCCTCTGGTAACCATCAGCCTGTTCTCTATAGTTGAGTCTATTTTTTAATTTGTCTCTTTTTAAAATGTGTTCATTGCTTTTATTTCTTAAATGCCATACATGAGTGAAATCACATGTTATTTGTCTTTCACTGACTGATGTATTTCACTTAGCATCATACCCTCCAGTTCCATCCTTGTTGCTGCAAATGGCAAGATTTCATTCTTTTTTATGGCTGAATAATATTCCATTGCATATATACACTACCTTTTTTTATCCATTCTTCTATTGATGGATACTTGGGCTGCTGCTATGTCTTGGTTATTGTGGATAACGCCACAATTAACATAAGAGAGTAATATTTTAATTTCCTTTGGTAAATACCCAGTAGTGAAATTACTGGATAATATGGTAATGTAGTTTTTAATTTCTTGAGGAAACTTCATACTGTTTTGCACGAGGGTTCCTTTTTCTCCATGTTCTTGCCAACACTTGTTGTTTCTTGTGTTTTTCATTTTAAAAATTCTAACTCCTGTGAGGTGATACCTCACTGTGGTCTTGATTTGCACTTCCCTGATGATGAGTGATGTTGACCATATCTTCATGTGTCTGCTGACCATCTGTATTTCTTCTCTGGAGAAATGTCTGTTCATGTCTTCTGCCCATTTTTGATTGGTTTATTTGGTTTTTTGGTGTTGAGTTGTGTGAGTTCTTTATATACTTTGGATACTAACTCTTTATCTGACATGTCATTTGCAAAGATCTTCTCCCATTCAGTGATTTTCTTTGATAGTTTCTTTTGCTGTGCAGAGTCTTGTATTTTGAAGTAGTCCCAATTGCTTATGTTCACATTTGTTTCCCTTGCCTCAGGAAACATATCTAGAAAAATGTTGCTATGGCTGATGTCAGAGAAATTACTGCCTGTGCTCCCTTCTAGGACTTTTATGGTTTCAGGTCTTATATTTAAGTTTTTAATCCATTTTTAGTTTATTTTTGTGTATGGTGTAAAAAGTGGCCCAGTTTCGTTCTTTTGCATGTAGCTGTCCGGTTTTCCCAACACCATTTGTTGAAGAGACTGTCTTTTTCCTATTGCATTTTCTCACCTACTTTATTGAAGATTAATTGAACATATAATCATGGGTTTATTTCTGGGCTTTCTGTCTTATTCCATTGAACTTTGTGTCTATTTTTGTGCCAGTGCCATACTGTTTTGATTACTACACTTTGTCGTATATCTTAAAATGTGGGATTGTGAAACTTCATATATATACTTTTTTAGAACTGAGAGTAGTGTAAAATACTATGCATATAAGATAAATAATAAATGGTATTGAACAAGACCTAGATAATTTTTGTTACTCAGATTCAAAATTTCCTTAAATATTATATAGAATTATAAAAAATGTTTTAAAACAGTGAAAAGAAAGTAAACAAAAAAGTCTATAACAGAAGTCTATAAGATTATTTTTTAATAGCATTCAGTGAGCTACAAAGAATGGGACATCTGGGTTACTTAACTATGAAACACGAATAAAAATAAGCTCTTTTTCAGTTGAGCATGGTCAGCATATGAAATTTGCATCCCTTAGAGATATGTTTGAAAATGATCTCAGAAAGTTTGAATTTGCTCATGAGAAATTTATATTTTCACTCCAAATCTACAAGTGTTATTATATACCCAGCTATGTGCCAAAGATTTTGATAGATGTTAAATAATCAAGCTTATGAAACATGTTCTTTACTTTCATGTAACTTAAAATATAAGATGAAAGGATGTTGGAGCACATTGCTTTTTTATAAGGTTTCTTTATTTATTTAGAAATAGTGAGAGCTGAGCAGGGGAGGAAGGGAGGGAGAGAAAGAGAGAGAGAGAAAGAATCCCAAGCAGACTCCTTGCTATCACTGTGGAGCCCAATGTGGGGCTCAGTCTCACAAAGTGTGAGATCATGACCTGAGCCAAAATTAAGAGTCAGATGCTTAACTGACTGAGCCACCCAGGTGTTCCCATTGCTTTTTTTTTCTTTCTTTTTTTTTTTTTTTTTTTGAGTCCATTGCTTATTAACCAACACACTTGCTGTTAAAACATCACTTTTGTCACTGTTATAAATAATATTCTAGGATTAATGTGAGTCTCTCGGCGTGATAGTTTTGTGTTATTTTATTAAACTATACAAGGTCAGTGATTTTCTCATCATGACATTTTAAAAATGTAGTTTAGTTTATGTTTGCAGGAAAAGCACATGTTCTTTCTGCTTCCTCTAAACTTAAATGGAAGTTATCATCTATACTACTAACTTAACACTTATTTCTTGTTTCCTTCACTCATTCAACACATACTAGGAGCATTTATTATGGTTCATGCATTATTCTGAACACCTTTTAATATTTCTGGTTATACTTTAAGGTTATATATTAGGGAAGCATACAACCCTCAACTAAGTTTACAACTCTGTCAGGCCAAAGAAATAATAAATATATACATACTACTATATAATATATATATACTAGTACTTAATGTATCTAGCACTTACCTACATGGGCTTTCTTTTAGTATAGTATGACATCTGGAATCAAACTACATCAAACTATTGTGGTTCAAATGCTGGACCCAAAACCTGTGCGATTTTGAACAAGTTATTTGACCTGTGCCTAACTTTCAAATCTGCCAAATTAGGATAACTAAACACATATAATAAATAGTAACTGGGATGCTATGTGGCATGGTGTTTTAGTATATGATTGGTATATAGCACATAGCAGTTATTAGTATTAAAGAAGGAGTGTAGTGAAAATGTTTTTAATATGGCATAGGCCTTTAATTGCAAAATATAAAAATCAGAGTAGCCTAGGAAAGTCCAGCAAAGGAGAGGAATTTTAGGGAAAATGGGCAAATTGTTTAAATTTTGGTAACTTAAGTTCTCATTTATAAAACTTCTAAAATAGATAAAAATTTTCTCTGAAATTCATTCAAATTCTACTATTCTTTTATTCTATCACTAAAACAAAGTATGCCAGGCCTTAATCATAAGATACAGCATTGGTCTCACATACCAAGTGTGAAAGTTTGTGATAAGAAAATCATAACCCTTTATGCACCTGTTTCCTTTGTATACTCATTGCTCACCTCTCTAAGGTGGCAGGACACAATTAAATGAAGCTTGTGAAAGAATGAGATATTGCCAAAAAACAAGGCACTATTATTACTTAAAGATAAAATATTGAATTACTGGAAAAGAGATAGGTAACCATCTCACAGACAGTTCCATGCTATTCATTTGGGATACATTTCACAAGCAATGCTTTTATCATAGTGATTCAGGAAAAAGTAACTGCCAAACATTTTCTCAAACAGTTGAAAAAAAAACAACTCTGTGAGAGGCAAATGTTGGCTAATGTTCTTTCTTTTCCCTTCCCATGTATCGTAAATCACATATACCAAAATCTTTACAGTGTTTTGACCTTTCAACAATTTCACTATGAAGAAAAGATTATGATTTCTTAAATCTTGTAGAAGTTTTCCTTAATAAAATGCGTTTGAATAATTCGTGTAAAATAAATCTTGATTTCCTCACAGATAGTAAAGGACAATAACAGTGTTATCTGGATCTCATTTCAGCTGCTTTGCTCAGCTTAATTGCAACAAATTCCATCATCCTTTCCAATTCGATTTTCTCTTTCAAATGTTTTTGAATCCCAATCTGTGCCTTGGAGGGAAACCTTGCTTATTGACCTCAATATAATTATCAGCAGCCATCCATGAAGCACAGCATGTATTGTACAAATATTTGGACTGATCATCTATTGTGCCAGAAACTTTAAAAATTGTCTTGCTTCACACACGATTTGCCCTCTAAAAATATGGACAGACACTGTTAACTTGACAAGAGAGGAAAAGGAGAAAAAAATAATTAGATGCGGGCGGATGAAAGAGAGTAGTACTCGGTGTTTGAAAGGCAATTTTGTACCATCACTAATTACAGGAAAATAGAAAGGGTCAGAAGCAATGGGAATGTCATAATTTAACATTCAAAGAAGTAAAGAAGCAGGAATAAGCAAGAGAAAGGCCCTGTGATGATACCTCTTTTCTGGACAGTTTTTTGGTCCCTTTTCTTTAAAGCTTATATAATGGCAAAAGAAGGAATATTAGTGAAAATCAAAGAAATGAAGCCTGTTAGTTTAAGCTTTCTATTGGCAACCCATGTAAAGAGACACAAATTAGGAGTGAGACCTGGAACGCATTACTTCACCTCTTACACCTCAGTTTTCTCAACTGTGGAGTGTTTTGACTAGACAGTGGCAATGCCACTGCTCTCATTTCTAAGATTTGTATATGCCTGGCTGATTTGGCTGTCAAGAGAATGCAGTCATCCAAACAACAAATTAAATTAGCTATAGCAATTTCCAAATCAGCAAAACAATTATTTTGTTTTGTTTTAATTTTTAACTGACTTGGCTTTTCTACTAGTTGACAAGAATATACATGTAAAGAAGTGGAAGCTGGTGCAGCCTTAGAAATTTGAGTTTAAAACATTCCCAAGAGAACTAAACAAAAATGAATCATGGGTACGCGATGACAGAATGGTGTTCAGAGTTTGAAATATGACTTTGAAGATACCAGTGTTTACAAGAAAGAGAATCTATTGAAAAGCAAGTTTGAATAAATGATAACAGAAACTAAACTTACTTTTTTTTAACAAAACAAATTTCAAATAGAGTCATCCAAAAATATATCTCTCAGAGTAAGAGGGAAGAAACTAGGGAATTTAACACAAAAATTTACAATCTCAAAAAATATTTATTACATGAATGAATATTAGGTTGATCTGCTATCAAGATGAAGAAACAGGATTTTTGTTCATTCTCTAAGCATGTCCCCATGCAAAGTTAAGATCTTGGAGATTATAGTAAATACTTCCCTATTCTGAACACTTGACACTCTCATGTCCTAATCAGCAATCAATAAATCAATAGTCAAGATGCATTTTTCATTCCTACTGTTCATCTATTGTTCCTCTTATAGTGAAGAACTCTGTGATGAGCCTGAATTCCCTTGTTCAAAGCCTCAGGCTGCTTATCTTCTACCCCAAGAGGAGATGTTTATGCACCTTTAAGCCCAAAACCCACCTAGAAAAACTGAATAAGTAGAAATGGTTAACTTAAAGTTGCTTTTACTTTTTTAAAAATATTTCAATAATAGCATGGAATTATGGTTGAGGCAAGCATGAAAATTTGATTGAGTTACCTTGAATTGTGGCTTATAAATCAATGTACATTTATCAACCCATCTAACATATAAAAAGCACTTTAAATATATGACACTGTCCATGGCCAAGGGGGTTACAATCTACACTATTTATGGAGATAACTAGTATATAAAAAGTTAAGAAAAAAATAATATAGTAATTCCAGTGTACTAAATGAATAATTCACTGATTACACACAGACATACACACACACACACACACACACACAAATTTTTCTCTGAGTTAGGAGAATAAGGTCTCTGTGAGCTATAGCATTTCTTTTTTTTTTTAAGTTTATTTATTTATCTTTGAGAGAGATAACACTCACAAGCATGAACAGGGTAAAGGCAGAGAGAAAGGGAGAGAGAATCCCAAGCAGGCTGTGCACTCTCAGCAGAGAATCCAGTGAAGGGCTCAAATTCACAAACCATGAGATTATGACCTGAGCCAAAACCAACAGCTGGATGCTTAACTAACTGAGCCATCCAGGAGCCCTGAGCTATAATGTTTCTTGGAGGTGAATAGTACTAATGTTGACCTTGAAGAATCGGTGAAATAGCTATCAGAAAAAAAGTAAATTTATATAAATAGATTGACATTATTAAATATTAAAAAATAGATAATATTGACTATAAAATCAAGACTATATAAAATAATGGCATTGTGGAGGAAGTATGTAGAATTTGAGAGGGTCAGGGTTTGTGAAAAACCAGTGGAGTCAGAATCCAATGTAGTGATTCTATCTTTGAATTGACTAGAATAAATCTAACTGTTATTAAAATAAAGAGGTTATGTCACTGAAGTAAATCACTGGATTGTTGTGAATAACTAACACTATATAAATGGACACAGCTATAACAGAGACAAATCCAATTAATATATTTAGCAAACAGATGAAGAGAGTAGAGTATAATGAAAAGCTGTGTAGGTCAATGGGCAGGACACCTGGATCCAGCTTCAAGTTGCCACCCACTAACTGAATCACCTGAGTTTTTCAATAACCACTTCCCAACTCTTGGAATTGTGCCCTATTTGCAAAAGGTTAATATTGGAATAAATGACTAGTAAGGTTCCTTCCTGTTCTAAAAGTCTGAGTCTGTACAGAATGAGGGTATTAGTTGAACCCTCTTTCCAAGAGAGGCTATATTAGCCTTTAGTACTTCAATTTCTGCTTGCTATAACTGGTGTGTATCACATATGAGATCAAAGCAGGTATTTCCTAAGATAGTACAGACTCTAGTAAAAGGTGCTGCATGAAAATTTACTTGATCTATTCCTCACTCAGTTTGGAATAAATTATTAAATATCATGACCATTTAGTAAAGAGAATTTGGATTTTTTTTTTATGTTGCGGGAAGGATGTTACTGCTACACAATATTTTTATGAAAGAAAAGGTGGTGAGAAAGGATATTATATAAAAGAAAAGTAACAATGAAAAACAATAGAGGACCAATTTTGGAATGTGTTATTAGACCCAGAAATCAAGAAAATAAATTAATGGATCTTCTTGTTATTGGGACTAAGCTTTCCCTTTCAGCCCCAGATGTATTCTATTTTTTACTCTTATAAAGGGAGTAAATAATTTTGTTTTATTTCTCTAGTTCTCATCTTTCAGTTAACCATCATTATTCTATAAGATTTATATACATAAGTAAAGCATACTGTTATCTTCTATTGGTAAAATTCTAAAGTACCAAGTTATTTAATCACCACTGTTACTTATATCAGTACTGTATTCCATTACTTATTAGGATCTATTGGCATCCACTAATAAGCAGAGAAACTAGTGTTCATAAACAAGATGTATCATATATATCCTCATATATATGAAGTTTAAATGAATCAATAAGAAAAACTACATTTCTCCTTCAGCCTGCAATTACACTATTGATATATGATGTTCCACCCATTTGGAAGTTATATTTCTAATGCTAACATCCCTGGATTTTTCCATATGCTCCTAGACATCAAATACTTTTCTTTTCTCATGTCCCATTATTACTACAAACTCATCCTAAGGATGGAATCCCAGTGTCTACTCCAGCATAAAGATATCATTTAATAATGTCAATATTAAAAGTAAGTCCACAATGTGCCGACTTTTGTGTATAATATGTAAAGCCTTGATTTTTTTTAACCTAATAGGAACATGCTTCTAAATCCTAATATATTTTTATACAGATAATAGATATACTCGTTAAAATATTCTTTTACCTATTATGAGAAAAAAAAAACAGAAGTTCAGAAGGAAGATAAAATCAAACTACTTAGAAAGTATCTAAAATCAAAAAGAAGAGGGGCGCTTGGGTGGCTCAGTCAGTTAAGCGTCCGACTTCAGCTCAGGTCATGATCTCATGGTTAGTGGGTTCCAGCCCCACGTCGGGCTCTGTGCTGCCAGGTAGCTCAGAGCCTGGAGCCTGCTTTGGATTCCTTGTCTCCCTCTCTCTCTGACCCTCCCCTGCTCACACTGCCTCTCTCTCTCAGAAATAAATAAAACATTAAAAAAAAAGAAGAGAAAAATAAAATATGATATTTTTCTATATAGATATCTTTCTCTACCTCTCAAGGGAAAAATGCCTTAAATTATATCCCTCTACTTTATTTTATGTTTTTAATTTACATCCAAGTGAGTTAGCATATAGTGCAACAATGATTTCAGGAGTAGATTCCTTAATGCCCCTTACCCATTTAGCCCATCCCCCCTCCCACAAACCCTCCAGTAACCCTGTTTGTTGTCTATATTTAAGAGTCTCTTATGTTTTTCCCCCTCCCTGTTTTTATATTATTTTTTCTTCCCTTCCCTTATGTTCATCTGTTTTATATTTTAAAGTCCTCATATGAGTGAAGTGATACGATATTCCTCTTTCTCTCATTAATTTCACTTAACATAATGCCCTCTAGTTCTATCCACATAGTTGCAAATGGCAAGATTTCATTCTTTTTGATTGCCAAGTAATACTCCATTGTGTATATCTATACCACGTCTTCTTTATCCATTCATCCATCGATGGACATTGGGACTTTTTCCATAATTTGGCTATTGTAGATAATGCTGCTATAAACATTGGGGTGCATGTGTCCCTTTGAAACAATACACCTGCATCCATTGGATAAATACCTAGTAGTGCAATTGCTGGGTCGTAAGGTAATTCTAGTTTTAATTTTTTGAGGAACCTCCATACCCTTTTCCAGAATGACTGCACCAGTTTGTATTCCTACCAGCAGTGCAAAAGAGATTCTCTTTCTCTGCATCCTCATCAACATCTTTTGTTGCCTGAGCTGTTAATGTTAACCATTCTGACAGGTGTGAGATGGTATCTCATCGTGGTTTTGATTTGTATTTCCCTGCTGATGAGTGTTGAGCATTTTTTCATGTGTCATTTGACATTTTGGATGTCTTCTTTGGAGAAGTCTATTCGTGTAGTTTGCCCATTTCTTCACCGGATTATTTGTTTTTGGGGTGTTGAGTTTTCTAAGTTCTTTATAGATTTTAGATACTAACCCTTTATTCGATGTGTCATTTGCAAATATCTTCTGCCATTCCAATGGTTGCCTTTTAGTTTTGCTGAATGTGTCCTTTGCTGTGCAGAAGCTTTTTATCTTCATGGGGTCCCAATAGTTCATTTTTGCCTTGCTTTACCTTTCCTCCAGAGACATGTTGAGTAAGAATTGCTGCAGCCAAGATCAAAGAGGTTGTTGCCTGCTTTCTCCAACAAAAATTTGATGGCTTCCTGTCTTACATTTAGGTCTTTCATCCACTTTGAGTTTATTTTTCTGGATGGTGTAAAAAAGTTGTCCAGGTTCATTTTTCTGCCTGTTGCTGTCCAGTTTCCCAGCACCACTTGCTGAAAAGACTGTCTTTATTCCATTGAATATTCTTTTCTCCTTTGTCAAAGATTAGTTGGCCATACATTTGTGGGTCCATTTCTGGGTTCTCTATTCTAGTCCATTGATCTGAGTGTCTGTTTTTGTGACAGCACCATACTATCTTGATGATTACAGCTTTGTAATACAGCTTGAAGTCCAGGATTGTGATGCCTCCAGCTTTGGTTTTCTTTTTCAAGATTGCTTTAGCTAGCTGGGGTCTTTTCTGGTTCCATAAAAATTTTAGGATGGTTTTTTGTAGCTCTGTGAATAATGTTGTTATTATTTTAATAGGGATTGCATTGAATATGTAGATTGCTTTGGGTAGTGTTGACATTTTAACAATATTTGTTCTTCCCATCCAGGAGCATGGAATATTTTTCCATTTTTTTGTGTGTCTTCTTCAATTGCTTTCATAGGCTTTCTAAAGTTTTCAGTGTATAGGTTTTTCACCTCTTTTGTTAGATTTATTCCTAAGTATTTTATGGTTTTTAGTGCAATTGCAAATGGAATCAATTTCTTGATTTCTCCTTCTGTTTCTTCATTATTGGTATATAAGAATGCAACCAATTTCTGTTCATTGATTTTATGTCCTGTGATTTGCTGACTTCATGAATCAGTTCTAGCAGCTTTTTGGCACAATCTTTTGGGTTTTCCATATAGAGGTTCGTGTCATCAGTGAAGCCTTTTATTTCTTTGTGTTGTCCTATTGCTGAGGCTAGGACTTCTAATACTATGTTGAATAACAGTGGTGAGAGTTATCCCTCTATTTTAGAACTGTGATCTTTCATAAGCTAAAGGTCTGTCTTCTAAAAATCTGATACTCTTTTTTTTAATGATTAATCAAAATCCACACTTTATTCAAATTCCCTTAGTTTTAACTTTTTCTGTTGCACCATTTCATCCAGGATACCACAATGCATTAAGTCATCATGTCTCCCTAGGTGCTTTATGGTTTTGGCAATTTCTTAGAAATTCTTTGTCATTGATGACCTTGACAGTTTTTTATTTTAATTCCAGTATACTTAACATATAGTGTTATTTTAGTTTCAGGTGTACAATATAGTGATTCAAGGATTCTGTACATTACTCAGTGCTCATCATGATAAGTATACTTTTAATCCCCATAACTTATTTCACCCATCCCCTCCACCTTCTCCCCCTCTAGTAACCATCATTTGTTCCCTATGGTTAAGAGTCTGTTTTCTTATTTGTCTTTTTTTTTTTTAATTTGTTCATTGCTTTTATTTCTTAAATTCCATATGTGAGTGAAACCATATGCTATTTGTCTTTCTCTGACTGATGTATTTCATTATACCTCCAGATCCATCCATGCTGTTGTAAATGGCAAAATTTCATTCTTTTTCATGGCTGAGTAATATTCCATTGTGTATATAGACTATCTTTTTTTAATCCATTCTTCTATTGATGGACACCTGGGCTGCTTCCATATCTTGGTTATTGTGGATAATGCCACAATTAACATAGGACAGCATATATCTTTTAAAAGTAATGTTTTCATTTCCTTTAGGTAAATACCCAGTAGTGAACTTACTGGATAATATGGCAATGCAGTTTTTATTTTCTTGAGGAAACTTCATACTGTTTTCCACAATGGCTTCTCCAGTTTGCATTGCCACCAATAGTGTATGAGGGTTACTTTTTCTCCATATTCTTGCCAACACTTGTTGTTTCTTGTGTTTTTCATTTTAACCATTCTAACTCCTGTGAGGTGATACCTCACTGTGGTTTTGATTTGCACTTCCCTGATGATGAGTGATGTTGACCATATCTTCATGTGTCTGTTGACCATCTGTATTTCTTCTCTGGAGAAATGTCTGTTCATGTCTTCTGCCCATTTTTGATTGGTTTATTTGGTTTTTTGGTGTTGAGTTGTGTGAGTTCTTTATATACTTTGGATACTAACTCTTTATCTGATATGTCATTTGCAAAGATCTTCTCCCATTCAGTGATTTTCTTTGATAGTTTCTTTTGCTGTGCAGAGTCTTGTATTTTGAAATAGTCCCAATTGCTTATGTTCGCTTTTGTTTCCCTTGCCTCAGGAAACATATCTAGAAAAATGTTGCTATGGCTGATGTCAGAGAAATTACTGCCTGTGCTCCCTTCTAGGACTTTTATGGTTTCAGGTCTTATATTTAAGTTTTTAATCCATTTTTAGTTTATTTTTGTGTATGGTGTAAAAAGTGGCCCAGTTTCGTTCTTTTGCATGTAGCTGTCCGGTTTTCCCAACACCATTTGTTGAAGAGACTTTTTCCTATTGCATTTTCTCGCTTACTTTACTGAAGATTAACTGATCATATAATCATGGGTTTATTCCTGGGCTTCCTATCCTGTTCCATTGATCTTTGAGTCTATTTTTGTGCCAGTGCCATACTGTTTTGATCACTAAAGTTTTGTACTCTAATTTAAAATCTGGAATTGTGACATTTCCAGCTTTGTTTTTCTTCTTCAAGAATGCTTTACCTATTCTGGGTCCTTTATGGTTCCATACAAAGTTTAGGATAATTTGCTTTAGTTCTGTAAATCATGTTGGTATTTTGATAGAGATTGCATTAATTCTGCAGATTGCTTTGTGTATAGACATTTTAATAATATTTGTTCTTCCAAGCCATGAGCATGGAATATTTTTTCATTTCTTTGTGTCATCTTCAATTTATTTCATCAATGTTTTATAGTTTTCAGAGGATTTTTTACCTTCTCACTTGTTTTTTCCCAGATATTTTATTATTTTTGAAGCAGTTGTAAATGGGATTGTTCTTAATTTCTCTCCTTTTTTCTCCTTAATTTCTCTTTTTGTTTCTCCATTGTTAGAATGGACAAATGCAACAGATTTCTGTATATTGATTTTTTTATCCTGCAACCTTACTAAATTCATTTAACAGTTCTATTGGTTTTTTGATGGAGTCTTTAGAGTTTTCCATATATAGTATCATGCCATCTGCAAATATTGAAAATTTAACTTCTTTACCAAGTTGGATGCCTTTTGTTCATTTTCTTGTCTGATTGCCATGGCTAGAACTTCCAGTACTATGTTGAATTAAAGCAGTGAGAGTGGATATCTTTGTCTTCTTCCTGACCCTAGGGGAAAAGTTCTCAAATTATCACCACGAAATATGATGTTAACTCTAGGTTTTTCATATATCATCTTTATTTTGTTGAGGTATTTTCCTCTCTAAATCTACTTTGTTGAGGGCTTTTATTATGGATGGATGTTGTACTTTGTCAAATGCTTTTCCTACATTTATTGAAATGCCTATATAATTTTTACCTTCCTGATGTGCTATATCACATAGATTAATTTGCAAATATTGAACCACTTTTACATCCAATAATAAATCCCACTTTATGGTAAATAATTATTTTTAATGTATCATTCAATTTGGTTTGCTAATATCTTGTTATTTTACATCTAGGTTCATCAGAGATATTGGTTTTCAGTTCTTTTTTTTGTAGTGTCTTGATCTGGTTTTGGTATCAGGGTGATGCTGACCTCACAGGATGAATTTGGAAGCTTTCCTTCCTCTTGGTTTTTGTTTTTGATTGTTTGTTTGTTTATTTATTTATTTATTTGAAATAATTTGCGAAGAGTAAGTATCAACACTTCTTCAAATGTTTGGTAGAATTTACCTGTGAAGCCATCTGGTCCTGGACTTCTATTTGTTGGAAGAATTTGATTACTGATTGAATTTCATTGCTTGTGATACTTTTATTATAAGGCCATTTCCAACATTTTTTGTTCCTAAATTAAGAATTAAATCTAACAATTACTAGGTAGCAATGTGATAACTATATTATAGCAGAAAATAATGATGAACCAGTAAGATAGACCACCATCAATGGTGCTAGTTGAAAGAGTATTTCTGGATCCTTTATTCATCTTTTCTGTGTAATGGTAAATAAGTGTTATGAGAAGAAAAGTATTATTAAGCATCAATAACAGTTTTCATTTTATATCTATATCGATTTCTCTTTATTTATATACCTATCCATCACTTACACTACAAAGTATTTTATCAAATGCTTTGTCTTTCACAAATGAATATACTTTCCTGTAGCTGCTGCTACATTTATCAGTTTTATCTTTGTAAAAAATTCCTTGATTGAAATTGATCTCTCATTAAAGAAACTCAGAAGTCATCCAACCCAATCTCTTCTCCAGTACAATAATCCTATTATTATTTTCAGTGTGATCTATTTGTAAAACGTGCTAACTCAATATTGAAAGAAAGGAAAACAGGAATGGAAAAATAGAAAGATAAATAATACAGAATTATTAGAAAGAACTAGCTTTAGTAGAAAAAACATGAGTTTCTTTTTTTAAAAAAAGCTTATTGTCAAGTTCGTTTCCATATAATACCCAGTGCTCATCCCTAGTGCCCTCCTCCATGCCCATCACCCGATCCCCTCTCCCCCACCCCCATTAGCCTTCAGTTTGTTCTCAGCATTCAAGAGTCTCTCATGGTTTGCCTCCCTCCCTCTCCCCAACTATTTTTCCCCTTCTCCTTTCCCATGGGCCTCCATTAAGTTCCTCCTAATCCACCTTTATGTGCAAACGAACGATATCTGTCCTTCTCTGCCTGACTTATTTCGCTCAGCATAACACCCTCAAGTTCCATCCATGTTGCTACACATGGCCAGAAATCATTCTTTCTCATTGCCAGAAAAAATATGAGTTTCAAAAGTTAGACTCCAGAAATAACTGACACATCCCAAACTAGGATAGATGGCAACATATAACTTCTTGACTATTTATTCTAAACACTTGACAAAGTTGCAACTTTACTATTAAATTAAATATTGATTGTTTTCAGGCCTTAAAATGCCCTTAAATACTAACTAGGTAAAAATCCATTGTTTCTCAATAATGAGAGTTATGATTAAACTGTTCCTTGCATTTTATAAAGCTTCTTTGAGCTCCTTTAATATACATGCTTTTAAATGATTTTATTTTTAACCTTAAAAGCCTTTGTATCTGATTTGCTTTTCACCTTTTGCTCCTTAAAATACTGATGTTTTTTATTTTTTTAAACTATATCATAGCAATTAATGGGTGGAGATATTTGGAAACGATTTTTACCATCAGCCTTAATATAATATAAAGGCTGGTGATAAATATTTAAATGTATTTCTATTGAAAGGACAATAAAAAATGAACGGTAGGAAAACAAATGGAGAATTTTTATGAAATATAGAAGATGATAAGATGTGCTTCATTTCGGTATACTGACCTAGTTTTAAAGATAATCAAAGCGGGGGGCGCCTGGGTGGCTTAGTCGGTTAAGCGTCCGACTTTCGCTTAGGTCATGATCTCGCGGTTCGTGGTTCGAGCCCCAAGTCGGGCTTTGTGCTGACTGCCAGCTCAGAGCCTGGAGCCTATGTCAGAGTCTGTGTCTCCCTCTCTCTCTGACCCTCCCCTGTTCACGCTGTCTCTCTCTCTCTCTCAGAAATAAATAAAAAAATTTTTAAAAATTAAAAAAAAAGATAATCAAAGGGTTCTAATTCCTGATTTTGACGCAGGTGGTGATCTCATGGTTTGTAAGATTCAGCCTTGTGTCAGGTACTGCGCTAACAGTATAGAGCCTGCTTAGAATTCTCCCTCTCCCTCTCCCTTTCTCTCTCTCCCTTTCTCTCTCTCTTTCAAAATAAATAAATAAATAAATAAATAAATAAATAAATGTTTAAAAAATAATAAAATGGAAATAATCAAAAATACACTACTACTGACTGTGATAGAGCAAATGGCCCTTAACTTGTATACACACACACACACACACACATACACACACACACAAAACTAAAAAACTAAAAACTGGGCAAAATATGAGTCAAACTATTTTCAGACATTGAACAACAAGAAGTTCAAACCTTTAATCCTTGAGGTAAGACAAACATAAAGGTAAGTCCTGTGTACATTTAGGTGCTCTGCCTGGTTTTCCTGGAATGGTGCAGAGGTGAAGCCAAACCTGAACAGGGATATTGCTAAGCTAAGGAGGTAGAGATTGAAGTTCTAAACCACTGAAGTAGTTAGAAATTTCTGTGCTGGGTACCAAACAGGAGGGCACTAGTGGCCAGACTATAACTGATTTCAAAAACCATGGAATTCAAACTACTGAATGACATCCTTAGGGTGCTGAAAAGAAAAAAAAAAAAACATATTGTCAACTTCAATGTCTATATCCAGCAAAAAAACAGAAATAGGCCCATACATACATGGCCGATTGATCTTGGCAAAGGTGCCATGGTAATTAAATGATGAAAGGGAAGTCTTTCAAGAAATCGTGTGGAATAATGGGTAAATATGCTGGAGGGGGAATTCTTATATCTGAACACTAAAATTGCTATTTGGGATATGAACAATGGTCTGCACTTGGTTACATGGAACAGTGCTGCTGAATTCATTACTGCCTCCCTATTACTCATTTCTTGTGTTACTTTCTTGCACTCGCAGGAAATTAAAAGTTGCCAGAAAAGAAAAAATATCAATGACTGTCTGCTATATGTTATAGAATAAATACTATGGTGTATTTCCATGGAAAAAAAACCAATGAATTTTTTTAATGTTAATTTGAAAAGACACTGATCATATTACGTACCTGGAGAAAGAATATGAACATATTAGAACATTTTGTTGGTGGATGAAAGTTGTAAGCTTCTAATATAAAATGAATTCACAATTTTTAAAGCACCTCATAAGCTACACTCAAGAGTGTAACTTTAGCACCTCACAAGTTCTAAATTCATCCATAACTAAGGGAAAAAGTTTGAAATGTTTCCTGTCAAACGTTTACTGTTTTTAATATCAGAAATATTGCTATTTATATTTGCATGAACTTGGGATAAATGCATTATCAAAACTGGTGCTTGGAACATGGATGGAACTTGATGTTGAGTGAAATAAGTCAGGCAGAGAAGGACAGATACTATATGTTTGCACATATAGGTGGATTAGGAGGAACTTAATGGAGGACCATGGGAAAGAAGGGGAAAAACAGCTGGGGAGAGGGATGGAAGCAAACCATGAGAGACTCTTGAATGCTGAGAACAGACTGAGGGCTGATGGAGGTGAGGGAAAAGGGAATGGGGGTGAAGGGCATGGAGGAGGACACTTGTTTGGATGAGCACTGGATGTTATATGGAAACCAACTTGACAATAAACTGTTTAAGAAAAAAATAAAATAAAATAAATAAAAGTTAAAAAAAAAAACGAAAGAAAACTGATGCTTGGGCAAATTGTAATCATAATATAGACCAGCTTTTAAAATGAAGAATTAACACAAGGATGTTCTTTCACAATTAATACAAGAAGTTTTTAACACCAGAAGTCTTTCTATTACTTGTAAACATTAACAATCAAACTTGAGAGGCAACTGAGCTCCTGCAATGGAGTTTGGCTAAAGCAGATATTTAATAAATGTGTTGACTAATGAGTGTTTAAATAAATGAATTTAATAAAATAACACTAGAGGGTGAGACAGAAGACTCAGTTGTACAGAAAATCACATCATCTCCATAAGATTTTATTTCTTCATGTGTAAAATAAGAGTGATAATACTTGTTTCACCTATCTCATACACTGCTACTAATAGCTGAAGAAATATCAGGTGGGAAAACAACTTAAAACTGAGATAAAAATATAAATAAATCTTTTCGAGGCTAATAGGAAAAAGCCATATTTTTTACTACTTACAATAAGTCAATAGTAACTTCATTTAGTAGAAATATCAAGAGGACCAGAGGAAATAGGTACTTGTAAAAAATGTTACTTTGTAGAACTGAATGAATACACCTCTGAAGTGTGAGCTTCACACAGACCTTTGTTATCAACCCAACAAAGAGGTGACAAGTTCCTTTATTTCTTAGATTTATTGCATTAACTTACACAGGGTTGTTTTCTGCATCTGGGGAAGGAAGGGATTCTGAGAGAAATATGTTTTAAACAAACGATAGGATGATCCTTGGTGTTTTTATCCAAACAAACAAAAAACCCAAAGCAATTGTGAAAGGAAACCAAAGAAAATAGCTCCTCTATTATCTTTATTTTGGGTCAAGCTATTTGGAAACAAGTCCCTGCATTTTGGCTCAAGTCTAGTAATATCACCCACTGAGCTTACCAGAATGGGAAATGTTAAGGTCTGCATTCTAAATGTCCACATTTGCTTTTCTTTTATATGACCAATGATCCCTGACCTAGACCATAATCTGGTAGTAAAAGAGATGGAAATGAGCTTCCTTCACAAATAGGCTGCTACCAACGAAGTGACTAATACAAGTTATTTATGTTAGCTTCTCAAAATACTTAGAGATTCTTTTTAAAAAATTTTTTTTACGTTTATTTATTTTTTGAGAGACAGAGAGAGGCAGAGTTATGTACAGAGGAGGGGCAGAGAAAGAAAGTGACACAGAATCTGAAGCAGGCTCCAGGCTCTGAGCTGTCAGCACAGAGCCGGACCTGGGGCTCCAACCCACTAAATGTGAGATCATGACCTGAGCCGAAGTCGGACGCTCAGCCAAATGAGCCGCCCAGGCGCCCCATCAAAATACTTAGGAGATTCTTAAAAGGAAATTTTTAAAATATCTGTTACCTTAAATTACTAAATTTTTCTGGAAAACACAAAATAGTAATGTTTCTAACCTAACTAAAGAGAAGCATTTCCAAATACAAGGAACTCGGATTTTTCCAGAGTTGTATATATCTTTTCATTAGGTGGAAGAAATTTAATCCAAGGGCCCCCTCACCAATTCTGTATTAACCAAGATTACTAAAAACTCCCTTTCCTGTGTTTTCTAACAATTCAGCACTGAGCATATTAGAGTATATAATACATCTGCAATCAGAACAGCGCCTAACATGCATGTGCACTGTAGGGACTAAAAATTATTGATTGAATGAATGCATGACTGAATGAATAATTTTATGAGAAAATTTAAAACAAATACTATAGTCTTTTTTCCTCGTTTCATTTCATCTTCACTAAATCTAATTTTCTTAGTTTTGTTGATTGCCTTTCTCAGCGTTACATGACACCACATATTTTGGATTTTGGGCTTGCAAACACATCTTTGTCATTTTGCTGCTGTCTTTGCATTTCTCTCCGTTTTACTTATCAGTAGTTTCTAAATTATCCTCCAAAATTTCAAAGAAGTTTTTATTTTGTTTATATTTTTGTGTGTATTGTGTTTTTTGTGTGTTTTCATTGTATTTATTTCTTCTTCTTTGTCTTTTCTAATTTACTATTCCTCATATAAAAGGCACTTTTGATTTTTATACATTGATATTTGATTCAATCACAACACCGAAATCTCTTTAAAGTTTAAGAATCTCTCGGGCACCTGGGTGGCTCAGTCCGTTGGGCATCCAACTTCTGCTCAGGTCATGATCTCATGGTTTGTGGGTTCAAGCCCCGCGTCAGGCTCTGTGCTGACAGCTAGCTCAGAGCCTGGAGCCTGCTTCATATTCTGTGTCTACCTCTCTGACCCTCCCCCACTCATGCTGTCTTTCTCTCTTTCAGAAATAAATAAAAACATTAAAAAAAAGAATCTCTCTATAAAATCTTAGGTTTATCCATACAACCCATCATATACCAACAGTTTTGTTCTGTCTTCTCTTTTATTCTTCACAGTCCATTATTTCATTGTCTAAGATCTCCAGTATAGTGATAAAGAATCAAAATGTTTTCATTTTCCTAACTTTAATGAATATGTTGCAATACCGTATGTAATATTTCTTGTTGAGTTTTGATAAAGAATCCTAATCAGGTTTAGTAAATTACTTTTTGCTCTTACATTGTTGGCTTGTTTATTTAAGGACTAGTCTCTGAATTTCATTAAATGCTTATATATCTGTTAAGACAATATTCTTTTTCTAATTTAATTAGTGTTGTGGTACATTACATTGGTAGATATTTTTTTATTTTGGAAAACACTTTCCTCATGAAGTATTATTATTGTTATTGTTTAATACACAACTGAAATCATTTGAAAATAACTTTTTTAGAATTTTTATATCCATACTCATAAATTCCTGGGTCTATAATCTTAATTTCATGTACTCTTTTTTGCCAGTTTTGTGACAAAGTTAAAAACATCTTTAGTAAATAAACTCAAGCGCTTTTTCTCTTTTGTCTATCCTCTGAAATGGAGTGCATAAGATCTCAATTATTAAAAATAAAAATAACAAAATGTATTAAATATTTATACCAGGCATTAAGTGCTAACTCAATCCTCACAACACTGTTATTAGTATCATTTACCATATTTTTAAAAACTCAGACAGATTAAGCAACTGAAATCTAATTAGAATCAATAAGAAAACAGAATTGCAAACAACTAGAAACTAACCAACACAGTTCTAAATAATCCATGGGTCAGAAAGAAATCTAAAAGAAAAATGAAGAAATACATTGAATTCAATGAAAATGAACATACAACCTGTCAAAATTTGTGAGATCTAGCTAAAAGGTATTGAGAGAGCAATTTATGGCCCTAACTGCTCATGCTAGAAAAGAGGTTCTCACCTCAAGAACCTAGAAAAAGAATATTGAAATAAACTCAAATCAAGCAGATGGAAGAAAATAATAAGATGGGAGGAGAAATAAATAAAAATGAAAACAGAAAAACAGCAGAGAATATCAACAAAACAATAGCTGTCACTAAAAAAAAATCAATAAAATTGATAAATAACTAACAAAACTAACAAAAGAGAAAAGACAGAAATTCCCAATATTAGGAACTAAGCAGGAGATGTTACTACACAGCCTGCAAATACCAAAAGAATAATTAGGGAATGTTATGAACACCACCACATATAAATTTGTCAACTTAGATTTTAAAACAACAACAACAACAACAACAACAACAACAATCTTTTACTCAAATGTATAAACTACCACAATTGAATATAAAACTTTAAAACTCTCAAACAATGGGGCATCTGCATGGCTCAGTAAGTTAAGCATCCAACTTCAGCTCAGGTCATGATCTCATGGTTTGTGAGTTTAGGCCCAGCGTTAGGTTCTGTGCTGACAGCTCAAAGCCTGGAGCCTGCTTCAGTTTCTGTGTCTCCCTTTCTCTCTGTTCCTCCCCTGTTCATGCTCTCCATCTCTCTCTCTTAAAAATAAGTAAATATTAAAAAAATGTCTTTAATAAAAAAATGAAACTCTCAAAAAAGAAATATCCAGGTCAAGAAAGTTTCACTGGTGAATTCTACCAAATGTTTAAAGAAAAATTAATACCATTTCTATACAATCTGTTTCAAAAAAATTTAGGAGAGAATAATTTCTAGTTTATTTTTTGAAGCTAGTATTACCCTCATATCAAAGTTTGACAAAGACGTACAAAGAAAAAAGGAAAGAAAAGGAAGAGAACTATGGATGAATAAACTTTATAGATACAAATATAAAACTCCTTAATAAAGTATTAACAAATAGAATTCAGCAATAGCAAATGAGATTTTTTTTCCAGGCATCCTAGACTGGGTCAATATTTAAAAAGCAGTCACTGTGGGGCACCTGGATGGCTCAGTTGGTTAAGCGTCTGACTTCAGCTCAGGTCATGATTTCATGGTTTTTGAGTTCAAGCCCTGTGTCAGACTCTGTGCTGACAGCCTAGAGCCTGCTTCATATTCTGTGTCTCCCTCTCTCACAGCCCCTCCCCCACTCCCACATTGTGTGTGTGTGTCTCTCTCTCTTTCTCTAAGAAATAAAATAAAAACATTAAAAAATTTTAAATAAAATAAAATGAAAAGCAGTCATTGTAATCCACCATATAACATGCTAAATAGAAAAATCTCACAATCATGTCAACTGATGAGCGAAAAACATTTGACAAAATCAACACACATTCATAATTTTAAAACTCTCAAAAAAATAAGAATAGAGGGAAACTTTCTCAATTTGAGAAATATATAGCTAACATTATACTTAAGGGTAAAATATTGAATGCTTTCACCCAAAGATTGGGAAAATGCAAGGATTTCTGCTCTCACCTTTGATCAATGCAGTATACTAAGAAGTTTTAGCCAGTACAATAATGCAAGAAGAAGAAATAAAAGGCACACAGATTGGAAAAGAAGAAATAAAACTATCTGTATTTGTAGATGACATAATTGTCTATGCAGGAAATCTCAAAGAATCTATAAAGCATTCCTTGATAATAAGTAAGTTCAGCAAGGTGACAGGACCCACGGTAAGCGTACAAAACTCACTTATTTTTCTGTATATTACCAATGAACATGTGGATGCCAAAACTTAAAATACAATGTCATTTGTAATGAAATATTTAAGTGTAAGTCAACAAAACATATATAAATTTGTATGCTGAGAACTACAAAGCGTTGATGAAAGAAATCAAACATCTAAATAAGTGGGGAAAGATACTGTGAACATGGATTAGAAGACAACATAGAAAAGATGACAAATATCCTTAAGTTAATGTTTAAATTTAATACAATTACTGTGAAAAACCAGGAGGTTTTTTAATAGTAGATACAAGCAAGATTATTCTAAAATTTATACCGAAAGAAAAAGGAACTAGGATTGTTATGAGGTACATCTCCAGAGAATCACAGTGAGAGAAAAAAATAATTCTAAAGGGTAACAGGCCATATGATTTAATATCTATAATTTTTAAAAGGATAAAATTATAAAAATGTAAAGCATACTAGTGGTTGGTAGGAGTTAAGAAGGTGGGGAGGGAAGGGAAGTAGGTGAGGCTATTACAGGGTAATATGATCAAAGATTAATGATCTTTGTGGTAATGGCGATAGTCTGTATCTTCAGTAGTAATGCCAATATAATGGTTGTGATATTAAACAATAGTTTTGTAAGATGGTCCCATTGAGGAAAACCGCTTAAATGGTGCATAGGATCTCTATATATCATTTACAACTTCATGTGAATCTACAATGATTTCAAAATTATGTTATTTTTTTTAAAGTCTACATCAAAAGAAGATTACAGATACAGATTATTCCACACAGGAATAAGGTGGACTATATTATCTTTCAAATAGAAATAATTCTTATATTTGTGTTAAATTTTTCTTCTGGATCATAGAGTTAAATGGAGAGCTTTCCAATTCATATTTTGAAGCTGCTGCAAATTTGCTACCAAAACCTGAGAGAGATAACAAAGAAGAATGAAAACCAAAGAACATTATCACTTATAATAAATAATACCAAGATCTTCAATAAAATACCAGGAAGTAATCATTTTTAACTACTTCCAAGAATGCTAAGATGATTTAACATTAAGGAATTAATTCATTGAATTTATCCTATTAATAGATCAAAGAAGAATGGTCATCTTGATTAACCAGAAAAACCAATTCCTTATAAAAATCCATAGTAAAATGTAAATATATATCCTTTATTAGTACATTAAATAATATCTTTCTGAAACCAACTGCCAACATCACACTGTATAATAGAATGCCAGAAAGACTTCTATTATAAAAAATAAAGATATATTATTTTGCTATTGTTGCAACTATATATTTCTCCATAACTTCAATTAAAAAATCAAAATGCCTCAAATTGATTTGAAAATGGAAACGTCCACTGTGAAATATAAAAGACCTATACAAATGGAGAGGTATTTTTTGTTCTTTGAATGAAAAGCTCACTATAGTAATTTCTCTTACATTACATTGCATTTACATTACATTACATTTGCATTACATTACATTTGCATTACATTACATTGCATTTCTCTTACAAATGGATCTAAATATTTAAAATAATTCCAGTAAGTATCCTGTTTTTTTAATAAACTTGATCAAATATTTCCAAAAGAATCTTCATCTGCTTGTTATTAGGACTCAATTATTCTTCGCTCACTCACTAAAATAGTCATTATGCCTCTAATATCTGCCACACATTGTGCTAGGCACAGGAATTGCCATACTACAAGATGTATATTTGGATCCCATTATTATAAAACATATAGTCACATACGAATGAAAGTAGACACACTTAATTGTTAGGAGTAGTTATCTGAGGGTGCTAGAAATTTTGACAGTAATTTCCTCAGATAAATAAAGATAAGTAATTGCTTATTTTTATTTTAATTTTTTAAGTTAATAAAATTACCTGTGTAATCTTCCTTCCTTCTTTTCTTCCTTTCTTTGTTTCTTTTGAGAGAGACAGAGGCAGTGTGACAGGGGGAGGGGAAGAGAGACAGAGAGAGAGGGAATCCAAAGCAGGCTCTGCACTGCCCGGACAGAGCCCCACAGGAGCCTGAATTCAGGAAACTATGAGATCAAGACTTGAACTAAAACCAAGAGTCAGTCACTTAACCAACTGAGCCACCCAGGCACCCTAACCTGTGTCATTTTCTTAATCAAGAAAATAAGCACTTAAAAAAGTAAAAATACTGTTTTTTTACATAACTGAAATACTTTATTTTAGAAATGCTAGATATAAGAAAGATATGAAAAACAAATTGCTAAAATTCATTTACATATGTGTATTGTTTATGGGGGTTTAATGCAATATTTGTAATTTTTTCTGTATCTTCTTACAACAAAGGTATCCTTAGAAAAGGGAACACAGATATTCATGCCACAAAAGTAATAGACATATTTCTCTGTATATATAAAATGGATCAAACATGAGTTTTGTTCTTTCCTAGATTTGTAAGACACCTAAATTGCAAGTTTAATGCTTTAAAAATTTTAACTGTGCTAATTGCATAATAATGTGTTTTTCTGTGTTAGCTTTTCTTTCTGATACTTAGTTCCCATAAAGACTGTGATTCTCTCACCAACAAATGTTAACTTAGGCCAAGTATTTGTATTGTTCTCTTTTACCAGATAAGAAAATAAAAACTCAGAAAGTTCATTCAACTTTCCCAAGACCGCACAACTTGTAAGTTTTAGAGCTGAGATTTGAATCCAAACATTCTGATTCCAGAATCTATTTGTCTAACCATCACCTAATTTTCTTAAGTCTCTGATTACCAAGCGTTATAATAGATAGTGTTATGTTAACTGCTAACTGATTATGTTAGTCATATTACAGAAAAGAGAAAGCTATTTCCCATATGGTCTATGGCCATATTCAGGATGACCTAGAGACTCAAAATAAATATTTTAAATAATTCAAGTTAGAAAAAAAGGGAAGGAAGAAAGACATAAAGTGAGAAGGTCAATCAGATTTATACTGGAAAGATTATTCATTGAAGGGGAAAAAACGTAGTTTGGAGAAACAATGACTCATGATGTCCATAATGTGGGTAGGAAATAGACCAGGAAATAAATCACAGTTCTGAAATGAGATGCCTTTGAGATTACCATAAAATTTTCTCAACTTAAGTTACATACTTTCTAAGTTAAGTACTTGTATTTATAAATTGATACTTCTTATTTTGGGGACAAAAGATACTTTTGAAAATGAAAAAATCATTGTCCAGTAATAAAACTGAATCTGATGATAAATCTAAGCTCTTCAAGGATAATTTCCATTTGTCTTTCCTATTTTGATTCAATTGTATGCTGTTTTTCTAATTAAGACTTTATATTGTTATTGTCATTTTGCTTAATTTAATGAAGTCCTTCCCTCTAATTGTAGGTATGTACTTTGTATAGCTTTTTAGTTAATTTTGGTCACTTAGCCAAGTATTAAACTCAACTCCCATTTGAATTTAGTTAAATATAATCTGTGATATTTTTGCTAATCGGTTAGCTATTTAAATAGGTTAGGTGGATAAACTACAAATTAATTGTATTCTGAGATAAAATTGTGAAAATGTTTTAATCGTTCATTGAAGAATTAAGACTTGATTACTCTATAGTAAAAGAAAGAAGTAATGTATAAAACTGAGCATTTGGGGACAATAGCAATTGAAAGCATTTTATTCGGTGTATTGTTCACTCCCACAATTCCTACAGATACCATTTATTAATCCTAACAGGATTTTTTTAAGTAGGCTGGTGATGGAAAAGATGGAAAGCCTAATCACAAAACTTGAAAATATTTTTAAAAGATGATTTCTTCTCCATGAGAAGATTAGAATCTAATAATAATACTCTATTTTCCTGATGTAAGCTTAATTGTTTTTTTCTTACAGATCCCTTTAGAAGAAACTGGATTATATTTGTTCATACTTTTGAATGAGGGAAAGAGGCATAGCATCACTAAGTCCTCAAAATATCTTTACATTGGATATGAGAGCAGAAGATGGTTTTCAGTTTCTTGAAGGATGATGATACAGACATTGTGAACTAAACATTTGGTTCACAGTTAAGTGTGGTTAACTAAGGTTAACTGAGGTTAACTGTGTCTGGCTCTTATCAGTAAAGGAAACTGAGTTGGGAATCATGTATACCTGTGCTAGTCACTATTACAAGGTTTGTATAAGAGTGACAGTTTGCCTGACAAACTACTTAGTAATTGTATCACATCATGTACTTCTAGGGGCCAAGCAACTGTTGCTGGTTTTAATATAGATTCACTCCCTGCCAGTTTATTGTGTTTTAAACAATAGGTGATGCAGACCATGGGAACCTCAGTGAAAATGTATTCCCTAACAGTGTCCGGATGTCACACATACGTTTCTGGTGGGAAAACAAGGTGGATAAAACCATGTCATGGACCACAACAAATAATACTTAAAGTTACTTAATTAGTACAAGGAAGTTTATGCTAAATTAGGAAGCATGTTTATTTAGAGTAGGAAATGTTCTATATTTTCAACATGCAAAAAAATTTCTTGTCTGGAAATTTAATAAACAAAATGCTTCTTTGGGTTGTCCAGGTGTTTGTCTGCGTTAAACTCATTTTCCTTTTAGTTTCTATCTTTTTATTCTAAAAGTATTTATTTACTTTGCTTCATTCTAAGGGATGATGGTAAAAAGATTTTTTTGCTTTTGATTTTTCCATTACTCCAAAATTTTATTTTAAAAAATATATTAATGTTTATTTGTTTTTGAGAGAAACAGTGCATGAGTGGGGGAGGGGCTGAGAGAGGGGGAGACACAGAAACTGAATCAGGCTCCAAGATCTACACACTGTTCCTGGAAGAAAAAAAAATTGTTAATGTCCAGTTCCTTTTAATGTTACAGGTAGTTAAACTTACCTGTATTTTTACCCCAGAATATTTTTCAAAAAAAAAACCAAAGTAAACTTTATTCCAAATGTATTAAATCTTATTAAATAGAAAAAGGGAGGACTTTCAAAACAGACTTTCAAATTTATCAAGAGTAAATACACCTAATTTTTTCAGTTTCATAATTACTGTTACAAAAAGAGCAGTGGGCAGGTGTATTCAGCTAACATAATTCAAGAATAACCTTCATGAGGTAACATTTAGCTTTCAAAGTATTTAATGTTTCTTAAGATGACCACTCTTTATTTTTTATATTGCTTGCTGCCTCAGTTCTTTATGAAAAATAAAACCATATCCACTTTACATCAGTATACTTTGATGTATTCGAAATAAATGCATGCCAACTTGGTTCATTCATATGGCCATTTTACTGAATATTAAGAAAGCAGTTACTTAATGATGCTTGGGTGGCTCAGTCAGTTAAGCACCCAACTCTTGATTTCGACTCAGGTCATAATCTCACAGTCGTGGGATGAAGCCCTGGGCCAGGCTCCATGTTGACAGTTCAGAGACTGCTTGGGATTTTTTCTCTCTCTCTTTCTCAAAATAAATAAATAAACCTTAAAAAAAGAAAGAAAGAAAGTAGCTACTTAATCTTGTGGGCAATCCAAATGAAAGTTCCCTCAGTCTCCTTCAGGTCATGACTATTTTTTTTAAACCATTTTCCATTAGGTTTCCCAGGCTTGATTATATGATGGGGTCAGAGGTTCCAGGAGACAGGGACAGTGGCATCTCTTCTGCATTCTGTTTGTAAAAACAAGACACAGGATCAGCCAAAGAGAAGGTATAAAGTCACATTGCAAAGGGCACGAATATAAGGGGAAGTAGACAATGGTGGCCATTTTTGCCACCAATGACACTGTGTGCTTAATGTTAAAAGTGGGGAGCAATATTACTACTAATACGAATAGTGTGTACTCAGTAGTTACTATGCACAAGGTATATGTGATTATGTTTTATAAAGCTTTTATGAGGCAAGATTTATTATTCTCATTTTACCAGTGGGGGAACGAAAGCAAACAAGATGTCTGCGTTACACCGAAAATACTGATGACAACATTTTTATGTTAAAAATTAAATAACTGTGAGTTATTCTGAGCCCTAAAAATCTATTGTTAGGAGAAAAAGAAAATGGAATCACCTTTACAAATAGATGATTTTAATACCTAAAATAAAAATACTGTCACCTATTTCTGTCACTCTGATATGTCTGTCTTCTTGGAAAAATAATTCTGTCTTTAATAAACTGTTATAGTATTGAGCAGTGAAAATCATATGTAAATGTCTTTCTAGCTACATAATTACTACAGTAAATTTCTATCAATGTTTTTCCTATGCTCCATAGACATGACCAGAGTTTTTTGAATGAGAGTGAACAATGGTACCAATTTGTCAGCACATTGTTTTCTGTTTGTTTTTGTGAAAAGTACACTTACATTAAATATATATTAATATATGCATTTAAATGTTCCCTTATTTACTGACTCGCCCAACTTCAAACAGTTTATATGTCAAAGAATTGAGAGAAGGAAGAAGGCATAAAAGTTACTGAAAGTTGGAGGGGTTTTATATCAAGATAAGAATGCCTTATACTCATACTTAACCATAAAATATGGACAATAACATGAAAAGATTTCCTCATTGTATTATTTAGCAAGAACAAGATTCTTAATTTTTTAGAAATATGACTAATTTGTCTTAAAATTCTACTGTTTGGCAAACATGATCAATCTTACCATAGGGTTTATAAACATTAAGAATTAAGATTAGATGATGGAGCACCTGGGTTGCTTAGTCTGACTTACACTCAGGTCATCATCTCGGGGTTCTTGAGTTCAAGCCCCACATGGGGCATGCTGCTGTCAGTGTAGAGAGTGTTTTAGGTCTTCTGTCCCTCTCTTTCTGCCTCTCCCCTACTTGCACTCTCTCAAAAAAAAAAAAAAAAAGAATTAAGATTAGTTGAAATTATCTTTTTTTAAATTTTTTTAATGTTTTATTTATTTCTGAGAGAGAGAGAGCAAGAGTGAGCAGGGGAGGATCAGAGAGAGAGGGAGACACAGAATCTGAAACAGGCTTCAGGCTCTGAGCTGTCAGCACAGAGCCTGACATGGGGCTCGAACCCACAAACTGTGAGATCATGACCTCAGCCAAAATCGGACGCAAAACCAACTGAGCCACACAGGCGCTTCTAGTTGAAATTATATTTGATTAGATTGAATGTTGCTCTCTGTTATAAGGTATATGACTTTATGCAAGTTAATTTCTGTGAGCCTCAATTTCCCCATTTATAATTAAATAATGACACCTGTCCTGCCTTTCTTACTGGGTTTTGCAAAATTCAAAGTTGATCATGTGGTGATGGCACTTTGTAAACTGTAAAGCACTAGACAGATATCAAGAATGACTGACAGTGGCAATGTCACATATTTTGATATCTCTGCTACACTGATCAAGAGTTACAAAAGTTTGTAAAGACCCCTTCAAACTGTGCACTCAACCTATTTCTAATTTAAATAATGTTCTATCACTTACAAGGTAATAAGACAGAATCATAAATCAGAACATTTATATTATTAGAAGTTAATAAAAAATAAAGCCCCCATCTCTGTGGGACTGCACTATACAATTGGAAAAGTTTTGAATGAAAATAAGTTTTTTAAAAATCTAAATAAGAACTGCCAATTTTTCTATTCTTTTGCCAACAATTCAATGATGAGACGTCATGGCAGATTTTATGATCTTCTAAGCAGGGTAGGATGGATATCAGCAATTTAATTTGAGAAAAGCAGGAACACAATGTGTGGTAAACTTGGGAGGAACGGCCATCATTTAAAGCTACTTACTTAGTAAATGGGAATTTAAGCTTTAGCTATAAAAAAGTAGTCTATCATAGATGATAATATCAGTAGTAGCCATTGTGTACTGAGTGTTTCTCTGTACCACTTCTTTGCATGTACTGTCCTGTTTTTTTCCTTAACAAGATCAGTATGGAGTATTATTCTCTCTTTACAAATAAGAAATCCAGCTTATAAAGGTAATATATTCTGGCCAGTGCTCCACAACTATTCAGTAGTGGGCTTAGTCCTCAGACTCAGCTCTAGTTACTGCCAAAGGGCATGGGAGAGTGAGAAAATATCTGAGGCTTCCATCATATTGTTTATTTGGAAACTTCTTATATATTTTTTGAACTAATGCAGTCTCATGTTACATGGAGGTATATTATACTTTGTTAGTGAGAAGAAATCCTTTCTCTCACTTAGAGAATTGCTTGTGAACAAAATAAAAAATTTAAAGTATCGGGGGCTGTTTTATAATCTTGTTCAGGTTTCACAGAATTAGCAATATGTTCAAAGATTTACTTAGGCACCTAAGCATTTTCTTCACTAGGCACTAGAGAGAACAGAAAAATAAATAATATGAATTACCATTTCTGGAGGAACTTACAGCCTTCTTGGCAAGAAGACACACAAAAAAAATAACAATGCAAAAATTAATTAAAAAATTAAAATAGCAGTTTTAAATAAAAAGTAATAATTTAAAAAATAGTAACAATAACAAAATTTTGATTTAATAAAAGTTGAGGAAAAAAAGGACACTTTCTGGGAGAGGTCAGAGAAAAGATGCAAGCAGGTAAAGAAGAGATTCTAAAGGCTGGGATGCCTCAGCAGCATTATGGTGAATATTCACAGATAGAGATGGGGGAAGTTATTCCAGGCGTAAGGATTTGCATGAACTGGGGAAGCACCGAATGGTAAAGCATCCTCACTCTTTGGGTGAAGGAATCGCAAGCAGTAAAGCTGAAAAGGTAGTAGTGATGAGTAAAGGCTGGGTTCGAAAAATTGTGATTGTATTAGTTTACAATGCTAGAGGTTTTTTTTAAATGTTGTATTTATTTCTGAGAGAGGGAGAGAGAGAGGCAGCATGAAGAGGGAGGGGAGGGTCAGAGAGAAAGAGATACAGAATCTGAAACAGTCTCCAGGCTCTGAGCTGGCTGTCAGCACACAGCCAGACACGGGGCTCAAACTCACGAACCCTGAGATCATGACCTGAGCCGAAGTCGGACGCTCAACCAACTGAGCCACCAGGCACCCCTATAATGCTAGAGTTTGAATGAGGGTCTGAAAAGCAGAGGGCAATGCTTTAACAAGATTGACCTGTCCATGTACATGAAAAAGGAGAGACTGGATATGAGAGGCCTAGAGAAGAAATTCTTGAAAGTAATCAGTCAAGAGGTGATTAAGATCTGTTCCAGAATTATAGGAAAAGAATAGGAAAAAAAAAAAAAAAGCCTGAATACGTAACACAGAGAATTTGCTGATTGAATGGATGTTGGCTTCAAAAGAATATGAAGTCTAAATAAATACTAACTCCAAGTTGTTCAGTCTAAGGAGAAAGATCTTATTCAGGCTGAACAAAATTGGGATCAGTTGAAGTTGAAATCATGTAGAAGCTTCCAAATGGAGATGTTAAGCAGGTGTTAAATGTTTGGATTTGGCTCTCAGCATAGTAATTGGAGCTGTGAACACAGATTTTGAGGTTAAATTACACATGAAGTTGACTTCTGAGGTCTTGGAAGTGGATAATGAACAAGAAAAAAGGAAACAGAGGGATAGAGATTAAAGATGGAACAATTTAAATACCTACATTTGGGATGTGAAAAGAAAAAGTAAAGCCTACGATTCTGCATTCTAATGGTTAAGGCAAAAGAGTGCTTTGAAAAATAAAGGCAATTGTTATAAAGTGCAGTAAAAGTGCCATGAAAAATAAGATTAGAGACTGAATTCTGTGTTTAGGATTGGTAATCTTGAGAGAATATTTACAGTCAAGCATCAGAGCCAAATTCATATTTTTAGTTATTAAAGAGTGAGTAGAAAGAGTTAAAAAAAATTTGTATAGAAGATCCAGTCCAGGTAATTTGGTCCACTAATTAGACGTATTTGGAAGTTTTGAACAAATAGGCCAGACTTTCACTTTGATAAAATCAAATGAATGCTTTCCAATACTTTTTTTTCCCCTTTAAACCATGTATATACAGCCTAAGACTTCAAGTCTGGCTGAAACAATCAGATGTAAAGTAATAAAAAGGAGTATTCTTTGGAAAAACTAGATGCAAATTTTCAGTCTTTCAAAATAAAAACAAAAGGTAAAATACTCAAACCAAAAGTGTTCATAAAATTGACCTTTTTTAAATGGTGTGCTACCGGGAAAGAACAAAACAAAGAACCAGCCTTCTAAAGCAGAAATAAATGCAGAAAGGAACTTGCCTGGTAGGGGAGGATGTCATAGGGAATCCAACATAGGTATGGAAGGGTTTATTGGGGGAGATGATAGATTATAACTTAGAGTTTATTATGTAACATAAGTATAGCATTTATCTAAAAAAAATTTTTTAAAGAAATTCCTCTTTGCTCAGTTGAAGTGCAAAGGCCAGAGGAAATTATAGAAAATTGGGGAAATTGCAGTCAGCTGCCATCTGTAGTCTTTAGCAGACACTGTTGACCCTCTATTAAGGAGTACCCAAATGTGAACAAAGAGAAGCAGCATGCCAGTATTTCTTTTTAAAAGGTTAAAAATATCCAGGGAGTTTGTGAGCACCATGGCTTAAGCCTCTAGAATAGGCTTTCACAGTACCCAAGAAATTCACAACATAAGACAGTTAAGTGTGGCATCCAAAAAAAAAAAAAAAAAAAAGCACTTCTCTCCTGTACAGTCTAAAGACTGGAACCAAGTGTCTACCTTCTAGAAAGTTTACACTCCATTCAGGCAGGACTCTTCATCTTTGCCTCCCAATCACACAGAACACAGAATGACACCACTGATTGAAAACACATACACAAAACTTTGTAAATGATAAATTTATCTGATGGTCAAATATGTATATAAAGAAAATTATTCTTTTTGGTAAACTGAGCATTCGCTTCTTTATCAGTTAAGTAACACTTCTTTGGCTGTGTCATTAGCAAGTGACAGAAAGTCTAAAGTAAACTGACTTAAATTAAATCTATTCATTAGTAATTTAAAAGTCCATATATATATTTAATTTTAGATGAGTTCCCCCCGCCCCCAGGGCCTCAAATGGAATAACCAAATGCCTATTCTTTTCTACTTCTCTGTTCTGCCTTCCATGGTAATAACTTTATCCTGAGGTTTCAGAAGTGGTTCCTCTGGCAGTTTTAGATTCTCCCCTTTGGGTAGATAATATGGTTTCTGCAGGTCTTGACTTCATTTCCTCATACCACGTCCCACCAGGTGACAAAAAAATCCATTTTTGTCCCACCAGTCTCAGCAAATATTCTTTCCCTCCCATAAACCATAACTGGATTATTCTTCAGTCACTGTGGCTGAATATTGGGATAAGCAAATGACTTAACTAAGCCCTACTCCCGGAATATAGAACTGAGTGAAATGTAGATTCAACTTCTCCACCATCACTTTTGGGGAGAATAAGAAGAATGATTCTGAGAAGAGTGTTGTAGTGCTATTTTAAGCCTCTCTTCTTCAGATACAAATAAAAACAAAAAGAGGGCGTAAAATAATGCTGAATGACAAAAACACCACATGTTCATTAAAATCTCACCTAGACTCATTAGTTGAGGGAGGGTCTAAATGGGACAGGTTATCTCTGACCAGTGTATCAATAGTTTCATATTACACAAAATAGAGATCAGAGCAAACTATAGGTTTATTTTATATACCAATCAAATGTAAACACTGAATCAGAAAAACAGAGAACTATTTTGTTGGTATTCACCTAAAGAGAAAACTCCTACAAGTCATAAGACCCTAGAACATTTATCTCTAGGCAGATGCATTTTCTTTTTAATACTATATACTTCTCAGTACATCTCCATCAATATTTTTAGTATGTGTGTATAATTTTCAAGTTTTGTTGAGTCTCCACTTCCAAGGTGGATATCCCTAATAGAAAAAGGAAAATTTCAGTGTAGGTGATTAAATTAGTCCCTTAGAATAAGACAATCTCTGGAAAGGCTGATTGGCATAGGCTTTCATAGACAGAATCACTTATCAATAAATAGACAGAAGGTATTACCAAATACTTGCTATAGCTTTAGCTGTCTATAAGGTTTAGAGATCCATATGGCTGAGAGGCCAAATGCTTACAGAACTCAGATGAAAAAGAAAACATTTTTCTGACTTTTCATCTGTATGCAGCACTGCTACAAGTTTTCCACCTCTACAAGAAATACGATAGGAATTTCAGGAAACAGAAGGGCTTACATTTCTAAGCCAAATTTTGTTACCCACTTGTGAATTCAGCAAATACACATAAAGAGAAGGAAAGGATATTTGATAAGGAAAAGAAAAATAAAAAGTAAAGAAATCTTTAAATAATTGATTTTAATTTTAAATGCTGCTGGAGGAATATTAGGGAGGTGGAAAACATCTTTCTACTATTATGATAACCTAAGAAGAACATTTTACTTTGAGAACTTGGTAATACAAATATTGATTCTCTTTAAATCGTGGTTCTAGATTTCATGGGAGATTACAGAGACGTTTTATCCCTTCATTGGTTGAAAAATTATTTATAATTCTAATACTTGCTACCTTTCTTTGATGTTAATAGGATAATAAAAAAAGAGTACTGATATATGTACAAATTTAAACCATGCTATATAGAGAGAAAAAATAAATAATATTTAATGGCAAAAAGAGATCAATGATATTCCAAGGTAATATTTTAAGATTTAAAAAATTAATAATTTTAGGTCTATTATTTCCAAGTTAAATAGTATTTAATATAATACCAATGAGAGTTGTGTAGTTTCTGTATTCTGTAAGGAAGGTGCCCACACACATTCTTTTGTGTGTGGATATTCAGTTGTACCACCATCATTTGTTATAAAGACTGATCTTCCCCCAGTTATTTGTCTTCATACCCTTGTCAAAAAATAAGTGACAATAAATATAAGAGTTTAGGGCTGGACTCTCAGTTACATTGCATTTATTTATAAGTCTATCCTTGATGCTATTATCACACTGTCTTGATATTTGCAGCTGTGAATTAAGTTTAGAATTTGGCAAATGTGAGTCCTCCATTTTTGTTCTTTTTTCAAAACTGTTTTGGCTATTCTGGGTCCCTTCATTTCTAGAACAATTGTGGGAACATCTTGTCAGTTTCTGCAAAAAACAAAACAAAACAAAAAAAACCCCACAAAACCCTGGTGTTGTAACAGGGATTGTGTTGAATCTGTAGATTAGTTTTGGCAGTATTGCCATGTTAATAATATTACATCCTCCCACCCATAAACATGGGATGCCTTTCCATTTTTTAGGCTTTCTTTAATTTCTTTCAACAATACTGTATGGTTTTTGGTTCTACAAGTACTGTACTTCATTGCTTATTATTAAGAATTTTACATTTTTTGATGCTAATATGAGTGAAATTATATTGTTAATGTCATTTCAGATTGTTATTGCTAGTGTATAGAAATACAATTGATTTTTGTATATTGGTCATGTATCCTGCAAATTTGCTATACTCACTTATCAATTCTAACATTTTTTAGTGGATTCTTAACGATTTTCTATAGACCAGATTGTGTCATCCGCAAATACAGATAGTTTTAACTTTCTCCTTTCCAATCTGGGTGATTTTTTTCTTTTTACTGCCTAACTCACCTGGCTAGTATAATGTTAAATAGAAACAGTGAGAGGATACATCCTTATCTTATTTCTCAACTTTGGGGAAAAGCATTCTGTCGTTATCCCTAAATATCTTAGCTGTGCATTCGTTATGGATGTCCTTTATCAGATAGAGGAAGTTTCTTTCTATTCCTAGCTTGTTGCGTTCATATTGTCATGAAGAAGTATTAGATTTTGTAACCCAATAATAGTAATAACTATTACTTTATACTCTCTTAAATATTCTTTTTAAAAATTTTTTAAATGTTCATCTATTTTTTGAGAGAGAGAGAGAGAGAGAGAAAGCATCCAGCGAGAGAAGGTCAGAGAGAGAGGGTGCCACAGAATCCTAAGCAGTCTCCAGGTTCTGTCTGAGCTGTCAGCACAGAACTAGACACAGGGCTTGAACCCACAAACCGTGAGATCATGACCTGAGCTGAATTTGGACACTAAACTGACTGAGTCACCCAGATGCCCCTTACTTTATATAGTCTTATGTCTCAGTGAAGCCGAAAGAAGAAAGGAGAGCAAGTACATATTTCTAGTTTGTCACATTAATCTTATTTATAATTTTGTGATTCTTTTCATTTCTTTTTGTAGATTTTAGTTACCATTTCGTGTCATTTTCCAGCTCCAATACAACTTTGCTTCCACCTGTCTCCCTTGTGCTGGTGTTGTCAAATATATGACATTTCTATAAATCCAAAATAAAATTATATACAAAATTTCATAAAAGGTTTCATAAAATTTTTCTTTAAATCAGGTAAGATAAAAGAGAGAAATGTGCAATTACGAGGGTTTTTTTCTTTTTCTTTTTTTTTTTACAACTACATACACAAGTGCCTTTATTGTCACTCTTTTTTGCTTTTGTGGATTGGATGTAATGTCTGTTGTCATTTGCATTCAGCCTGAAGAACTTCCTTTCATATTTCTCCTATGGAAGAGCTGATAGCAACAAAGTCTCTCAACTTTTGCTCTTTGAGAATGTGTTTATTTCACTTTCATTTTCAAAAGATAGTTTTGCCATTTATAAAATTCTTGTTGGAAGTTTTTCACTTAGTATTGCTAATATGTCATCCCTCTGTGCTCCCTCCTCTGTTGTTTCTGATGAGAAAACTATTAATCTTACTGGTGTTTACTTGTACTTGACAATATTTTTTTCTTTGCTGCTTTCAAGATTCTCTTTGTCTTTGTTTTTCAATGTTTTGTGTATGATTAGTACGAATATGGATATCTTTGCATTTTCTTCTATTTGAAATTCTTAGGTGTGTAGATTAAAGTTTTCCATCAATTTTCCAAAGTGCCTAGCCCTTTTTTTTTTCATTATTTAATTCACTCTTTCTGTCCCTTTCTTCTTCCTCTTCTGGTAGTCCCATTATGCATATGTTGGTGTATTTAATATTTCTCTGAGTTCAGTTTTCTTCATCCTTATAGTCTATAATTCAGTCAATGGTCAGGGAGAGGTTGTGCTCCAGTGCAAAGCCTGCTTGAGATTCTCTCTCTTTCTCTTTCTGCCCCTCTCTTATTCTCTCTCTCTCTTTCTCAAAATAAATAAATGAACTTTAAAATGATAAAATAAAATAAGATAAAATAAAATAATAAAAAAATGAGATTATCTCCCAGTTGCATAGAACATTAATCTAAAGATGACTTTAAAGGAGATGGTAGACAGAGTAATGACCTCCAAAAAATGTAGCTGTTTTAATATCCAAACTCATGACTATGTTATGTTATCTGGCAAATAAAAATTTAAGGTTGCAGATTAATCAATATGATAATCATCTAATTTAAATTAATGAATTTTTAATGAATTGCCAGGTTTGTCCAATGTAATCATAACTCTTAAATGGGAAAAAGAAGGTAGAAAAGTGAATATCAGATGTGATGTGAAACAGACTTGACTCACCATTGCTGGCCTTGAAGATGGAAGGGAGCCAAGAGCCAAGGAATGTGGGTGGCCTCTAAAAGCTGGAAAAAAAAAAACAAGAAAAGTGATTCTTCCCTAGAACTTTCAGAAGGAACCAGCCCTGCTGACACCTTAATTTAACCCCTTGAGATCCATTTCAGACTCCTGTCTTCCAGAGCTGTATAATAATGAATTTGTGTTGTTTTAAGCCATTAAGTCTGTTTTGTTGTTGTTGTTATAGCAACAATAGAAAACAAAAACAAGGTCACTGGGCTTTATACACACGTTTTACAAATGAAATAGTAAGGCTCAGAGAAGAGAGGTGACTAGCTACAAATCCCAGAGGTAGTAGAGGCAGAACATGCTGATTTAAATTTTCCACACAACCCAGACACCAGCCTGCATAGTCATCTCTAGCACTGATAAAATGGGAATGATAACACATGATTTCCAGGCTAAACTGTGGCTTAGAAGATCTAGTCCCATGACTGGCAAAGACCTCATCATCATCAAATGCTAGCCTGGGTGTCCACTGCCCTCATCTCTCCTTTTTCTACCACTTCTATTCTAACAAAACACTTTCTTGTATCAAATCATGTCTCCCATCCATAGCTTCTACACATCATTCTTGACTCTATCCTTCATGTTATAAAGAAAATATCTATACCTGAAAGTATTTGATATAGGTAATAATCCTCCAAAATGTTCTTCTTCAGGCCAAGTGTCCTGGATTTTATTCTTCATCTGGCATGGATCAGAACTCTTGCTTCCTTGCTTCTGTTCCACATGTAAAAAGCATTACTTCACTCAGAAGCATTCTTCCTGAAAGTGACATCTAGAGTTTTATGAAACATTCATTTACCTGTTACAAGAGCAGAGCTGAACAGGGCAATTTTCTACACAGTTCTATTAATGGTTTCTAGATCTCACACTGGGTTGCATCTCCCCCCATGAGACAACTATTGAGGGCTGGGGGCTCTCAATTCCTTAAAAAAGTCATGTAGCATTTGTTCACATTTAAAATGAACATCTTGGGGCACCCGAATAGCTCAGTTGGTTAATCGTCTGACAAGTTCAGGTCATGATCTGTCAGTTCAAGAGTTCAAACCGCATGTCAGGCTCTGTGGTGACAGCTCAGAGTTTGGAGCCTGCTTCAGATTATGTGTCTCCCTCTTTCTCTTCCTCTTCCCCACTCACACTGTCTTTCTCTTTCTTTCAAAAATAAATAAGCATTAAAACTATTTTAATTAATAAAATAAAATAAAACACATATCCTTTAAAGTCTGACCCATCTTTCCAAATTATTAAACCTTTTGTATATGCTCACTTTGTCATGCCATATAATTTAGATCTTCATTTACCTACCAGGCTGGTGTCATATTACATGTAACACAATCACAGGTAAACATGTAAGAATGAGAGTTGGATGAGCATTAGGAATTTTAGAGAGCCCTCAGTAGAATAGATCCCAGAATTTTAGATCTTGTGGATCAAGAAAAATTTTAAATAAATTGTTAGAGACCAACTAGAATTAATGGTCTCTTATTCTGACAAAAGAGATGTTCATGAAAATAGAAAAACAATAACATATACTCATACTATATCATAATTTTAATATTCAAAAAATAGCAAGAGCAGAAATCTCAAAATGAAAATCAGTCATTTCTTTAAAAAAAGACAGTAGATATCTATATGCACACACACACACACACACCAATGAATATATATACTCCTTACAGTATAATTGTCTGCATTTTTTCATTTATCCACAGATCAATGAAAACTTCTTCAAGGTTGACACGTGTCCTTGAAACAATTTAGTGACCACTCTCATATTTTGTCTAATTATATTCAGTATCCTAAATATGTTTCATTCATTCATTTATTCATATATTTTTAAGTAGTTTGATGAGTTTTTAATGTTTTCTCCATATTCTAGGATGTGATATATACAAATAGAAAAACTGGAAATTTTGTAGGGCCTGTTATTTCTGTCTACTCTTTATCCATATTGCACTTCAATTTTCTCTTTCTAATATCTATTTTATCTTATTTAATGCAAAAGTATTTTTCATTGACAAAGAAGTTATAAACAAAATACTACCACATGGCTGCCTCTCTTTTATATCACATGCATGTCTATAAAATATACAGTCTTTTATTTCAGTAACATAATACAAAAGAGGGAGAGTATATCTATCTCCTATATAAGGGCACGACTTGAAATTGAAAGATAAAATACACAGTTTCTGCCCTTGCATATCTTATAGCCTGAGTTGGCCCACAGTAACACTTAAAAATTAAGTAATTTCACATTATATAACTCTTCTTGAGAATGTGGAGAATCTGTTATCACCAGGACCCACTCAACAATACTCAAGAGGAGCTGAGTGATTTCTACACCCTTGGATGTGGCAAGCTTTCTTCATTTTGTTCCAGTCCCTGCCATTCTTGAGGGTTGTCTACACAGTGAGGCTGAGTGTTGGGTTGCATCACTCATGCAATGCACCCATGTCTTTATCAGACGTGGCAGGAAATAATACTGACTTTTATTAAACCTGGCCTCACTTCACTCGCTTCTATTACTAAGCTAGAGGGTAAACAGACAAGCCAAGAGGAGATTACAGTATTAGGACAATATGTGCAGTAATCGAAATAAGTATCATGCCATATACATGAGGTGTACCAAACAAATGAAACCACATCTTACACTCTAGTTCAGTGTAGCTATGTTTAAAAGTTCAAGCAATGCTGTGAATTGTAAGCTGGCCACGGTTGCAGTGCCAGCTAAACTGTGGCCTTTTCCTGGCACAACCTCAATGAAGCAGGGCTTATTTTGTCCCACCCAGGGACTGAATATTTTAATGGTCATGGATTTGCTTCACACAGGTGCTAGTTTCAGTCCCAGTGGTGTGTGTCATATTCTGGCAAGAAGCACTGCGTGAAAGTTTTCAAGGCTGAAAATAAAGCCTAGAAAAACATGCAAACAATGTACTGTTTGTGGATTTGGATTTCTTCTTCTTCTGGAAAGAATTCTAACATTTCTACCATGTTCCCAGAAGGAAAGACTTTTTTTTTTTTGTCTTTCTTTCTACTTACTGACATGGAATGTCAAGTATTTAGGGGAACTAATTGTATCAGTCTGCCAACTTCAGAACCATGGTAATTTGTAGTAGGATTGACTGGTATTGGCAAAAGAGAAAATAATTCTCTTTGGAGTTTTCATTTTTCCAGTATGCTTTAAAGAAGCACAGGTGCAAAGCCTTTGCAGTCAAGAAAAACAACAAAATTTATACATACTTGAAGCTAATACCACCTTCTTATGAAGTAAAATAATCTTATCTGAAGTATGAACTAATTTATATGCTAGTAGAACAAAGCTGAGACCCTTGTAATTTTTGTGAATCATAGCTAACAGTCCAAGGTCATTTCTCAGTCCCAGCCTTTCCCTAAACTCTGTGCTGATGACTGAAATGTTAGATACCTAGCGTATGTCTGCTAAATATGTAAAGGAGGGAAGTCTCTCTCCTTTCTGCAGTTCCATGTTTGGGAGGTTTAGATCTTTTATTCAAATGAAACTGACAATTTAATAAGATAAACCAGGCATTTAAAAAAAAAGAGGGGGGGGCGCCTGGGTGGCTTAGTCGGTTAAGTGTCTGACTTTTGCTTAGGTCATGATCTCGCGGTTCATGGGTTCGAGTCACGCGTCGGGCTCTGTGCTGACTGCCAGCTCAGAGCCTGGAGCCTGTTTCAGTCTGTGACTCCCTCTCTCTCTGACCCTCCCCTGCTCACGCTGTCTCTCTCTCTCTCTCTCCTAGAAATAAAAAACATTAAAAAAAAAAAAAAACAGGCATATGGAAACACAGAGTTTGATCAATCCAGGATTTTATTTCTAATCTCCACCTTAGCACAGTGACCCGCTGTGTGTTTCCACGTTCTAGTTTCCAGGTGGTCACATACCACCTCTGATCTGCTCACCTAGACTATGAATAATCAAGTATGTCTTAGTCTAGAGTAAGATGTTATTGTTACATTCTCTTCTGGCTATCCTTGCTGGATAGAGAAGGTAGGCGTTCAAGATCATCTCATTTCATCATAATGTCAGTTGCACTCATTGTTTTCTTAGGACATCTGGACCTGTTCTTCCACCAAGATCTTTCATCTCTACACCTTATACCTGACCTCTAACTGTTCCACCTCAACTTGAAAAGCAACAAACACTGCAGTTTTCAATTTTGCTCTCTCTCTTTCTTCCTTTCTCAAAATAAGCTGAAAATTTATAAAATCATCTTCTAAGTGTTAATATCTAGTAACTCTTCACCCAATTCCAATTAACCTACACATCTTGAATAGCAAGTGTTGCAAAAGTAAGACTCATTTGCTCAAGATTTACTCACTTCCCATTGGATAGAGACTTGCATAAGAAGAATTTCATAAAATTATACCAAAGTTTTAACCATTTCTCACTAAGTTTCTGAACACTGCTATTATGTTACTTTCTGATATACCTTTATATCCGGTTGTCTTTTAACAGTTGTACAGTATACAAGATATATGTATGACTATTAAAACAAGTACCTGGAGAGGAAAAAGAAACAGTTAAAAGGGGAGATGACATCAGCAAGACAATGAAACAGAAAACTTTGGACCCTTTTTCCCCCCATAGACACACAGATTCCACAACAAATGGACCAATTCCACCTGTGAGAAATTCAGAAACCAGGTGAGAAACACCTGCATCCCAGGTGCAGGCAAAAACAGTCACACTGAAGCCAGTAGGAAAATCTGAGAAACCTTTCAACATAATTCCTCCCCCAGCACAGAACCATATAATTAGAGGGAAACCTTAAGCTCTCATCTTCACCGTGAAGAGATGAGGAAAGGACTGGACCATACACCCAACATTCTGGTTTTTCTAAGGGATGCCTGAGGGACTGGTTTCTGTCTTGCCTAATTCTGAGTTTTAACTAAAAAAGGACCCCAGATTGGGAGCCATTGAGAATGAAGACAACAATTTAGCATGTAAACTCTTGCCATAGCACTTCCCCTGCCTCAGAGGAGAGCAAGCATGTAAAAAACTCTAAATCCCATGCTTCTTCTGGAGAAGGAAGGATTTGGACCATGCCTCCAAGGTCACAACTTTTCCAGGGGCTGCCAAATAATTGGTTTCTGTTGCTCATGTCTCAGACAGCTTATGGTCCCAAGAATACTGTAGATCTACTAGAGTTCTGGAGAAGGCTTAGACTTGTATGCATTCATCTCCCCCCAGAGCCCGTACCCAAACTCAGTGCAACACAGCTGGTAAGATTCCTACTCCCTGGCTTATCTCTGGAAGTGAAAGAGAACACAGATATATAAAACATATATCTAATAAGCAGTTTATATCCAAAATATATAAGGAACTCTTATAAGGCAAAGAAAAAGAAAGAAAGAAGAAAGATAGAAAGAAAGAAAGAGAAAGAAAGAAAAAGGAAAAAGAAAAACAAAGAAAAAAAGAAAACATGAAAGAAAAAAGAACAAAACCCAAAACATAACCACCAATGAAAAAAATTATCTCAATTTTAAAATGAACAAAGAACTTGAATAGATATTTCTCCAAAGAAGACAAATAGCCAACTGGTATGTGAAAGATAATCAATATCACAATTCATTAAAAAATTATAGAACCAAAACCACAATGAGATACCACCTCACACCTATTAAGATGGCTATTATTTTTTTAACCCAAAATAACAAGTGGTGGCAAGGATATAGAAAAAAATGAAACCCTTAAACACACTTGGTGTGAATATAAAATGATGTAGCTGCTATAGAAAACAGTGTGGAAGTTCCTAGAGAGATTAAAAATATAACTACTATATTATCTAGCAATCCTATTTTCTGGATATTTATCCAAAAGAATTGACAACAAGACCCCAAAAAGGTATTTGCATTCCATTGTTCATTGAAGCATTATTCACAATAGTCAATAGTCAAGAGGTAGAAACAACCTAAATGTCCACTGACAGATGGACAGATGAATGGATAGAGAAGATATGATATATATATAATATTTAGAGACGATATAATATTATAGAGTATAATATAATAAAATAAATATAACATATTTTAATAATATTATACAGGCTTTAAAAAGAAGGAAATCCTGCCATATGTGCTAGCATGGATAAACCTTGAGGACACTGTGTTAAGTGAAATAAGCCAATCACAGAAAGACAAATGCTACATAATTCCACTTATATGAGGTATCTAAATAATCAAGTAAAAGCAGAGTTTCATGGTAGTAATAAGTGTTATAAAAATTTGCACATATGCGTTGATAAGATATAGGCATGGATATAAAAATAAAGAGGAGGGGTGTCTGGGTGGCTCAGTCAGTTAAGCATCTGACTCTTTTTTTTTAAATGTTTATTTATTTTTGAAGGAAAGAGAGACAGAGCATGAGCTGGGGAGGGGCAGAAGAGAGGGAGACACAGAATCCAAAGCAGACTCCAGGCTTTGAGCTGTCAGCACAGAGACAGTCACAGGGCTCGAACTCAACAACCGCAAGATCATGACCTGAGCCAAAGTCAGTGACCCAACCTACTGAGCCACCTAGGTGCCTCAAACATCTGACTGATTTTGGCTCAGGTCATGATCTCACAGTTTGTGGGATAAAGCCCCACATTGGGCTCTGTGCTTAGCATGGAACCTACTTGGGATTCTCTTTCTCCCTCTCTCTGTCCCTCCTCTGCTTGTTTACTTTCTCTCTCTCTCTCTCTCTCTCTCTCAAAATAAATAAACATTTTTTAAGAAGGTGAAGAAAAGTTTTTCAACAGCACTAATTATTGGGGAAATGCAAACAAAACCACAAAGAGATGTCACCTTACACCTGTTAGAATGGTTAAAAATCAAAAACACAAGAAAGAATAAGTGTTGACAAGGATGTGGAGAAAAAAAAGAATGCTCACACACTGTTGGTGAAAATGAAATTTGTACAACAGCTATGGAAAACAGTATAGATGTTCCTCAAAAAATTAAAAATAGAATGAACATATTATTGAATAATTCCACTACTGAGTATTTATGGAAAAAACAAAACAAAACAAAAATATTCATTCCAAAGATACATGCATGCCTATGTTAGTGTAGCATTATTTGCAATAGCCAAGATGTGGAAGCAATCCAAGTATCCATCCATAGATAAATGGATATAGAAGATATATAAGAAACATATAATGGAATATATCAACCGTAAAAAAAGAATGAGATCTTACCATTTGTGATAACCTAGAGGGTATAATGCTAAGAGAAATAAGTAAATTAGAGAAAGGTAAATACGATATGATTTCATTCATATGTGGAATTTAGGAAACAAAGCAAATGAACAAATAAAGAAAAAGAGACAAACAAAAAAAACCCCCACAGACTCTTAAATACAGAGAAAAATTGGTGGTTTCCAGTGGGAGCTGGAGAGATGGGTGACATAGGTGGAAGGGATTGAGTGCACTTACTGTGATGAGCACTGAGTAATGTCTAGAATTGTTGAATCTTTATATCATACACCTGAAACTAGTATAACAAACGTATGTTAATTATACTTCAAATAGATAGATAAATAGATAGATAGATAGATAGATAGATAGATAGATAGATAGATAAAAGTTCTGACATGAAGAAACAATTGGAAGGGGGTTTAGGATGCCAAGAAGTATGGAAATGATTTTATCTTGCACTTTCTTCGTATCAAGAACTGTCCCAGTTATACGACCCTTATAATAAAGATGCAGAGCTCAATAGAAAATTTTCATCAAGACTAGAAAGAGTAGAATTCATGAGTCTTGGTGATTTTAAAAAACTGATATAAACACTTAAGGACATAAAAGCTACTCTTTAAATGAGAAAACATGTAACTAAAATAAGCAATGTTTCTTCTTTCTTTTACTCTCCCTCTATCTTTTCCCTTCTTACCTATCCATCCGCTACCACACACATAAACACACACACACACACATCTAACTATGTGTGGAATGGCTATTTGGAGTTCTTTTCCTCAAAGTATTGTGCAATCTTAAGTTTTGGTTTTAAAAATATCAAAAGTTGTTTTCTTCTTATTTCTCTAGGCTTTCATTTTGATTCTTTGCAGCTTATCTTAAGAATTCTAAGACCTTGATAAAACTTAGAATGAAGAATGATGTTGCCTAGGGAATGTCCATGAGCTAGCTAGGTATCTCATTTCAGCCACTTTGATAAAATGTAAACAGTATGGAATGCAGATTATGATTGGTCTGTTTTCATTCTCTTCTCTTGTGATAATGGCTATCAGTTATGCATGTACATGAATCAGCATTTTTCTTTCTTTCTTTTTTTTTTTAACAAAAGCAATGAGATCCTAAAGTAACTCTGAAGATAACAGAGTCCATGTGGTTTTTGAAGTTCTTTAGATACGTAACCAAATTTTGAACATTGTTTATCTGGCATATGGAATACTAATACTATATCACGTTTGTGGATGTTTTAAGGCCAATACAGTGACAGAACTATTTAGTTTGTTTTCAGTAGATGACTACAAAATTTAGAATGAAATGCTTGGTGTATGTACTAATTTTCCTGTGTAAGTTTATTCACACTTGAGTTATTAACCTTCAATAGCAGGGCTGCAAATGTAACTTCTCTTATGCTACAGAATGCAATATCGGCTTATTTACTGCTTGAATATTCTAATCTAAATTGAAATCATCCTTCCTGGATCATACTTCTACAGCTCAGTGGGCCTGTTAGTCTGATAAGAGTGTCTCTGAACCCATATGTATTACGTCCTTTCTTTGGTCAGGGCTCAAATGTCCACAATCACATGCTCTAGATATTTGCACATAAATGAGGATAGTCTATGGAATGTGAAGCCATGTTCTACCCAAATCTGAAACTACTTCAGCTTAGTCTTTCAACGGTTATCTTTAATTTGACCTTGAAATGGTGATTGTTTTTTTTTTTAATTTTTTTTTTAATTTTTTTTAAATGTTTTTATTTATTTCTAGGAGAGAGAGAGAGAGAGACAGTGTGAGCAGGGGAGGGTCAGAGAGAGAGGGAGTCACAGAATCCGAAACAGGCTCCAGGCTCTGAGCCGGCAGTCAGCACAGAGCCCGACGCGGGGCCCAAACCCACGAACCGCGAGATCATGACCTAAGTGAAAGTCGGACGCTTAACCGACTAAGCCACCCAGGCGCCCCAAATGGTGATTGTTTTTCATCCTCAAGGAATATGCCAGAATCACAAACAACACTTAGTTGATTCACTCTTGTTTATCTTGCCAAACAAAAGTTCTTTATCAGTCTCACATTGACACACCACCCTGGCATCATAACTTGAGTCAGACAGTCATTAAAACCCTCTGAAAGCACTTGATATAAAAGTCATCGTTCTTCCCTGGTACCTATTTTCTTCTTGGTCAATGGCTTAGGAACACCAGAGCCATTTTCCACCAATTGTTTAGGGTTCCCATCAATTATTACAAAATACATTTAATTTTAAGTCCAGATTATTTATGCTATTGTGTGAGACATTTGAACAACCCTCAATTAACACATAGGAAAAGAAACAGAATATATTTTCTTTATTTGTTCCTGTCAGCAGAAGGCGTATTAGCATCAGCCATAATATACTAACACTTTCCACAATCAGGGCACAGAGAATAACAATAAATATAAGATATGGTCACAATGAAAACTAAAGATCTAGTTTGGTAGAAAAAGCACCAACAGATTTTTGTGTCTATATTACCAAAGGTACCAATATATTAACCATAGTGTTACGTGCAAAAAGACTGGCATTGAAGTTTAATTCACAAGCATCAGAGAATAAAAGGAAGGAGAAAAGAGCTGGAATGAATCAGTGACATCTGAGAGAAGAAGTGGGTCTCAACTTGGCTGTGAAAAACAGGGTGGGCTTAGAAATGTAGAGTGGGAAATAGGGTCTTCTGGACACACACCTTAAAATTAACATTGCAAGTTAATTCAGACTTCAGAGAAAAAAGACTAATATTCTCAGGATATTTTTCAGACAGGCATGGACAGTAGTGATAACTGTAGGCAAATGTGTGTGTGTTAAATGGTATATTAGGGACACAGTGCTAGGAAAATTTTGCCCTAAGGGCTGAAACACACACACACACACTGCATTTACTCAACACACATATATGTGAATGTTCAGTTCAGCAGCATAAAATAATTGGGCAACATAATAGTGTTATCTTGCAGAAACACAGAGCAAAAAATTTAAACTATATCAGATTAGACAAGTTATCTTTAACCCTTCTGTTGTCAGAGAAAATAAAAACTCCTGAGATAGCAAAGGCGAATGAACTCTATCCTTTCCCTGCCCTGGATCCACTTCAGGCAGCCTTCAGAGTGTGTATAGAAATGCAAGAAAGGATCCTCGGCCGGAAAAGTGTCCGGGAGTGGAGGAAAGAACAGGCTCGGACAGTTGTGATAACACTGATGGCAGTACCAGTAGATCTCACAGCAAGCCCGAGATAAATTGGTTCTGCCACTGTTAGAATTTTAATTATATATTATGCCCAATTGTGGCTGATTTCCAATGAATCTCTATATAATCTTATTCCAGTTTTTTAATTTTTTAAATTTTTTTTTATTTATTTCTGAGAGAGAGATACAGCGTGAACAGGGGAAGGTCAGAGAGAGAGGGAGACACAAAATCCAAAACAGGCTCCAGGCTCTGAGCTGTAAGCACAGAGCCCGACGCGGGGCTCCAACACGCGGACTGTGAGATCATGACCTGAGCCGAAGTCGGACGCTCAACTGACTGAGTCACCCAAGTGCCCCAATTTTATTCCAATTTAAAAAGTCTTCTTAGACACATTTAACCAAAACATATATATATAATTATAAATATCCAGGTTCAGGTATTGTTAAGCAATTTGTCAAAACAGATTTTGAGACAAACTCAAAAGTAAAAGAAGAAATACATATAAGTTAAGAAGAAGTTAAATACTGTGGGGCTTACAATAAGTATTTGCTCTCACTGTCTTTTAAGTGAAAATACGAAGTGTTTTCAGAAAAAAAAAAAAAAAAGAAACGTTCCAGTGGGAATGTGTCAAATATTATAATCCATAGCCTAAATCTATGGAGAAATAAAACATTCTTCTTAGGTAAATTAAATTTTGAACTCTCATACGGAGTTTGAAAACCGTAATTTCTTTTATCCCAACACATTGCAAATCTTGTAAGCATTCACTGGCTGAATTAAAACACAAAACAAAACAAAAACGCGTAAAGTGTGTTTTGAAATAGCAGCATCAGAAGAGTGAAAGAGAAGAAGTTCTCTCTTCCTGTTGGCTCTCCTCCTCCGCACATTTTCATCTGTCATACTGAAATAAATAAGACAGCCAAGGGTTTCTTTCTCCCACAGTGCTGTTTGTGGTTAAGGAAACAATAAAGGATATTGTTACAAATAGGTAGGCAATATAATGAGAAAAAGAAGTGGCCTGTGGTCATAGCTGCAGCTGTGCAGGCAAGACATAAAGTTTTCAAGGGTGTAAGAAAGCAGCTAGAAACACCCATTAAAGAATAAAGAGGTTTTTGACTGCTGTGTACAATAAGATTATTTGGAACATATTAGCTACTACTAAGCTTAAAGTTCTGGTCATAGACTTTAAAGTTTATGAGTGACTTTTTAATTTACCTTCTCTAGAGTGCTTTTGCTTTAGTGTGTTTCCTTTCTCTGAATTTCTTTTCAGTTACTATGTTTTCAGAAACGACATATTTTATATATATAGTTTAACAGAGGAGGCATAGAAGTGTGATCCTGATACAGATTTGCACCACATGGATCGTGGTGGAACATAGACCAGTATAGGGAAGTAGAACAGTGGCTTTCCTCACAAGCCCAAATGACCACAGAGTTCAGTATCTCAGTCTGGGATTAATTAATTTAAGGCATGACCATGAAAACAAAGTAAAATGGACCCAGTTTGGATTTGCAGTTTGGGTAGTGGGCAGAGACAGTGCAGCATTCTGAATAGCCCAGGAAGACTATCAAGTGAACTGTGATTGCAGTTACTACTGACTTCTTGATCACTTCCATCAAGAGACAAGGCAACCTATACTGGTTAAGAACATACAACCTAGAGTGAAGAGCCTGTATTGAATGCCAGTGTCTTGGCACTGGTGGCCACTGCTGACCTTGAAGAAATAACCTAACCTATCTGTACTTCAGATTCTCACTTCCAAATAACAACAGTCCTTGTATCGTAGGCTTCTTTTAAGGATTACACAAATTAATACATATTTTAAGCAAACTGTTTACTGTGGAATAATTTTAGGTATACAGAAAAGTAAAGATAGTACAGAAAGTTCCTGTAAACCCTCACCCAGTTTCCTCTACTGTTATTTTCTTACATTCCCACAGTACATTTGTCAAAACCCAAGAAACCAACATGGGTACATTGCAATTAACCAAACTCCAGACTTTATTCAGATTTCACCAGTTTTTCCACTAATGTCTTTTTTCCATTCCAAGATTCAATCCAGGATACCACACTGCACTTAGGAAAATACACATTTTATTTTTCAAAACATTTAGAATAGTGTCTGCCACATAGTAAGCACCTGCTTAATGTTTTTTAATCCTATTAGGTGATTTCCCTGTAGGTAAGATGGAACATTTCTAGCACTCTTACATTAACAAGGCTTTACTCCCAATTTCTTATACTGCAAGTTCATATAAATAGAATTATTTCACCAAGATATTGCAAAGAAGCTATTAATACAAAATAATAGGTAATTTGTGTTTGTACTAAAATCTGTAGGTTAATTGCTCTCAGAAGGAGCTCGTCTGTGAGGTATCATCTAAAGGTCAGAAAAACAAATCATGACTCAGTCATTAACTCCATTAACTGACTCATTCATTCAACAAAAATTTTTTGGGTGCCTACAATACAGAAGGCAGTGTGCCATGGCCTGAGGCACAGTGATAAATAAATCAGACTCAATCTCTTTTTCATATGAAGCTTACATTTCGTGAAACTAAAATACTATAATCTTAAGTAAGCAATTGATATGGAATCTGATTTACCCCACAATGAAATGGAAAAGCATTAGAATCCCCCATCTAAACACAACCAATAACATTTACTCAGAAGTGGTGATGGATATATTAGGTCAGATAGGGAAATGGGCACAAATCACTTTAGCTCCAATTATCCAGATGTGCAGGATCCAAGAGGGAGTTAGACAAAGATATGAGTGCAAGGAAAATCTGTGCATGACTCCAGATGTGTCCATTCCAACCACTCTGGGGTGCTTCCTGAAAGGATCAGCCTTGTTTATGACTGACAATAATATTAGCCAAATGCTATCAGGTGCTTGCTCTGTACCAGACATTGTTCTAAGAGTTTTACATGTATTAATTCAAGTAAATCTCCACCACAATATGAAGTAGACAATAGCATTTCCCAAGTTATAGATAATAAAATGAGGCAAAGTGAAAGAATTCAAGAAATGTATAAAGGAAGATCAAAATAATCTTCTTATATGTTCACAGCTTTCTGGATACAGAGATACAAATTGCCCTTGGGCATAAATAGTACAATCAGTTCTATTTGGCCTTTATTAAAATAAGAAATTGAAATGAATCGTCTTGACTTCTGGATTCTGCAAGACAATGTTTCTTAGGAATAAAATCTTGAAATGCTTTCTAAGATGCCTCAAATAACTGCTGAGCAAACTTATATATACGTGTACTAAATGCCATTTGCGTCCCTTTCATAACTCAGTAAAAACCAGTAGTAATTAATTAAAGCCTCTACTACTGCCTAAGCACCTGCCGTGGGCTACATCAAAGACCAATATGAATAAGGCTACCCTTCCCTCAGAGACCTTACACTATAATAGATGCATTTCATTTCACATATGAGTAACCAAAAAATGTGTCAAACTGAAATAAACACATCCTGAAATAGCTACAGTGTAAAATGTAATAAGGTAGGACCCACTAGAAACATAACAAACACAATGCAACGTGAGGAAAAAGAGGACCAAAACAGAAGGAATTGCACCTGGTTGGAGCGCGTGCCCACAACGTTTGAAGACTCAGTGGAATTTTAACGTTGAGACAGATGACAGGGTAAGACACTCTTCATGAAAGAAAGAGTGTTGATGAAGGCAAAAAAGGTAGAAAACCACAGTTTGTCCCAGGAGTACCCACCCACTCATGTCTGGCTGAGGGGCAGGCTCCTGTGAGAGGGAAGGGTGTGGTGGCACTGTGTTTGGATAGACTTGAGCGGCAGAAGGAGAATATTGTACTGAATACAGTGGAAAATGGTAAGCTCTTAAGGATTTCTGTCATAGAATTGAAACTGTACTTTAGGAAGATTACTTTGTAAGTGTGTGGGATGGATGCATTTCAGACTGGAGAGCGACAAGAAGCAGAGGTATCAATTAAATTTTGTTATACCGTCTAGTGGGGCAGGGGGGTTGTGCGGGAATAATGACTACGTGAAACCAGGGTCGGGCAGAAGAAATGGGAGAGGATAGAATGTCAGTCGAGTGACTGATGTAGAAACTTAAAGATGGTAAGAGACATCTGAGATGCTCTAGGAGCCTGGATGACTGAGGAAATGGAGCTCTTCCAAACAATCTGGGAAGTCAGGAGGAAAGGTCAGGATGCTTTTAAAGAAAATGTGATGAGCTTGGTTTTGAGTGTGTTAGGTTTATGGTGCTTCTGGAAGAGTTCAATGAAGAGCTTTAGGAAGACAGGAAGAAATGCAAAGAGAGACTGGAACCAGACTCATAGGCTCTGAAATCATATCAGTAAAGGTGGTCATTGAAGCTGTCGGAGTGGAGAGCAAGAGATTGAAAGTAGGGAAGACAGAATGCTGGGGGAGCACCTGAACTTAGAAATCAGGAAGAGAATGAGGACATAAGAAGGGGAAAAAAAGTGTAGATCAGATTAGCAGGAGAATCAAGGAAGTGCTGTATTGTGCTGCATTGTGAAAATCAAGGAAACCAGAGTTGTGAAGAAATTTCCAGAAAACAAAATAATCCATAGTATAAGAAGCTTCATGAATACAAAAACCAGTTTCCTTATTTAAAATATCTGTTCCATCCTCCAATGCTTCATGGAATATTGGTTCATTTAAACAATTTTCAAGCAAAAATTTCAGAAAAAAATTCTTCAGAGAATCTAAAACATTCATTGAAAGATTTTTTGCAAATCTGTAAAATCTATTACGCAGCAATTAGATAAAGGCATACAGGTCATACATGTATTTGAAAAGTTCTGCTTACAAATAGATATTTTGTTGGAAAAACCACTTAGTCTCTTCAGGTTTGGGAGAAAATATGTTTGCAATTATTGCATTGCAGGGCCTAACTGCAATTTGTCTTCATCCTGAGGGCTGGAAAGAATAATTTTTGAATTAGAACATTTTTATTTTCACTATGGTTCTTTGTTTGGTAGCTTTCTATCCATTTCCCCGTTTATAAGCTTTTAAAATGGAAGAGGTTGCCCAGTTCATCTGAGACCCTCCTATAACCAAAAATGTAAGACTCCAAAGAAAATTGCAATTACCCTGAGGGATGAACTGACATCTCTTTGAAAGATTCACAATCTAAACACAAACAATATAAAGTTCACAAAAATCGGGACACCTGGGTGGCTCAATCGGTTAAGCATCCTATCCTTAATTCAGCTCTGGCCATGATCTCAGGGTTCTGATATCGAGCCAGACTCTGTGCTGAGTGTGGAGCCTGCTTGGTCTTTCACCATCTCTCTCTGCCCCTTCCCCTCTCACTCTGTAAATAAATAAATAAATTGATAAATATTTTTAAAAATAACTAGTTGGGGGTGCCTGGGTGGCTCAGTCAGTTAAGTGTCAGACTTCGGCTCAGGTCATGATTTCACCATTTGTGAGTTAATGCCCCGTGTCAGGCTCTGTGCTGACAGCTCAAAGCCAGGACCCTACTTTGGATTCTGTGTCTCCCACTCTCCCTGCCCTTCCCCTGCTCTCACTTTGTCTCTCTATCTCTCTCAAAAATAAATAAATAAATAAATAAACATTAAAAAATTTAAAAAAAATAGTTGGATGATTGGTGGATAGATGGCAAGATATTGAGATCAGCTTAAAACTTTTTATGTTTTGGTATAGTTTACTTGTAAATGCCAGTCATTCCAATTTAGAATACCTAAGGAGAAACTTGGCTGGCAATATACTTTTTGTTATGCAAACAGTGAGATGGCATACAGCCACACACAGGAATGTCTTCATCCTCAGTGTTTGCCCACTTCCGCCGCACCCAAACTTCTGAGCTGTTGATGCCGCTGGGAAGACAAGAATAAATAAAAACATCTTCTCCATCTTTTAAACTGGAACTAGGAATGCATAGTGTTCATGCATAGTGTTCAAGCAGCTGTTGGTCAAAAAGCATTATTAATATTCTTTTTCATGGACATTTTGGATTACATAAAATTTGATATATTAATATTTCAGTCAAATAGCAATCATAAAATTTTATCTGTGAAGAAATACATCCTCAACTCAAAATGTTAAAACTATAAGAAAACTTCACAAATACACTAAATACACAAAACTTCACAAATACACTTCACAAAGACACTATTTATAAACTGAATTAACATTTACAAACATGTATATGTTTGCACATGAATATATGTAAAATTGATAGTTGTACTTATAGTATAAAATTAGCATATTTATATATTTCCTGTATAACTATTGAAGTTAGTTTATTAAAAATACATTTTTTATGAAACTGACAGTATAATAAATTTTCTGAGGACTAATAGGTAGGATCTAAAACTCTGAAGAAATTAGGAATACTGTGTTTTAGAAGACTCTAAATCTTGAAAAACAATGTAGCAACCAAGACAAATCCAGTAAATGCCCTTTTGTTTTACTGTCATTAAAACCGAGGAACAAAACTAATTTAGTTTTATTTTGTATATACAGTGATTTTAAAAGGACAAAAAGAAACTTTTTCAAAGGCCTGAAGCTTGCTATTTTCTCATATTTATACTTCACTGTTCCCCAATCTTATCTGACCCATGCTTTTGTCTGGTTACTTCATTGATTCCTTTGGAGCTTTAAGTCTATCCCTGTTTACTAAAATGTTTTCTTGAACATGCCTGGCACTCATAAGTTTTATACGAGAAACTTCAGAGAAATGAGAAATGGAGAACCATGTGCTTTTAGCAACCTTTCTTGACACTTTAGACTCTTCTGTGAAGTGAAGATGTTTCCTCATGGAACAAAAGACTGCATGTGGTAAAGCAGGTCTTATGAAGAAACAATTATTTCCATATAGCAGAACCAAAACGGTGACCAACAGAGATTTAACTATAAACACTTATTTTAATGGCTTCCTGTCATTATTTACTACTCTAGCATATAAGACAAGCAATGTGGAGATATTGATCAGACTAGTAATATAATACAGCTTGAGCAGGTAGCTGCCGCAATCAGGGTATTTCCTTGATAGGGAGGGATGGAATTCATTTGTATGAATTTTCTCAGATCACATAAATCATACTTCCTCAAACCACATGCCCTCAGACACCACACATATACACACAGACACATACACACACTCATACGTGTGCGATTTTATTAAGTAACAGTGATCTGCTTAAAATGAACTTCAATTTAAAGCTACATTATGTAATCTATGCATTTATTTCGTACGTTAAACCATGGCCTTCTGGTCTGTGATCCAAAGCAGGAGGGTGCTTGATGACTATGGAATCCATTAGCCTTTCTGATTCCATGTGCTTACATTGCAGATTAGCTATGGTTCTAACTTCCAGTTTTAATGGAAACCACTGGGTTGTTTGGTTGTGCAGTATATGTGTGCATGTGTGCATGTGTGTATGTATGGTACTTCAGAAAACTTCACCAATTCTTACAAGTTGATTAAAAACAACACTACGTTTCCATTTTTCTCTTTGTCCTTTATATTTTCTAGGATCACACTTCCCCCTCACTGCTACCAGCCATTGCTCTTCCATAACTTCCTTTACTGAGACCTCCAAATTCATTTACCCTTGGAAATTCAAAAAGTTCTTCCTTTTATTCGGTTTCTCCAATAACTTGCATTAATTTTTTAAAAAAGGAGATTAATTGAGGGGAATTAATCTGTGCTATAGAGTGGCTTCTCTTTTTTATTACAAGCTAATTTTAATAAAAAAGGAAGTTTGTGACCAATAACCATTAAACAGAGCTTCTAAGACTCACCTTTATTTCCCTAAATTTTGTGCCTTCCCTAATTAAAAGGAGAACACGTTGGCCCAAGGTACCTCTTTTCATAGGCTCTGATCCAAAAACAGTTCTAAAGTTGATTCAAGGTACTTTGAAGGGTAAGAGTGTAGTAAATTTATAAGCAATATATTTCAATTTGTCTTATCTTTCTTCTAGCTCTCATCTTTATAGTGATTTGTGAGAGGGTTTAATAGTACACATTTCAGAGCAGATTTTTCCTAGATGGTGTTCTGATCGCCAAATATTTAAGCTCCATTTTACACTAAGTGGTTTGTCACCTTTTGCAGTGAATCTATAGTAAGTATAACAAATCTCCTGTTTTGGAAACCTATCCATACTCTCTTTCCCAAATTAAACATATTCATCTTCATTTTCAAAATCAAGAAATATCTTATTTTTGAACACCCATCAGTCTTCCTCAAATGTAAACTCCTCTGTATCACTTTGTACATTTCGCCGTGAGATTCATCTTCCACACAGACAATTGTTAAATCCTACGTCCTGACCATTATGGCCAAAAGGATTGGTCAGACATAAAATGGGGTTTGGTCAGAAAAGTAGAACAGAGTGACATGAAAGTAATTGGTAAAATGTTAGTCCTCCTGTTAAAAATGAAAGCCATGACATTTTACTTTGCAATTTCATAGATTTGCCACAAAGCTATAAAGTAGATGTGGAAATTTTGTTATTTACTTATTGAAAAGGGAACTAGAATAGGAGAGACATGTGAATGGTGGAGAGAGCCAAAGAGAAATTATTTTTAGAGGGAAAAAACTTGCAAAAATACTCTGAAACTTAAATGTAAATATGTGAAATCAATGATGTAAATTGAAAAACATGTTATGGTTTTATTTGTTCTGCAATTGTGTAAACCTCACAAATTTTTCAAGTGGGTTTTCAAAAGGTTTACACTTGAACCTTTCTTTTCAGAAAAAAAAAACATTTATAAAAAAATAGAATGAATTACTACAGATAAGACTGCCTTCACAAACTGAAATCTGCTCTTGACCTGTGTCAGCCCCCCAGGCTTCCTCAGACTCATAACTTTTGCTAGGAACATGGTGTCAGTTCTGTTGAGATTCAAAATAAAATCAGAGCAAGCCCCAGCTTAGAGTATTATTTCAGCAAAGCATGATATATCAATTGCACCATTTCAGAGGAACCCAATTATACCCCCGTAGCTCACTTTGCCCCAATATTTTAGTCATACTCATACTGGTAACAGACACTCAGGGATGCAAGGTGGCCACCAATTTGCATAATATTAATTCAATATTTTAAAAATATTTATTTAGCATTTATTTCAAGGGGAAGCTGTGAGCCACATGGGGGATGGTTAAAGTCAGTGATGGGTTGGTGGCTCGGCTCTTCACAACCTACATACAAATTAAAGCTCCCTTTTAAACTGAACCCACCCTCCTAGGGAGTCAGTTTAATGACCATCTGTTTTTACTCAAAATACTCCTTGGGGGAAGGAGGCATCTCACCTCACACTCCATGCAGCTTATCAAAGTATTTCCTTCCAACCACAGAGAAGCATGTTCTCTGAGAAGAGAGCTAGTAAATATTTTTTTCTCCACCTAGTTAAAAGTCCTGGGTTGGTTTAGCAAACTAATAATGTTTAATCATTCCTTATGGACCCTTCCTTCAGGTCCTGGCCTTGAGCAGGATCTAGAGGAAGAGTAAAGAGCTCTCTGATTCATGCATCTGCAAAGCTGAACTTATTTAATCCTGATGCTATTCTGCAGAAAAGAAATCATTAACCCTTTCCACAGATGAGAAAACTGGCTTTTAGAAATTAAGATACAAAACTATAAAGCCTGGATTCAAAACCATTATTCTGTGGGAAATACTGTACAAGACAATACAAGTCCCTTATCTGAATACATAAGAAACAAAGTCAGTAAAAGGGTGCAGGGCAAAGGGATCTGGGTGGTGTGGACAGAAGGACCTGTTTTGCTTCCCTTTGTTTGCTTTTCTTAATGGGAGCAAGGATTTCTTGTGAAGACCAAAGAAAGACAGAAACCCGAGAAGAGACAAATTAAAATGAGAGAATGTAAGTTGGGTTTTGGAGAATTGAATTAAGAAACACTTAGTTTGGGGTGGGGGAGATGGGAAGGGGGGTGATGGACATGGAGGACTTGTTGGGACGAGCACTGGGTGTTATATGGAAACCAACTTGACAATAAACTATTTAAGAAAAAGAGAAACACTTATTCTGTTGTTATTGTAATCTAACGTATATTGAGCATTTGCCACACAACCTATCAACTGATAGAATTTTAGTTTCCATTTCTACGGCAACTGGAACTTCACATCAAGTGTAAGTTGAAGTAAGTAAGATAAAGTTACGTCTTCACTTGGTTCCCTAGACAAGTGAAGAGCAACTTTGGGAGGTCAATGAATACAGAGGTGACTTGCATTTCTCTGAGAAGAGATTGATAGTTATATCATCAGATTACTAGGAGCTTATTATAAACGGTTAAGGAAAACAAAACTTTTATAGCTTCACATTTTACCCCTGAGATTTTATCCATTCCCATGGCTTTAACAACCTGTATACTGTTTAACCTTACGCCTGTTCTCTTCAGGACTTCACAAATATTGAACCTCCTACTGAATATCACCCTCCTCAAGGCTTCTCTATAGCAACTCAAACGCAACATGCCTAAATGCACACACACATTTTCTCCTTCTGCATATCACATCTCATTTGGTGACAACACGACCCTCCTGTCACCTATCCTAGAAAGCTACTACTCATCCTATTATTCTCTCTCTCTCTGCTTTTTTCAATACAGCACTGAAGCCTGGTAATTATACCTCATATGGGACTACTGAGTCCATTCTCTATTTTATAGCTCTACCACATCTTAGATGGGCTTTTTACAGCCTTCTCTCGGATGTCTTTAGACTATCCACTTCATATTACTTTCAGTAGCTCATTAAAGATATTAAGACTTTGCATGGCACACAAGTTGGCCTACAAGCTTTCCCTCTTTCCCACTATTTTTCCTCCATGTCCACATTTTATTTTATTTTATTTATTTATTTATTTTATTTCTAGAAGAGAGAGACAGCGTGAAGAGGGGAGGGTCAGAGAGAGAGACATAGATTCCGAAATAGGCTCCAGGCTCTGAGCTGGCAGTCAGCACAGAGCCTGACGTGGGGCTCAAACCCACTACTGCGAGATCATGACCTAATTGAAAGTCGGACACTTAACCGACTAAGCCACCCAGGCGCCCCATCCATGTCCACATTTTAGATGCCATCTTTAGAACTACACATTGGAGCATCTGGATGACTCAGTCAGTTAAGTGTCTGACTCCTGATTTTGGCTCAGGTCATGATCTCATGGTTCATGAGATGGAGCCCCATGCCAGGTTCCATGCTGACAGTGTGAAGTCCTCCTTCTTTTTATGCTCTGCTCTCTTTTTCTGCTTGGGATTTCCTCTTGTACTCGCTTGCTCTCTTTCTGTCTCTCAAATAAATAAGTAAACATAAAAAAAAAGAATTACACCTTTTATGGAGTAAGTGCCTCTATACTTTTTCTTAAACTGTTCACCCTGTAGACACTCACTCCAAGTTTCTCCCCTGGCGTACTTCTATCCAAGTTAATGACTTCCCCAGCTGCAAGCGTGAATTAAATGCCCCTGTGCTTCATAGTCTGAGCAGTTGTTCTCAAGCCGTAGCATGCATCAGAATTACCAGGAGCGCCTATTAAAACACATACTGCTGACTTAGCAGGGTAGGGGTGGGGCTTACAGGATGACTGGGTCAGATACTCATCAACAAGGATTTATCCCCAAACCTACTGAATGAGCTCAATGCCTAGGTCACCTTCGGCTCAGATAAAACCTCTGCCACACTCATGGGTAAGCATGTTACTAAGAAGCAGTCTACATGTGAGGTTCATCCTGCATTAGCCACTCTTCTCACAAGGGCTTCTGACACTGGCAGGCATGTGGAGGCTCTTTCTATTGAGAAATCAGCATTTCCTATCTTGCAGCTCAGGTCACTAGTCACACAAACAGTTTTACTGACTTGATCTTCAAAATTTTCTACTGACTCACTTTTAGGAGAGAATTATCAAGGCCATTAGAGTTATAACATCTTAGAACCAGAATGACCTTGAGCCTTTTGTTTCCTAGTCTAAACAGTACAGTATCAATTGTTTGATTCTGCAAATATTGATGAGTGGTAGCAATGAAAAAGTCACTATAGAGTTCTTTGCAAAACTGGTATCTTTGCAAAGATAAAACAATCCTTTCAAACTGCTTAAAAACATATCAGTACAAAAAGAAATGATTCAAGATTTTCTTCTTCCATCATGGAATAAATGTATTCAAGAAGGGTCAGGAGATTTACCTATTTGAAAAATAAATATGCAAGCAGGTTTCTTTACAAGGGCTTCTTCTCTGGAGGTGTCTTTACCAAGATCATTATATAAGTTGCATTATAAAGTTGGATATAAAGAGCAACAGAAAGCCACTTTACCTTAGTACCTATTTTTTACTTTGAGACTCCTTGAAGATCATTTTACCACCTTAGTTTAAGAAGTCCTGGACAAAAGTTACATGCCTTCCAAAGATTACTTTTGTGTGACTTCAGAGAAACAGGAACACAAAGGAAAATATACCTTCTTTCTCAGCCCCTCCTTCATTCATTGATACTCCATTTTTATTAACATTTATTAAATCAAACACTCTTTTTGAAGCTCTCTTCAATATGTTTCAAATTATGTATCATGTTTAAAACATTACTTACTTCATTCACATGGATAAATACCCATCTCTTTTTATGATCTATTCAATATCTGGTGCCTAATGAATGCTAAACATCCTGGACTCTGCTTCCCCCATTGTGTCAAAGGAGGCTCATGTCATTTGCCCTCCCAAACATGAATTAGAAAAGAACCTCAACAGCCCTTCGCAGGCAATTCTTTCTGCCAGTATTCTTTTGACTGGCACCAGAGTCCCTAACTGGCAGTCATTCTGGACTGTTGTAGGTCCTCTTAACTTTACAGGCCCATGAACTTCCTGAGTCCCTTCCTACACTAGGCACACCTGAACAGGCACATTTTTGTGAACTTACTGAATTTATCAATGCCTTTATAAAAATAGTCTGGAATTATACACGGGTAACAGGACATTTCTGGGGTTTTTTGTTTGTTTGTTCTTTGTTGATTTTTTGTTTCATTTCATTTCATTGTGTTTGTATAGTGCCACAAACAGATGTTTACTCAGTGCTTTCTAATGATCAGAACCAACCTGGTAATTTACAGTTTTTCAAACTCCTTTTATGCTAGCATGGATGATTTTAATGCTTTTTTTAACCTATTGGGATACTAACTGGGAATTCACAACAGCTTATCTTTGTAAATAAATTCTTCCCCTGATCCCTCATAAGGATTCTTTCCATGACCCTTTCCATGACGTTGGGGCATGCGGGATTAGGGGAAGAAGAGAACACATCACCTTACTGCAACAGTCAGGAAGAGGAGAGATGAAGATAATAAAGTCTAATTCCCAGGTTAGGATATGTTCTCAGTTTCAACCCAGTTTTATCCTATAATTCTAATCATCAGAAAATGACTGCAAAAACTATGGCTTCTCATCTGTGATGAAAAAGAAATTCTTCTCCCCCCTTCCTTTATGCAATGTCAAGGTGTTTCTTGCCTACAAACACTCATCAACATATTTATAATTCAGAGTCTAAAATGACCTATATTTATTACTAAATTTTCTTTATAAGTAAAATCTCTTGTTCTGTTCCTCACGCTAATTTCTTTTTAGTCAGGATTTCACCTCAAAATTCCTGGCCTATTTTAGATTGTAAGGACACTTAGTTAAAAGCAAGATCTAAGGTATCTCCCAGATATGTAGGGAAAGATTCTTTATGGAAAGTTATTAAAGACATTTGATTATTTGATTTAATCATCCTCGAGATAAAATATTGTTTCTGATGAATTATATTCTTGGAAATCTGATGAATTAGAAGCAAGGCAAGCCAGCAGGAAATTAGGCTTATAAGAAACATTTTCTAACACTTACGAACATTGCCTACTACATCTCAAACAATATGCTTAATATTTGGATAATTATTATTTTGTTTAATATCCACAATAACACCATGAGATAGATATAATTAATACCACATTTCAGTTACAAAACTAATGCTCAGAGATGTTAAGAGATTATCTAATGCTTCACAATAACCTTGCAAACAAGACTGATAGATTACTTATGAATCAATTCCATAATAGTGTGATATTATTAACATGAAACTTTCTAGAAGGTGAGTTATATGTATTATGCTAAGACAAGTAGAACTTGAAAATAGGTTATTTTTATAGTTAAATTTCTTAATTATCTTCTTCTCTCTGTCTTCATAAAGTTAAGGTCAATCTCCAAGCACTCATTTACTGGAGTCAAAAGTTTGCCTCTTTGTATCACAAAGGAGCCAGTTTTTCTAAGTATGAATTTCCCATTGATATCTGTGTATAAGAAAAGAAGGACACTGTTAGCATTTAAGGGATATTTCTGAAAAGAAAAAAAAAGAAAAAAGAAAAGATTATTCTTCACAGACCAGAGCATAGCAGACATAGTGTTTGAGACTGTCATAAATTACTTCCTAGCAAGGAAGCACTTGTTCCTTGGTCTTCCTGTGCTCTTTTTTTATAGTAAAAAAATAAATTCAAGCCCTGCTGAATCATTTCATAATGTTCTCTCATATCCTGGTATTGACCACTTTTAAAATAATAATTACTCCCAGCTGCCCTTTGTTGAGTATTTCTATGTGCCAGGTTTTTGTTTATCTGTTTTAAGATACTCCTCACAAAAATCTCATGAGATAGGTATTATTAGTCATCCATTCTCACATCAATAATAATTAATGAGGTAACTAAAACGTAGAAAGATTGCCAGTAAGGGAAAAAACTAGGATTTGAGTGCAGGGTTCAAAACCCGTGATTTCCAATCTGCAATGGGAAATCTCAAACAGCCCCTGTAGCTGACAGAATAAAAAACTTTAGTATTGTTACTTCATATACTGAGAATTGAAAAGAAGAGAAAATACTTGAAATTTTTATCAGGAGTAGATTAGTTCAAAGTCATGGCCATTAGTTTGGAAGTCTTCACTTGTGGCTGGATATATGTGCTGTTCACACCAACCCAGATTTCATGCACCCATCATTACCACCCAGCACACGTTTTCATACCACCTACTCCTGATTTCTTCATTAGCTTGTATTTTCATGTATCACCTATTCATTCTCCACTAATTGTTGATTATCCTTTATCTTTTTCTCTTGTCATAATATAGACTTCTGTCCATATATGTTTATGTTCCCATGTATTTGCAAATGAATGAATATGGGTTTAGATTGTGTTTGAGAAGGTAGGATAAAAGTTATTTTGTTTTGTTTTGTTTTCAAAAATAAAATTCCAGAATTGGTTGCCTTCCCTGGTCTAGATGATGGAAAAGGGCTTCTCTTATGCTGCCTTAAGAAGAACACAATTAGTGATTGACAAAATAAAGAGAGAAACTGAACGGTACGCAGGAGTGAAGCTTGAATATGGAAGACCTCAAGAGTTCAAAGTAGAAAAAGAATGAAAGTGGAATTGGATTTTCCATAAGCAACAAATGATGTCTAATGTCACCACTTACTTTTTAAAAACTTCCTTCCAGGCTTACTTCTGTCATTTTACTTAAGAGACAGTCTTCTAACCGATGCTTACATATGTGTCTTCTGGGGGAGATCTTGCTGTTTCCATTGCTACTTCTTACACTACTTTTCATCTTACCTTAAAGAAATATACTATGATACCTATGATAATAGTAGATTAACAATCACTCTCTTTCCCAATGGAGATGGTACTTTATCAGATTGTCCCTTCCATGTTCAGAGTTCAGAACAATATTTAAATGTTCATTTATTTATTTTGAGAGAGAGAGTGTGTGAGTAGGGGAGGAGCAGGGAGAGAGGGTGTGAGAGAAAGAAAGAGAGAGAGAGAAAGAGAGAGAGAGACAGAATCCCAAGCAGGCTACATGCTATGAGCACAGAAGCTGACACAGTCTCTATCTCATCAACTGTGAGATTGTGGCCTGAGCCAAAATCAAGAATCAGCTGCTTATTCAATCAACTAAGCCACCCAAGTGCTCTCAGAATACTTTTAATTGATGTAGTATCTTTCAAATTCAATTGAAATGGTAAAACAGAATCACAATATTTTTTTGTGTTGAAATAAGAGTAAACTTACAAATTTTACTGTGTACATTCTATGTAAAACAGTGAAAGGAGTATCAACTTCTGAATCAACCAAGTGACTCTAGATTTGAGTACCACCAGGAAAACTATGAAAAGTCGTTGAAACTTCCTGATCTCATTTTGTTTAAAGATAAAATGATGTAATAACAACTCTCTCAAGTTGTGATGATTTGAGATAAATTGCCTCGTACTCTACCCAGTACAGATTAGTGGCTTGCTAAATAAAAACTATTATTATTCAGTTATTTGATTCACACAGTAGTAATATAAAGGAAAAAAAAACAAGTTTTAATTTTTTAATTTTTTTTCCCATCAGACACCTAATTCTCCTCCTTAAAGCTCAATGGAGTTGGGAGTTAATCACTCTTACCCTTACCCTTTGCATATTGCATTACGGCATTTATGACCTTGCTTTGAAATTTTGTGTTTACATGCTTGGCTGTCTTTTCCAGACTATGAGCTTTTCAAGAACAGAGCACACATTGTTAGCATGGCATTTCCAGTGACTAACGCTGCGCTAGACATATTTGTCGTGGTTAATCTTATGTGTGAATTTGACTGTGACCAGCGTGCCCAGACACTTAGCCAAACATTACTCTGTGTATGTCCATGAGAGTGTTTCTGGATGATATTAGAATTTGAATCCATAAACTAAGTAAAGTAGATTGTCCTCCCTAATGTACTTAGGTCTCATCCCGTCAGGTGAAGACATACTTACAACAAAAATGCTGAGTAGGAGGAAACTGCCTGACTGAGCTGGACCATTGGGCTTTCTCATCCTTCAGACTTGATTGAAACATCAGCTTTACATTTTAGTCTGGAGCCTAGACCATTAGCTCCCAAAGTTCTCAGGCCTTTGGACTCAGACTGGAGATACAAATTGGCTTTCCTAAGTTCCCAGCTTTCAGGCTGCACATCTTGGGATTTCTCAGCCTCCCTAATTGTGTGAGCCAATTGTTTATAATAAATTTATTTATATACAAATACACAAAATCTAATGGTTTTGTTTCTCTGGAGAACATAATATTATATTGCTTAACTAATATTTAGTAAACTGCTCTGATCTCTCAGAATGAAAAAGCATTATAATAACACCAGTTTTTCCCGACATTTTAGAAAACAAAAGATTTTTGACATTTCAAATGTCCCCAAATAAAAGTCCCAAATTCTATTGCACTTGAATGAGCAAAATATCTTCCCAGTTTATGAATTCTCTAAGAGAGACAATGCTTTTGATGGATTTTAAACATTTACCTCCGAAGAATAGGTTTAGAGTTTCAAATTGAATTTCAGTCTTTGATCCTGAAATCAATTTCTGACAGAGAAATGCAACTCTGGTTTTGACTGGAGGAAGCAAAATTATCAAAATGACTTTTTGGACATTAGACAGCTGTTTTAAAAATTCCATGATTTCATTGTAAGTGAATAAGACACGTGGATTAAATTTTCCTAAAATATACATGGTTTGAAAAATTAAGGGAACCTGCTTTGGGTTTGATTGACTGAAAAGCGTTTGCAACCCAATGCTTATCTCCTTCTTCTATGTTTCTACCTGAGAATTTTCTTCTTGCAAACTACTTTGAACTCAACATATAGAAGAGTGATTGCAGGAATGTGAAAGACGTTGAAAATCGGCCCTGGGAGTTGTTCCTGAAATTTACTGAACCCAAACCTGTCACTCCTTCTGAGAATCTCATACCACCAAAAAAATATTAGACTATTTTCAAATTACTTTCAAATGCATTTTTAAACATTATTAGCATTTAAGTTTGTATCTTTATTACTAAATCTAATATTATTTTTAGATTTATGAATTGTTTGACCCTTTATTTTTGAGAGTAGTTATTTCACATTATTAAAAGGAAACTCAACAGTTTTCTTTCAAGCATAATATGCTTTTTAGGAGGGAAAAACAATCAGTGAGCATTCAAATGGACTTCTCTGAATAGTTACATTACTGCAAGAATTGTAAACTCTGATTTTAGAAAACAGGGGCCTCACTTGGTCTTCAGTTCAGAAGCAAGATTCACACTGCAAACATAGTGCACACTTTTCCTCATTGCTATTTACATTTTAAATAGGTGTCTCTCTTTATAAAACTGTAATTGTTAAATAGGAAAGTGTTCTGAGGGGTGTCTATTGCATTCCTTTTAAGGGCTCAGAAATTGGTAAAAGCAAAAGTTTCATTTCACTTCTGATGGAGTCAGCAATGAATTGGTGAAAGGTCACATGGGGTAAACAGTATTATCTGGAGGGTCCCAGGGTATACATGTCCACACAAGCTCGCCCACCAGACCACTGTGGTCTGCTCTCTGTACAGACATCCTGTGGTTTGCTGAGTCAAATATTAAAGTTCCCAAAGCTTCTTCCCCAACAGAAATAATATAAACCTTAAAAGAGTTGTACTGACTTTGTTGTGTAGAGAGTGAGAGATAAAAAGAGAATCAGTGGAAGAAGGATGCATTATTAGGTTTATTATAGCACTGCCATCAACAACAAACAACTATTAAGCACCTACTGTGTGTAAGGCAATATACTGAAAACTTTGGATGCAGAGTAAAAGATGTAAGCCATCCCTGCACAGAATTTACAGTTTAGTTTATGAGATGGTAATATGTAGTCTGTCTGTTCTTCTGTCTGCCTGTATGTCTGTCTGTCTCTGTCTCTACTCACACACACACACACACATAAATGTGGGCATATAAAAACACATACATATAAAAACTCAATAAGGTGTGTAAGAAATACTCAGAAAGTAGCATAAGCAATAATCATCCCAGAATTTTAGAGAAAGAGGTCTATGTCTGTTTTCTAGTTTTGTTTTTCATTTTTTTTTTTCAGAATGGATACAAAAGAGAAACAGAAGATGTGAGGAGGAAAAAACAAAACAAAACAAAGGACTTCCCCAGCACATTTTTGCTGATGTCCACATTATGGGTGATTAGAGTCTGAATCACAATAGTGACTATGAGCATCAATACAGAAAGACATGAATTTTGGAGATATTTGAAAAGTAGGAGACTACAGTTCTTATGCTTTTAGGGTCCTTTCCCTAGAGAGCTTTTTCCACCTGCAGGAATGCTTTTCAAGAGGCAAGGACTGAATTTTATGTTATTTGTTGCCCAATCCATCTTGTTCTAATAGTTTTGTAGAATGCAATAAAAATAAATTAGTAGAAAAACAAAATAGAAAATAAACACTCTCAAAATAAAGTTTCAGTATTTTATTATAAAATCCATCAAACATAAGATTACATTTTAGTAAATTTCATAAGAATAAATCTAACATGAGTAAGTAACACAATAAATTAAAACAAAATAAAAAATTGTAAGTATTGATTAAAAGTGTGCATGTATCAATAAATACAGAAATTGCTACTATACTCACAACTTTTCATTGATTTATAATTACAAATAAAAAGAATTATTAGTGAAACAGTGACTCCAAACAAGAAGAGGCACAGTTTAAAAATAGTGTTTATAAATATTTTTTTAAAAATTGTAAATGTTTATTTATTTTTGAGAGAGAGAGCAAGCATGCACACGAGGGAAGGGCAGAGAGAGAGGGAGACACAGAATCTGATGCAGGCTCCAGGCTCGGAGCTGTCAGCACAGAACCCGATGGTAGGGCTCCAGCTCCCCAACCACGAGATCTTGATCTGAGCCAAAGCTGTACACTTAATGGAATGAGCCACCCAGGTACCCCTATCAATAATTAAATAATTAAAGTTTTTAACATGGAAAGTGAGCTTGTTTTTTTTTGCTTGTTAATTTACTTAATCTAGGTCGGATAGATGGCAGTTCTACTTGCGGAAGATAACATATATATATTTAAGCTGTTTCTGCTTTAATTACATTCATAGTAGAGACAACATCTCAGAGATAGGCTGATGAGAATGAAAATAGCCATTTATCACATGGAAAAATCTTCATATTTAATTAATCTAAAATAAAGCAAAAAACATTGTAGTTTTAAAACTCATAACTATTCCTTCACCAGTAACCAGTGCCAATAATTGATCCTACAAAGTTAAATTTAAACTATCTTTCAACAAAAGAAATGGCTTCTGGATCTTATACACATTTGAGTTGCTGTTGATAAACTTACCGTACCTTAAAATGATAAGCTATAACTTGGTTTTAGGACTTCTACAGACCTCACACCACTTATAACTTGAGTGTGATGGGCTCTGTTTAAACAGTCATTACACACGAATCTATTGTAGCCATGTCAAAGAGCTGTAAAAGTTTCTAAAATTCCAAACATCCATGCTTCTTTTTGCAGACAGGGAAGGAGCAATTTGTAGACTACGTGATTCTACACATAACAGTTTGAGCATCCCTGTGCAGAATAGTGCCCTCATCCCCAGCTCTTGTTCTTCTCTGTTTCAGCTTCCTATGTATTTCCTTCATAATCCTTATTGCCATTTCCCTTGTAATAATTATTTGTTTACTTTTCCCACATCAGTTTTCCCCGTTAAAATGTATGTCCCTTAGAGCAAAGACAATGCTTATTTTGTCACAATTGTGTTCCCAGCACCTTATAGGGGTACCTTTTCAGCACATGTGGGGATACGTAAATATTTATTAAATGACTTAATTAGGAATTGGTTTAAAGGTACCAAAAGATGGTGGTGGTATGAGAGAAAGGGCAAAGGAAGGGAAGTAACATTTATTCAGCCTTGTTCATGTTCCAAGCTTTACACGGGGCACATTTCTTATTTCTTCTCATTTCACCCTCACACAAAACCTGTGAAGCAGATGTTATCATTCCTGCTTTTAAAATGAGGGACTTGAGGTTCAGAGAGGTTAGGAAACTTGTATAGGGTCACATAGCTAATAAATGACAGAGCTGGGATTTGAAGAATTTGGCTCCAACGCTGACAGGATCTGTTGAGTGATTACATGTGTGCATGGAGAGGGAGTCACTGATCATACACTAACACAAAGGAGTACAAAATATAGAGGAATATTTGGAGATTGAAGGAGGAGTAAATATGAGTTCAGTTTGGGCAAATTGTGTATTTGAGATAATCATCTACATATGATTCTAGAACTGGGGAGAAAATTCTGAGATGAACATGAGAACCTGAGACTACAGTTTCTGTGTGAAAATAGCCACATATGTAGTGTGATATTTTATGTAGGACACTTAGGCCAAACTATAAGCCCGGTTCTGCTCATCACTAATCAAGAATGAATAGTTTAAGAGGAACATCTGATCTTCCACCCAAATCCTCCAACATGCTAAGTAAAGTAAGCCAGACAGAGAAAAACATCGTATGATCTCACTTATATGTCAAACTAAGAAAAATCAATTTTGTAGAAACAGATTGTAAAATGGGAGTTGCCAGGATTTGGGGTGCAGGGGAAATGGGGAGATGTTGGTCAAATAGTACAAACTTTCAGCTATAAGAGGAATAAATTCTGAAGATCTAATGTACAACATGGTAACTATAGTTAATAACACTGTATTGTACACTTGGAAGTTGCTGAGACAATAGCTCTTAAGTGTTCTCACCACATACACATGAGATAACAACTATCATAACTATAAAAGATAATGGATGAGTTAACTAATTAGATTCCAGTAATCATTTCACAAGGTATAACAAATCATCATCTTGTATACTTTAAATATATGTAATTTTATTTGTCAATTACAGCTCAATAAAGCCAGGGGGCGGGGAAGAACCCTATCCTCCAGAGGCAACTCCTATGAGTACATGCATTTCTGTCATCTGGATCTCTATCAAACCAATTTTTTGTTTCAATTAGCGTAGGGATTGCCAAAAATAGGTTTGTATTTGTGAAATGAGTGACTTTAAATTTTTTCAGTAAGATCTGTTTTCAAAATACTTTCAAATGTGCTTTCAAAATATTTTCAAAAGTATTAATATCATGTAGATCAGATAAAATATTTTAGAAGTACATCTTACCCATTCCTATGCATGCATAAACAGAGAATAAGAAACCAGCAAAGCCGGTAGCTTGAACTCTTAGAGATGCCTCAGGTGAGCATCAGCCATGACTTGGGAGAACTCTGACTGTCAGCTGTTGATAATAGAGGTGACAGAACAACTATTTCTAGAATCTTGGTATCTTCTCTAGTTTGCAGAACACATTACACAATTCTCTCTTTTGTAATTATTTTCTAATGAATATTTCAATAATAAAGGTTTCATATATGTAGCAGAATTTGCTGAGACTTGCCTTCATTATTACCAGGTAGTGATAGTGGAATGTAGCTAGCTCACACCTCCCCCCACCCCCAGTTTTTTCTGAGGCTACTGTTACCTACCAAAACAAAACCAAAAACCTAAGAGTTATGTTCGCATCAGATCGCAATGAGAGTTGTCCCCATACAGTTGGTAGTTGAGATCATTCAGGACCAGTGTGGAAAATGAGGAGACCACAGGACAGATACCTAATAGTTTAAAGTATTTAAAAATGCTGGAAAGAGTCCATTAAGGGACTGAAAAGTAATCAAAATAAAGCGAGAAGGCAGAGAGCCAAAACTAAGTTGTCACCCAAACCAGAGGATTTAACGTTTTAAGAAAAGACTGATGAATAGTTTCAAATACTTTATTAAAGTCTACAAATACCCAGACTAGAAAAAGAAATTGCTGATTTTCACTATTAGTACTTTACTGATGACCTCAGTGGGAGCTGAACAAAGATAAAAGGCAGATGTGAGGACTGACCTCAAATTTCAGTGCACTAAATGGTGACTGGGCAGTAAGGAAGTAGAAACAATAATGTGGCTTGAGAAGTCTGGCTAATAAAAGGAGAAGAAAGAGTCAGGTGGATGGAGTGTGCAAAATAGATGTGGCTATTACTTCCATTTTTCTTTTCAGATTACAGAGTCTTGAATAGAAGTTGAAGATGCACTTACATGAGCAGCTGATGCCATGGAGCAAGAACTAAAAACAGAAATAGGATGGCCCAAGAGAGGAATCAATTGAAAATACAAATGGAGATGTAGGTAAGAGTGGGTTGAGAGGAATTGTGTGTTCTTTCTGATTTCAGTTTCACTGCAAGGAGGCAAGGAAAGGTGTATGTGTAATTTGGCAGGGTTGAGGGAAGTTTCCTGTGGTAAAATTCAGAGAAGGGAAAGAGGAAGCCTAGGGATAGTAATTTGGGGAAGTGGATAGGAGAAAGCATTTCTTTGGAAGATTGCATTCCTTACTGCTTTCCTTAGATTCATCACACTGATTCTGCCCTTTAAAAGAACTGAAAGAGACCACAATCAATTATTAATTATTAATAAGGATCTCATAGAGACAACTTGTAGAGATTGTGTACTGCCAAAAATGCCTTCCCTTGACTTTCCCAGGAAGCAAGTCTCAATGGATGGCAATTATTAATGTGTTGCTTACTTGTATCTTTCCAAAAGTGATGAAAAGGTCAACAGTTATAAACTCAACGGTTATGGCAATATAAGCCCTACTAAACAGTAAATGTGTATACTTTGCCATAATGATATAGCTGAAAAATTCCTGCAAAATTAATGTATAAATAAACTTTTCATTTAAGTCACTCAAAAAGCTGTTTTTGTGTACTGCATGCAGTTATAAACTCTCACTATCTTTGATCTGAAGAGAATTTGGGAATAACCAGATCAAATCTCTCTTTATGTTTTATTTTTTACTTATCATAAATTGAAGCGCTTCTTTTAAAAAACCTTATATATGTGTTATGCTTGGAATATTTGAAAGATGGGATACAATTTTATTAATGTCTATGGCCTAAAACAGGATCCTGTATTGGGGACATATGTAGAGTATATACGAAACATTTGGTAAAAGACTGGAATGTATTTTTTATATTTACTCCAGCAGAATGTTGCCAGGAAGATCTTTAAAACTTTTCCCTCTCCACAGAGAGAAGCACTGTGTCCATAGCTGTTACTGTGCATCCTGTTTACAGCTGATATCCTTACAAACCTGGAGGAATTGTATTTCCCACATCACAGCAGCAGACAAGTGTGCATGCACTAACATCCTGTGGGGAAAGCATTTGAGTTGCTAACATCACAACACGGTGTTCTGTGAATAAGTGGGAGAATTCCTTCACAGGATTTCAAACAATTGGCCATCACACCTTTTTGAAGTTCATAAAAACCTTTTAGGTTTTCAAAGCTTTCCCAATCAAGGAACAATAGAGGCTAGAATTTTCACACAATCATTTAATCGTAAGATGTGGACAAACACAATAGCTGTTTTGTCATAAATTAACATCCATGTCATTTAAGAGCCTTTGGTGGAGATCTGAAGAGAATGCAAAAAAAAAAAAAAGAAAAAAGAAAAAAAAAAAGAAAAGAAGAGGAAGGAGAAGAAAGGAAAAAAATAAATGTAAGGGCAATGATCTAATTTTGTTATTTATTTTTTCCAGACCAAGTGGGAGAAATCCCTACATTGATTTAGGGGGAGAACAAGAGAAATGGAGATGCACATAAATGTCTTTGAAAACATTTCTCTAATACAAATTTCAGAAATATCTCTAAATACTACCTTATTAGACTCTTTACCCTGACTTAAAAGTAGTAAGAATCAATTACTCCCAAAGTATATTTTTTGCATACCAAAAAAGCGTTTAACTCCTTCAGTCAATTGCAACCTAACTAGAAAAGAGTTGGGGCCCTCCTGAGCCTGGAGACTAAGTGAGGTTCTGATTCAGACTAAAAGTTTTATTGAATATCTTTCCCCAGTCTGTTCAAAGCCCAGTTTCAATGTCTTCCCGCTCAGCACTGGTCCTAGAAAAAAGAAACCATGGACTTGCACTGAGAGGAAATAAGTCATCCTTACGCTATCTAAAATTAAAGTACCTATTCCTGCTTTACAGTTTATCAGATGTTTGGTCCGGATGCTGATTGTTTTAAAAGTCTGTCTAAACATAGTATATTTCCTAAAGGAATGTTAGCAAACTAAACACTTGCTTCTAATGAAAACATCCCAAATTTTATTAACATAACTAAGATAAATGAGTAAACACACAGTGCTAGTAAGTAAGCGTTATTTCCCAGGAAAACTAAATTCATGACAGAATATGATTTATGGTTTTTACTGTAAATTCTTAATTATCAGTCCTAACAAAGACTTACGTGGTGCTAAATTCATGGAAGTAAGAAACATTAACCTTCCACGTGTGAACAGAAAGTCATTTGTTAACCACCTTTTTTCCTAGCTCCTGATGAAATTATTTATATTGCAGTAAACAAAAACCAAAAAACTTGATATTTGATAGAACAAACAAGTATCAGAACCCTGTCCCCTATCACTTCTTACACATATTTGTGGTTTGGTTTTTTTAGTGGAAAACAATTTTTAGTGATGGAAACTTGTGTAAGCCACGATGTTTATTTTCTCAAGGTTGTTTTTATGCTGTAAATTGAAAAGGAATCCACTTTTCTGGATTGAAATTTTTGCCTTTGGGGATTACAACAGCTTTGCTTAATTTTTTCCCCTTTATTTTTAAGTTCCCCACACTTTCAGCCTCTTCCTGAATGAGGAATAATTATTTGGCTGAAATTTATTTTCAGCACATGACTAAAAGGTCTTTTGAAGAAGCTCAAAATAACACAGGAAACACTGAAGGGTTAATGTCTCTGACTCTTACTTATTTAGACTTACAGGAAAAAATTAAATAGATCAATGTGTGTGGTAAGAACTCTTAAGACATTTTTAATCAAATAAAAATTAGTCTACCCAGCAGGTCAACACACCGTTCTGGAGTGTATTTGGGGAAACTGGGGAAGAATTATAATAACATAGGTCAGCAAAGCACCATTTAGTACTTTGGAGTTGTCTTAAGGAACTAGGCTTCCCAAAGCTTTGATTGTGCAACCCTGCTGAGTCACTTAGGAAATTATGAGCCTGAATCCTTTAAGATGCCATCAGGTCCAACAAATATTATGCTTTTCTTCTTCCATTTCTTTCAACACATCTGCATAGTCTTCTTGGTTTGAAGGTCATCCAGCTGCCATATGAGTAACCATGGCTGATCTTTCCTGCGATCGATTTAAGTTTTCCTCTTTTCACTTAATTAATAATCTGTGTGGAATTTTGGTCTTTTGTTCACTCTTGTTTACTATATGATTTAATGAGGCAATGATCACACAACTTACAATTTAAGAGAATTGTCTTTCCCTCAATTATCCTGGCTTCTAAAATAAGCTACAAGTAGCTAAAAGAGTCACTGTAGTCATAAGACTCTCTTTCTCCTAGCAAGGTTCTAAACCGGTTTTGATATGATGTTTGAAGGGTTGCTGTAGTTGGCAAGAGCCACATAAAAGGCATCATATCCAAAAGCCAAATGCTTTTAAGATGTTTAAAAATTATTAGGCTTAAAGTTTCTAATGTGACAAAAAGAGTCCAAAATGTTAGCAGAAAAAAAAAAAATATCGAAAGAAATGTTAACATATAACCGTTAAACATCTTGGAAAATGCAGGTTATATCTGAACAGTCTTTTTTTTTTAATTAACTAGGTTTTAGATTGAGTTCTAACACTGAAAAAATAAAACTCAGGAAGATCAGTTTTTAAAATTCTTGTTTACTTTGATTTATTGATAATATTGGCATTTGATATTGGGTCCTGAGTTATATTGTTAATAAACAAAAAGTAGATTCTTATACATGCCACTAGGTCATCCACTCAGCAAACATTCATTAAACACCTGTTGTATGCATTGCACTAATGCCTTGGAAATTGGGTACAAAAGAAGTAAAAGAGACTATTCCGTCTTAGAGAAAATTATAAACTCTTTGGCATAAAAGAATGAGTAGCTTTCATTGCCTCTTCCTCTTCTACCATTTTCTAAATTCTGCTCACATTTTGTTCTTCTTTGCTTAGCATCTTCCATGGATATCAGTAACCTTTCCCACCAAGTCCAGGGCCTAGCCTCCAACTTATCCCTCATTAGGCAATGTGTCCAAAATCTTTTTTTTTTTATCTCAAACCCTTGCTCAATCTTCAGAGTTGTGTTTTCCTTTGCCCTTCTAGATAGATACATGTATGTGTCCTACAAGCTTTTCAAAAATTGCAAGTTGATATATATTCTCTATGTCCTCGAACTTGTTTCTTCTACTTCCCATAAATCTGTTAGTGGCTCAGAAAATAAGGAATCCTTCTAATGTCTCATCACTAAGATCATCTAGTGATTGAGCTGAGTTTTTGAAGGGAGAAGCTTTTTATCATTCACTTTTTGATCTCAAATCCCAAACATGGTAATTGGAACATGGTTGCAATTTCATTAAATATTTGTACAGTTTAATTGAAAGGAAGGACACATTGCATCAATTATAGCTTTGAGAGTTGAAGTGACATAGAATTAAAGGCACAATCAGAGAGGAAATAATTCAGGAAAGACAAGGAATGCTAATGTGTTTGAAGAGACAAATTTGGATCCAAGTCTTAAAGGAAATGGTGTCACCATGGCATGAAGGAAATCTTTGCTCCACAGATAACAGATAATCTTTTCTGACCTTAAGTAGCTATCTCACAAATATAAGATTTTGATCATAAAAGAGAATCTGAAAGATAAAGAAAGCTCGATTTCTGTCACCACTGTTGAAAAAGCTACTCTAGAGACCATGCCATAAGATGGAGACATAACTAACATCCTCATGGATTGAAAGACAGTAACATTTTCAGAACATTCTGTATCAGATTGGGGCATCTGGGTGGCTTAGTCAGTTAAGCATCCAGCTGTTGATTTTAGCTCAGGTCAAATATCTCATGATTTGTGAGATAGTCTCACACCTGGCTCTGCACTGACAGTGTGGAACCTGCTTGGAATTCTCTTCTCTTTCTCTCTCTGTCCCTCCTCCTGCTCATACTTTCTCTCTCTCTCTCAAAATAAATAAATAAAATTTAAAAAATTAAAGAATATTTTGTATCAGACCACACATAATGCATAATCTCAAATTAAAATATACTATAAATTTTGGTTTTGTTTCCTTAACTGAGTTCTTTATAATATCCAATTATGTAAGTTTACTTGCTTCTGGTGCTGTAGAATTTGCCCTGACTGGAGCGGTAGAAAATCCAATATCTAGCTGTAGTCCTGTCTGCTTTGGTTTTGTTTCCTTAACTGAGTTCTTTATAATATCCAATTATGTAAGTTTACTTGCTTCTGGTGCTGTAGAATTTGCCCTGACTGGAGCGGTAGAAAATCCAATATCTAGCTGTAGTCTTGTCTGCAGAAAGCTGGAAAATCTGTAACCACTGTCCTAGGTCTTGTTTTCTTCTTCTTTAAATACAAAAGCTAAATTAGGATGCATAGTTTATAAACTATGTTAGTAATAGAACACTTTTTGTACTTTAACTTTTATGGTTCATGCTGACAAAACTCAAAACATGAAGACATACATGAAAAGTCGTGATCCTCAACAACCCATTCCCCAGACTATGGCTCCTGTTTCTGATGTATCTTTTCTAGGATAGTTTAAGTATAATCACAAAATATATTTATAAAATATGTATATGGATATATGCTACATGAAATAAATATAAAATATATGCATATTTTTAAGGAAATGAGGGATATATTATTCCATTCTGACCCCTGCATTTTAAAATTAACTATATACCTTGGAAATCCTATCGGTATATACATTACCCATCTTCTTTCAGAGTTGCATGATAGTCCATGGTATGAATATACAATCATTTATTTAACCAGTCCCCTATTAGTGGACATTTAGGTTGTTTCAATCTTTTACAGACAATACTTCAATAAATAAATTTGTATATAAATCATTTACACAGGTTATTTGTAGAGTAGAGCCCTGTAAGTGGATTTTTGGATAAAGAATATGTGCCTTTGTAATTTTTATAGATCTAACCAAATAGAATCCCTGACAATTTATATCCTCAGCAACATTTTAAAAAAGCACAAAAGCTAATGTTCCCCCACTCTTATGCCCACAGAGTATATCATGAAAGATTTTATATTTAAAATTTAGTAAGTAAAACATTAGGTCTCAGTGTCATTTTTTAAGTTTATTTATTTACTTTGAGAGAGAGCAAGCTAGGAAGGGGCAGAGTGAGGGGAAATAAAGAACATCCCAAGCAGGCTCCACACTGCCAGCATGGAGACTGATGCGGGGCTCAAACTCACAAATTGTGAGATAGTGACCTGAGCTGAAATCTAGAGTCAGACCTAAATCAACTGAGCCACCCAGGTGCCCCAATCTCAGTGTTATTTTAATTTTAATTTCATTTACAATACATGAATTGACTGTGTGTACACACACACATACACACATTGAACATTTGGTTTGTTTTCTATAAACTATGTGTTCTTATTTTTTTAATTCATTTCTGTCGAGGTGTTGGCTTTTCAATTATTTTACATATTGTTTATATTTTTAAAAGTTAAAACTTTGTTTCAGTCCCAAATATCTCTTTCTCTTTAATTTGTTGTTGTCTTTAGACTTTGTACTTAATTGGTCTTACCTCACACATACTTATCAACATATTTTTGAATATCTTTTGGTATTATGTTACACTTACAATGGCTGCTTTCCCCACTCCAAGACTATTTTGAAAACTCTTCCATGATTTCTTTTGTAGTAAAGTTCCACACTGTTTATACAATAATCTTATCTTAGATATAATGTGATTAGAAGTGGGTTCCCATCTTCATGTAGTCCCCCATTCCCAAAAAGGGTAGACTAGATTTCTTATTCTCAGAGAGGTGTGAGTTGAGAACAAAATGGATAGCAAAGCTGGGAAGGGAGCTCTGTGGAAGTATTCTCTGCTCCTAATCTGCCCAGGGGGAGCTGACAGAATGGGTGCCAAGTGTTCTCCAAAATCGTGAGATTGCTGCTGCCAACCACAGTTCACCATCAATATTTAAGCAGCTACTATTAGAAGATGACAAACCACGGCCAAGACTGAGTACAGAGAGCAAGCTGGTTATCACAGAAGTTTGGGCCTACTGGTTTTGCAGGCCTATTGTGTTCAGGTCACATCATTAACCTGACAGTAATATGTATTCATCCCACATTGAAAACAACTGAATTTTGATACATCACTTTTTTTCTGGTGGGGTCTTCTTGTAGTATGTTATGATTTCTTTCCTTTTTTTTTTTTTTTTTTTTTTTTTTACCATTGCAAGCTATGAAACATCAGGAATTCATTTTGATGTAAAGAATGAAGTCTGCATAAATTTGACATTTCCCAATAGATGCCAAATGTTTCCAGTGTTATTTATATTTAGAAAATCGTGTTCCCCACTGATACAAAAATCCCACTTGTATCACATACAATGTCCTGTGTGCAATGTATATATATATATATATATATATATATATATGTACAGATAGATTTATTTTTCTATACTAGCTATTCTGTTCGTGGAAATGTCTAGTAAAGTAACTGTCACATCATTTTAATTCTTGTAGTTTTAGACCATGTTCTAGTCTGGTAGAATTATTAACACATCAACACCGCCATTAATTATATTTTTCATTATTATTTTCTGACTATTCTTCCATATTTTCAGTGAACTTGCTAATCATCTTGTCTAGCTTTAAATACTATTTTTTATTTGAATAATGCTAAATTTCTGGATTATACCTTACTGAGAAGTGACATATTGATGTTAAGATTATTATCTAAGCACACAATATATTTTTCTATTTGTTCATGTCTTTTTTGGGGTCCCTCAATGTTGATTTAAAGTTTTCTTTATGTTGATTTTGTACATATCATAGTAAAACTTACTCCTAAGTATTTACCTGTTGTGATGCTGTTGAGACAGAGCCTTCCTCAAATATTTTCTGACTGGTCATTAGCTGAATGAAAACTACTGACTTTGTTCCAGAAAATTTACTAAATTTCCTATTGTTTTTAAAATTTAAAGTTTGTTTTTATTTTTAGCAATTCCCTTGAGTTGTACAGATAGACAATAAATTATCTACAAATTCTGCTTACTTTATCTCTTCCTTTCTAATATATATAAGTCTAATTTCTTCCTTCATTTAACAGTCAGAATAGGACATCCAGTTCAGTATTAAATGTCAGAAATTATAGTGGGCATTCCTGACTTTAACACCACTTGTTTTAGTGTTTCACCCTTAAGCCTAATACTGACAATTGTATTGAAACAGATATATTTTATTTTGTCATAAAAGCATCCTTTTATTCTTATTTTAAACTTTTATCAGGAATGGAATTTGAATATTATAAAAGATCTCTATTTTCTTTGAAAATATTGAGCATATTTCTAACTCTTCTAGAATCAGTTTTGGTAAATTATATTTTCCCAGAATTATTTCTTTAATTTACATTTTCACATTTTTGGTGTTTTTCATGGAATTGAGAATTGAGGAAAGTAATGTCATAGAATTCCTTTCATTTCCTTTTTATTTGTGATTATTCTTACATATTTTTTGTTTGGAGTATATGTACTCCTCTACCTGAATGAATTAATACAAATGTATCTACCTTATGTTTTTTCCCCAAAGAACTAGTGGATTGATTTATTTATGAGTTCTACCATTTTCTGATTGCCAGCACTAAGCCACCCCTCTCATCCTACTTGATTTTTACACTAATTTATTCTGTATGCTTTCATTGGATTTAATATTTTTACTTTCCTGGGCCTATAATGTGCCTTCCCTTTGCTCTGATGAAATCCTACTCCTACTTCTCTAGCTAAGCTCAGATCATCCCTTCTCTAACCCCTTCATCAGAAGCAGTCATGCCTCATCTTTGCTTACATGGCATTTGTGCACATTTAATGTATGGCATCTTTTATATTTTATTTTAATTTTCTCTATAGCTACTTGAGACCATGGACTGTATCTCACTTCTTTAATACGGTGCTTATAATATAATAGAATTGAAGTAATGTTCAATAATAAATCAATAATATAGAGACTCAATGGACATGCACAATGCTACCTTTCTTATCTATCATCTTCAGCCACATCTTGAATTCTTTTTAGCTTAAAATTCAGTGAAATGAATTAAACCCAATAGACAGTGAAAATAATTGTTCACAGAGAAGATGTTCTTTAAGTTATGGATCAGTGGCTTCCCAATATATCTTCATACTTTTGAAAAAATGGAACTGAATCTGTTCTATTTTATAAGTAAAGAAGTCAAACCATGTACCTGCTTATTCAAAGTAGACTAAATGTTATCAGACTATTTCTCAACAAATGAAGCATTTATAATCATGGATTTTCTTTGAACTAATTTTCTTCAAAGATCTTTACATATATAAGGTAGTTATTAGCCATTAGTGAAACAAAATAGCAGAATCACCCCCCACACACACACACACACACAGTCTCATTTTAGAAGTTTAGATAAAAACTTCCCTATCCCTAGGATACCATTTTTATTCAGCTCATTAAAACCTCAAAACCTGGTCTGAGATACATTCCTTTTCCTGAAAATTACTTTCATCTCTCAAAATGGAAAGCTTTTGGAAAGTAACATATTAAATAATCAACAAAGTAAGTTTCAGAGCATGATGTTTAACCCTCAAAAACCAAAATGGCATCTATTTATTCAAGTTAACAAATATTTATTAAATGCCTACTATATGCCAGGCACTTTTCTAGGTGCTTGAGATAAACCAATGAATGAAACAGATAAAATTCCCTGTCCTTTTGGAGCTTACATTCTACTGGGAAAAGTCGAATAATAAACAGTAAGTGTAATAAATTAAAAAAATAAATAGACTTTTAGAGAGTGATAAGTGCTATTGGAGAATAGAATAGTTTAAGAAAAGGATGAGGGATGCCAGAAGTGGGGCAGGTTTCACTTTTAAATAAGTTGGTCAGCACGAGGCACACGGAGTTTGTAATACAACACACTTCAGAAGTTTTAGTGTAAAGAAAGCCAGTCATGAGACTATCTGGAGAAAAGACTGCTCTTAGAAGCAACCAGTTCAAAGGGCATGAGATTAGGACAAGCATGGCATGTTCAAGTAGCACAGGGAGGCTAATGTGATGGAAATGAGAGAGCAAGGCAGAGAGTAAAGAAAGAAGTGAGATCAAAGAAATACTGGGTGAAGGTTGGAGGAGGTGACCTTGCAGGAATTGGTTGAAGCCATTGGAAGTCTTTAAGTAGAGGACCAGCAGGATCCGACGTACAGATTCCCGTAACTCTGTATTAAGAAGAAGCTTTAGTGAGGCAAGGATAGTAGCAGGGGGACTATTTAGGGAACGATTGCAATCATCTAGGTGAAAATGATGGGTTTTGGACTGGAGTAAGACCACAGGTAGTGGTAAGAAATGACCAGGTGTATTTTGAAAGAAGAACCAACAGCATTAACTGATGGATTAAATGTGGGATATGAGGGAAAGAGCAGGAAAAAGCTAGACTCCAAAACTGTGGGCTTGGGATCATTATCAAATTATAGGATAAGAGACTACAGGTAAGGAGATGGGGAAGAAGTTCCATTTTGGGCATGTTGAGTTTCATATCTGTATTAGCCATGTAAATGGAGGTTTTCAGTAGACAATTTGATACACAGGAGAGAGGTCTGGGCTAAAGATGTAAATTTGGGAGTCGATGGCATGTACCTGGAATTCAAATTGGCAAGACTGACTGAGATGGCTAAGGGAGGGACTGTTATGGACAAGAAGAAAAATAACTAAACTCTGTGGCACTTCAACATTGAAAGTTTGGAGGGGGAAAGGAAAAGCCAGTAATGGGAAACCAAAGAGTGGCAATCAGTGGAAGGGGAGGAAAAACCAGGAAAGTGTGGTGCACTCAAAACCAAGAGAAAAACTATATATCTAGGGATGCCTGGGTGGCTCAGTTGATTAAGTATCCAACTTCGACTCAGGTCATGATCTCACAGTTGGTGTGTTCAAGCCCTGTGTCACGCTCTGTGCTGACAGCTCAGAGCCTGAAGCTGTTTCAGATTCTCTATGTGTGTCTCTCTCTACCCCTCCCCCACTCATGCTCTGTCTTTCTCTGTCTCAAAAATAAATAAAACATTAAAAAAATTTTAATAGATATATATATAGAGAGAGAGGAAAGATGGAGGTGCCTGGATGGCTCAGTTAGATAAGCATCTGACCCTTGATTTCAGCTCAGGTCATGATCTCATGGTTCATGAATTCAAGCTTTGCATCAGGCTTCTCATTGACAGTGAAGAGCCTGTTTGGGATTTTCTCTCCCTCCTTCTCTCTCTGCTGTTCCCTTGTGTTTGTTCATTTGCTCTCTCTCTCTCTTTCTCTGTCTCTCAGAATAAATAAATAAACTTTAAAACATAGAAGGAAAGATGCCTTTACTCTGCCAAATTGCAGCTGACATGTTAAGTAAGTTGAGTCCTGAGAACTTGTCATACATGCATTTAGCAGCATGAATGTTACTGGTGGACACAGCAAAAGTGGATAGCATGATGGGGGCAAAATGTTGATGGGAGGGAGTTTAGGAGATAGAAACAGTGTGCATAGACAACTATATCAAAGAAGCAGATACAATTGTTAATCCTATTTTACAGAGGCCCAAAGAGTGTTTGTACTTGACCACAAGTTCTATAATAGTAACCAGCAGAGCTGGGACTTGAAACCAAGTTTGCTGGAACTCAGAATCTTCTCTCTTCACCAGTGCCTTATATTGCCAAGGTTCTGCCCTGTTCACAGATACAATTCAGTGAAGGAAGAAACAGAGATTAGAATGCCTGTATCTTATCTTTTGTGTTTTTCCACCAAGAATTCAGACCAGCATTCCTACGAACTTCCACAGCATAAATTCCCTTCTCACTTCTTAATGCCATTCTCTTTGTGGCCTTCTTTAAAAAATAATAATAATAATGTTTACCTTTCAATGAAAGGAGAAAGACAGAGCATGGGTGAGGGAGGGGCAGAGAGAGAGGGAGACAGAATCCGAAGCAGGTTCCAGGCTCTGAGCTGTCAGCACAGAGCAGGATGCGGGGCTTGAACCCTAGAGCAATGAGATCATGACCTGAGCCTAAGCTAAACACTTAACTGACTGAGCCACCCAGGTGTCCTACTCTTTGTGGCCTTCTTTTTTTGTTGTTGTTTATACATCTTAATCCCCTTCACCTATTTTGCCCACTCCTCATCCCACCCCCTGCTGTAGCGACTACCAGTGTATTCTCTGTACTTATAAATCTGTTTCTGTTTTCCTTTTTGTTTGTTCAGTGTGCACTTTTCTTATTGTCTTTTGTAACCTCTTATCCTCATTCATCTGATTCCTCTTCTTCAAAAAGATTATCTTGTTTACCTATATGTCCAATTACCACATTCAACTGTTTCCAGATCTCTGAACCCATACTCTATCTACCTAAGAATTATGTCCTTTGGTCCATTTCCTCTACCTAGTAGACTCTATCTGTAAGATCTACAAAAAAGTCCATCACTGATCCTGGCTGAGAAGATAACACACCTCATATAGTCTGAAAATAGGCTGAAGACTCTTTGTGTGCATATATATGGTTGAGGGTGGAGGAAGTAGCAGGTAAACAACAAACAAAACTAGAGATAAAACTGCAGAGGTTAAGTTATATTTCTACTAATATCCTTCGCAGTGTTGGCAAAACATAGATCCAAGGGTAGCAAAAAGTAATATGGTCCATACCATGATAAAGGGAAGAATTAGAAACTAGGGTTTCATGTGAAAAGGCTGGCAGAACATAGGAAGTGAGGATAGGGAGTGAGTCTAATAACCATAGACTTGAGCCAATCAGAAGCCAGGGAAGTTGTCACATTTAGCCCATGAGCACAGGTGACTTGGCATGAGTGTCTTGCTTTTACTTCTCTCTCCACAGCATGTCTTCAAGTGTCTGTGGCTTATTTGTCCCATAAGGTACTACTCAAACTCCTCCTCATACTGGAAAGTCATAGTCATAGTGACAAGCTCAATATAAACAAAACCTCTATTTTATAATGCAGTCTATTTTGGGTCACTTGAAATACTAATTTCTTCACAGGTACTACTAACCTTTATTGACATAACAGTCCTAGTCAAAATATGCATTTTTGCAATACACTGATCTGTCCGTGATGGATTAATGCATTTTTCAGCCTGAGTTTGCATACACTAAGCTCTTCCATGTGTATTGCCATCACTATCTCAGTGAAGGCCATGACTCATGTTCTGTGGCTCTGAGTCATGCTCTGAAGTTATGTGAATTAGTCTTAATTTGTTGCTTTCCAGCTATCAGTATAAGCCTTGCCTGCTGAGAGCTTTGTTTTGTTTTCCTTCCTAGCACTTGGAACTTGCTTAATTGGTAGTTGATAACTTCCACGGTGTGCATTTTACATGACCGGGTGAAAGCTGGCTCAATGGCAAGCAAAAAGAACAAAACAAGTTGGCACTAAATAGAGACTGTATTGTGAAAGACATTAGTACTGAGAAAAGTAGAGATTTTGGAGATAAAAAAAATTTTTCATTTGCTTCATTGTAAATCAATTGACTTTAACCTGTAATTTGCAGATCATAAATGAAGATGATAACCCTGGAGAACTAGATAGATAAGGAAGGAGGTGATGGGAGGGAGAAGTCTTGTCTATTCATGTATCCATACATGTGTCTCTGAGATTAAATTATTGTACCAGAAAAGGAGTATTGGATCATATAAGAGGATAACATGCAAGCACAATGGCTTCTACCAGAGCCTAATGCTTCTGGGAAAAAAAAAAATCTGAATCGTATCATCATTTTATGTCCTGACACAGTCTAGAATTTGAAAGGCTTTATGAACTAGCATCTGAGAACCTGAGAAATGTGCCGAGAATAGAACTATCCAATTTAGTAAACATGTAGACAATGATCTAAGTAATTCACTTCTATGCTAGAACAGATAGGGAGAAGAACTTATTTAATTGTAAAGATATTTAGAAGGAGGATCTTCAAAGTGTTTCTGTAACTTCCTTTTTTTTCATTATTGCTCTAATCTTTACTAGTTTTCTGTGTTCATATTTTCGGCAATAAATGTTTAATTTTTGCTAAATGCTTCACATAGATTTTCAAACTTTTAATTAAGGTATACTTTACTTACTGGGAATTCTACTGTCTCTTCTTCATAATAGTTTTGTACATAGTTAAGACTTTATTATTCGTTCCCAATGGATAACACAGAATTAATTTTTATTTCATGCTATAACATAGTATGTTTCTTTTCCAGAAAATTTATCTACTTTTGGTCTATAACAAGATATTAATAAAACAAAAAGGCCAAATGTCATTTAGCATCCAGGATAGAGGCACTCTGTGGCTCCACGCTTTTTATGGATTACAGATGTGACTAATTCAGAAGTAGATTGCTCTTGAATTGATACACATTGCATTCCAATTTAACACAGATAGATCTATTTCTTTTTTCCTCTTTTCTTCTTTCCTTTACTTTTCCTTTGAAGAATATTCATGGAGTCTGTGTTATTATCTAAGCATTGTGACAGATGTCATAGATAAAGATGTAAACAAGAAGAGCAGACACTCTTTTGTTCTCATGGACCTAAACATCTAGAGACAATGGGCAGTTATTGAAGACATCCCAATTGTCAAAGTCATACAGAAAAGCATAAAGAGTGGTATATTAATCTGTGAGTCATGCTTCCTGAGGAAATGGCAGACCTGGGACCTAAAGTATAATAAAGATAAAGCCAGATGTCAAGGAGGAGATTTGGGAGGCAAGTACATTCCAAGCTGAAATTTAGGGTGTCAGTCAGGATCAGATCATGAACAATCATGGACTATTCAGTCCTTCCCCCAAACTCAAACCTGGAGATTCTGCAAACTTAGAAAAGAATTTGAAGGATCCCAGAATCTAAAACTAAGGCTATGAGAAGACTTTGGAGATTAGAACATAGGTCAGAGCCCAGAGAACCTAGAGGAAAGCTTTCTAGCTGTGTACTTTTCTCTCTTCACATCATGCTGACCAACTCAATGCCTCCTCTGCCATACCAGGCTCAAGAAGTGGACAGAAAACACAAGCTCCAGTGGAGGGCCTGCCACAGGTGGCAGTTCATCTGGGCCTCACGGGCACTGGGTGGGTAGGAAGTATAGAATAGTCACCTAGTGCTGAAGAACTAAGTAGCTTCCCGTCATTGAACTTCTACTGGATAACTACAAGAGGCAGCCCCCAGAGGGAGAACAGTTCACAAAATGCAATACCAGGGTCTTTGTGGCCATTATCCCAAAACACACTTTATTTTTACCAAGAGGTGTGTCAACTACAGTGTGAGTTATCCTTCAAGTACATGTCACCAACAAGAAAGATGGTGGTTCCGCAAACCTGAACACGCAGGAAAAAACAAAAACAAAAAACCAGACATCTGAGGAGTACAAGTGCAAGCTCTGTGAAAGAAAGACTCAGTCTATCCATAAGAAAGCAAAATTTATGGACCAGATTAAAATATGCAAAATATCTTTATGGAAAATAAAAAAGAATATTGTAAACATCATGTATATATGACTACAAGGACTAGAAAAAAAAGAAAAAAATTTCCACTCAGATAGGTAATGAGAGAGGACTACATTGGTTTCCATTCCACTCTGGTGTATAATTTTAAACTCTTGTGTTGTAGTTTAAACATAAATGGAATCAGACCGTATGACACCACTGTTTATTTTTCACTGGATAATATTTCTTGGCAACCATCTCAAGTTAGCATATGGAACTAACTTATAGTACTGATGAATGAGAACTCTCAGTTTTACCATTGCAGCCCACATAGCATCTAGGTCTTTTACCAGAACTATCTGAAATTCTGTTAGGTTGAAACTTATTCTAAAGATAAAGCCACATGTTTACTATGAAGAGTATTCTGAAGAAACAGTGACAATACAGAAATGTCTGTCTGGAACAAACAATAGCAAACTATAGAGAGTATTTGAGTTTTCCTTTCATTGGAGTTTATGGAGTTTAGTAATATTGCAGATGCATTCCATCTTCTGGGTTGCTCTGGGTCTTTCTAAATATTGCACTTTAAAAACTAGAATGAATTATGATAAAAATCAAGTAATTTTTAAAAAATAATATCTACAAAAAACCAGAATGGCATTATTAGGGACTTTTCACAAACACTAAGGAGATACAAAGTTATGATAACTAATTTTATAATACTGCAATTCAGAAGTAATCTTACCTTTTCCTAACATTGTATTCATGAAAATAGTCCAACTTTTCTTTTAAGGTTATGTTGCTGGTTTAGTTTAACTATATTAATACTAACTTACTGGTTTGTAGTAAAAAAAGAAAAAGATACTATTGTTTTCAGATTTTCTTCTATTATACTCACTGTACAATAATGACATTATTATACCCATGACATTTAATAGAATTACTGGGAAAATTTAGACATACAAAATTATTTGGTTATTCAAACCCTGGTTTGTATTCTTTTTAATACTGGAAATTAAGTGAACTAACATTTTTATTAGACTCTTTAATCTCATCTTGTTTAAAAAATTTAAAATTTTATAGAGAATCTTTTTTAATTATTATTTTTCTTCAATTACTTTATATTTGAAGATTGAAAAAAAAGCAAAAAATGTAAAATATAAAGTTAGAGCAATAGGGAGTTTCATATACAGTTCAGCAAATGGTATACAATAAAAGACAAGAAACACTATACCCACTTGCAAATAATTATATAAACAGCAGGTAAATTAATCAAAGCTTCATATTGCCTTTATTTAAAGCAAAATAATTACTGTCCCTCTTTTTTTCCAGTTGTTTATTTTTATGCTGTCCCTGCTTATAAATCTGGATCCTTATGGAGAAACTGTTTATTTTATTCCTCCTTGTCTCCCCACAGAAGGACACACAGGGCACCTCGTTAGTGCTCAATACAGCACTTGTACAATTAATGAAGCAGGATATTCACAATTTTCCATGACAATTATCTTCAGGCTGGGACAAGAAAACAATCATAATTTTATTTTGCAACATTTCTCCCCTGAGGTAGTAAAATTTCCTTTAAACTTTTGTACATATGATGTCCTCACTGACATAAATTCATTCTAATCCTGTCATTGGGATCACCACAGTCTCTGATTTAGGATCTCAGGAAAAAAAAAATACATTCCAATTCTGTTGACTCTTTTAAGTCAAGCTTGCCATCAGAATATTGTGTAATTACAGTAATACTTTAAAAGAATCATTCTACATTTTTATGAAGACTTATGGTATAAGTAATTTTCACATATATTATTTTGTTACTCTTTGTAATAGTCTTGTAGCATCAGTGCGGTTAAGGAAAAATGTGGCAAAAGTAAGATAGAAGGATGAATACATGTGCTTTCAGCATCACACTGGGGCATTGTTTAATAGGCTCCCCTCATGAATTTTTGAAACATCTAGAGCAACAAACCCTTTCTTTGACATACTCTTCATTAGTGATCAGAGTCCAAACTCTATAATGTTACATGTTACCTGGTAGATTTTGTCTTGTACAAATGCAAATAATTTCTGTCTGAATGATTGTAACCAAACAATACGGCTTTGTTGCCATTCGGGATTAGGTTTGTACTTAACCTAGAAATCCAGCCCTTTTTGTTCAGTGTGTACAAAACCCAGTTCCTCAAATGCCTTTTGAATCAGTTTACCATCCTTTTTCCCTAACTGATAGTGACACTGCCATATTGATATTGATATTGACATATACTTACTCTTTATTTGTATAATTCCATTTTTTAATGTTCTTAAAAAATCATTCTCTGGGTATTTCCATGCTCACTCTCAATTAGCTTCTTTGAGTTGATCATGAGAAAAGAAACATAGAAGAGCTATTATAAACGAAATGGGGGCACGTTATGATCACTTGAATCAGTGTATCCTATCTGTTCTTAGAGGATAACGACTCATAGGTGACAAAGTTCTGTAAAAACTAAAACCAAAACTATCCAGTATTTGCTTAAGGGCAAACTCATCAATAGTACCAGACTCCACTAACAAGAAAAATGGAAGAGGAAAGAGAGACAAATAAGACAAACCATACAGAGCCATCGTTTCCTTTTTCCTCTATACTTCAAACACCTATGATGTATGGCCAAGTCAAAATAAGGATTAAAATGGCTACCCATTTGTGAAACAGATACATCAACAATTTAGTTAAATAGTCATTACATCAAAAGCAAAACCCAACCCTGGTGGAAACAAAGTCACTACATAAAGTAGTGTCTTTATTCTATTTTCAGTTGTTATCTTTTACATAGACTAGAGAAGTTTTTTTTAAAACCCCATAAATTTCTTTTTATCAATGAGGAAAGCCAAAGTCAGAAACAACTCAGCAGAGTCCCCTTACATCTCTTTGACTAGAATTGGATTATATGCCCATTCCTAAAACAATATCTACAAAGTCTTAGCATCTATCAATCGCCCATCACCTGGGACTAGAGTTTGGAGCCACTACTCCCCAAGGATAGGGTTATGCAAAGGAAAGGAGGTATCTGAACCAAATTGTAGTTTGACCGGAAAAAAGAAAGGAGAGAGTCCACTGCATGGTAAGCATCCATGTGCCTCTATTATAATACAGCACTTAATTTATTTTGGCTCTCTGGCCACAGCTGTCACTCAGGACTAGTTCCATCACCCAAGCTTAGATAATATGAGCTCTTATCCAGGGTCTTGAACATATAACTAGAGAATGAAATTGTTTGGTTTTGAAAATGGTGACCATAAAAAAATCCAAGTGGGAAAGTGAAGAGAAGTCGTGGCAACAACTTGCCTCCAGTGACAGTCCTCTCCTCAGATCCTCATGAAATTCTTCCTTTCCCATGGCAAGAATGCTTCTTCACTAAAGCTAGTTAGCATGGGACTTATGCCACCTGGTCCCTAAGAGGTCTTGAGTAATAAAGCAGTGCCTTTGGGCATCTCTGCTCCTCTGTAGTGGCCCATTACCCATTCACCCCTCATCACATAAAAAAGTACCTTGTGAAGAGAGTTGATTTCCTGATTCTACTCTTGTTTCTGAGAATGGGCCCTGATTGTTCTTAGCTGATTAGTACATCCCACCCCCTTGACTATGGTGATTGGTTCGGAGATGAGCCTATAATGCTGAGATGACATGAGTCAGACTCAGGACTTATGCTCAACTTTAAAAGCAAAATGATTTCCAGTGACATGACTTGAACTCTGATCAAGCCACCCTGAAGCTAGGTCCACTGTCTAGGTTTGAATCCCAATCTGCTATTTAACTTCACTGTGCCTCAATTTCTGCTTCTCTAAAATGGAGATAAAACAATCTTCAGAAAAATTTTGTAAGTATTAATGAATTAGTGCAAGCAAAACAATTAGACCAGTGTCTGACATGTATTAAGTGTTCAATAAATGCTACCTATTACTATTATTAATCCTTAGACCATCAGCTACTGAGTGAATACTCTTTTTTATTTTAATCAGATTGTGTTGGAACTTCTATCTCACATAACAAAAAACCTCTAAACATTGAGAAGACAGGGAATAATTCTCTTTTCTCCCATTTAATACTGCATACATGTATCATGTCATGCTACCTAGAGGAAGGGCATGATGGCTCAGTTAAGAAAGAGGCAGAATACAGCTATGTATAATAAATCCATCATGTTCTGCATGGAGCTCTAGTCCCTCCCCCAGGAACTGTGCCAGAACTATCTGCAGCTTATTGGTCAGTGGCTCTCAGAATTGCCCAGAGGCCCTGCTAAATTATAGGTCACTGACCCTACACTCTGGAGCTTTGATTCGGTAAGCCTGGGGTGGAGCCCACAATTTTGTATTTCTAACAAGTTCACAGGTGATGCTGCTGCTGCTGGTCCTCAGACCACACTTTAAGAACCACTGTTCTAAAGCATGGAATCCTACCTAGTGAGTATGATAGAGGCATAAAGGTAGCTGTTTCCTCTGGCATTCTAGGTAAACCATAGAGTAGCTTCTCAAAGATGAAAGGATTGGCTAAATTAGTAGCCCTACCAGATCCTTGTGTATCAGATTTGCTCTGCTAGCATTTTGTTAAACCATCTTTTCTCATTTTTCCTACTCATTTATGTCTTCCCTAAGGCAAATATTAAGTCAGTAAAATAAATGCATCTGCCCGTATATAGTCCATGGAGTATAGAGGTCATGAACGCTACTAAGGTAGAGTAGGAAACTGATTGCTTAGAACAAATTATATACTTGGATGCAAATCCCCCATAACAAATCCCAAATCAATCTATGTATATATACTAAACATGGGAGAAAACTATTAACTGTGTTGAACTAAGATCTATTTTCTGGCTTTTGTGAGTGATGTTTATTTTCTTGCCAATTACTACGTAAGTAATATTTACAAAAGTTATTCAGATATTTTAAGGGAGCGCCAGAGAGAGAATGTTTCTTAAAACCTTTATAAAAATGAGCAGCAATTTATAAAGCATAGAAAAATATACATAATGTTTCAAACACATTAACTTGAGATACTTGTGTTACTTAAATATCCTCATATTTTCTTACATTGCTCTTAAGATGTGCAAATTGTAATTCTATTGACCCATTGCAAAATTTTAAAAATCGCTAAAGGTGTCAGTTTTTAGAGATCACACTGAATTAGTAAACATCTTCTAATGTTCTTCTCTCAGAATATTTAAGTAAAAATTATTTTCAGTTTTATCTATCCTTGTTTTAATTACTAGAATACAAAACCAAACCACGTCTTTTTCATCTTCTTTGTTTATTTGTTCTGGGTAATCTTAAGATTTAAGGATATCCAGATAAATTCTTTTTTTAATTTTTATTTAAGTTCTAGTTAATTAACATACAGTGCAATATTGGTTTCAGGCAAGTTCTTTTTAGTTTAGTGGTAGGAAGGAAGGAAGGAAGGAAGGAAGGAAGGAAGGAAGGAAGGAAAGAAGGCCATGCTAAAACGTCATGAGCCATGTTTTCTCTTCATAGAAAATTTTAATTAATGGCTTAGTGAAATTACCCTAAATTTATGAGTTCATTAAATATGAAATAAGGCTAAGTGTGGTGCTACAAAAAGCACCACTATGACAAATAACAGAAAATTTATCTTGATATTATGCCCAATACATATTCAGATATGTATATTTGAATTTTCATTCAGAGAGAGCTGTATAAAACAAAATGGAGCCATAGGGAGAGGTCTGAATGAATAAAGGAATGGAAAGCTGGATGTTGACATTTTCCCATAATTCTTGTTGCCATGTATTGGCTGCTGCTATCCCTACATAGAAATGAGAATACAACATTTGAGATCTTTCTTTTTTTACTGAAACCAAAATAAGATTTCAAGTTATATGATAAAGGAGTTTGGGGACTGAGGAAAATTTCATTTGATTTAGTGCATTCATTCTATAGGTGTGTTGCAAAAGCTTTAACCTAAATAATATTTTGAAGTATTATTAGACAATTAATAAATTGTCCCAAGTCTTTTTTACATCCCTTGTAAAAACTATTAGAAAACATAAGTGAAATAAAAACAGGCTTATTTACAATAACTCAAAAACAGTATAATACACAACAAAGGAAAGGTAAGGTTGAAGGGACAGAAAAAGAAGATGTAGGACATATCTCCAGGCACTTGGAAACCATGCCAGAGCTCAAGTGGGGCATGCCCTGGTTTGTATTTTTTAAAAACCCACTTTTGCTGCTGAAGAGAGAATGATTTATAGGAACAAAAGTGGATTTGAAATCAGCTACAGTCGAGGTGAGTGGAGATGGAGAATTGGATGTATGTTTGTAAAGTGCTTAGCACATGTTCTTGGGCAGAGTAAGCACTAATTAAAATTATTAATCAACACAACCCCATATTTATATTTATATGTTTCGTAATTTTCCTCTGAATGTGTTCTCTCCTGTCATGTCAAATCCAGATATGAAAATTAGTTAAAGGCCTTCTGCTATTCAGGTTTACTTTATTTTTGTCAATTCCAAAAACAAAAAAACAAAAAACATTCGAGGACTTTGTGATTAAGCAGAGAAATTAGAAGCCATCAAGCCTTGGCTTTCAAATACCAAATCTTCACATTTGCTCTGCACACAAACAATTTCATTCCTCCTGGTACACTTGTAAGAGTCTCCTGCTCAAGACTAATCATTAACTCAACTCTAGATTCATCCCCTCCAGCCTTGTTGAGCCTACTTACCTCTACTTTTCCATAACCACTTCTGTCTCTGATATACTGAACCACTATTTACCCACTTATGTCTGAAAAGAATTTCCAACATTTCTCTTCTTCAGCTCTGAAGTCTGAAAGTTTCTGAAACTCTGAAATGTATAGCTTGTTTTCTTACACTTGTGGACTCCATTCCGTTACTTTCCTCTCTTTCCTAAACCACAGAGAATTTAACCTTTGGCAGGAACTATTCTTGCCCAGATCACCAATAACCTTTTTACCCAAGAAAATGGGTTCATCTCAGTCCTTCCCTTTCTTGGGTTCCGGATGCCTTTCCTACTGTGGAACAATCTTCCATTTTTCAAATGCTCTCTTCTTGAATTCCATGAAATTTCTCTGTTCATTTCCACAGAAAAATTCTTCCTGGTCTCATAAACTGTGAGGTCCCCTGTTAAATGCTTCCAGAAGAGAATGTAAAATGAAAGTTTTAGCCAAATCCTTAAAAAGGAAATCCTCACCAAGTGAGGTGTCAAATCAAGATGGAAACTTTTAGAGAAAAGTATCAAATCGGTTTAATAACTCTTCAACTTCATATTCATATTGAGAGAAAGAATCTTTTAAGATGAGAATTTTTTGAGAATGGCTGGGCTGTGAGATCCATGTCCATTAGTGGAGAAAGGCTCTTCATCTGCACCTTAAACCTCGTAAAAGGGACTTCAAAGAGACCTTTTAAAGGACTCATTATTTCTCACCTCCAGTTAGAGAAACAAATGAAACTGCTGTCTGGTGTGTTGTCCAGAAAACTGAAGAAAGATGAGATGGTCTATATTTTAAGAGATGATCTGAGGGAGAGAGGGCTGCCCAAACTCAGCCTGCATTTCTAGAATCTATAGGGGCAAAGGCTGTGTTAGGGTCCCCACATCCAGTTGTGGGTCATGCAAATAGAAAACAGATGTAGAGTTCATTTAGGCCTTGCCTATCAAGTTCATTTCAGGGCAGGGGGAGAGAGTGGGGGACTGGGAAGAAGTTCTCAGTAGAGATAAGCTAAAGGTATCACAAGATTCTCAAGGCATGAGGAAGGTATATACAACCTGCAAGAGGAGAATATATCACCTAATCCAAGGAAAGCACAGGTAAGAAGACTTAGTAAGGATACACAAAGCACCCTCAAAAGAGTCAGCTCTACCGACATGCCAGGCAGACCCAGAAACCAAGAGTTTAGGATAATCCTAGTCAAATAAATTTTTTTCTGTTCTCCTCCCTCCCTTGCTGCCTTACACCTCCACCCTTCCCCCAGAAGAGTCAGAAACAGCAATCAATAAAAGGGTAAGGAGATGAATGACAGAGAAAAAGGTAATCACACCTCTCACTTCTTTAAAAGCCTAAATAAGAGAAGTGGATAGCTTGTACATTGAATGAACTTAAAATTTTTGACTACTACAAAAGACAAGCACACAGTAATTTCTGATTTAGAAAGTATTTGCAACTTAAAGTGACCATAAGAGAAACATGACACTACTAGAGTTATAGAAACAGGGAGGATCACCCCTCACCAAATTTTAAAGAGCTAATGAGAAATAACATAAAGGTGCATTGCCTCTAACTCATTTTTTCCCTATGCTCTTAACATGCCAATTATATTCCCATATACATGGTATACAACTTTACATTTTTTAATTTTATCAGTTATAGCTTCTTATTTGTTGTCTAATTATTCCATGACCACTGTCTTATAGCTTTATCCTTAAGCCTGAGCATTCAGGATACCATTCTTCTGTTAGTCTTCCAATTTCACACTATTTTCCAGATATGCTGTGCTCAATATCTTCTCTCAACTGCTGCTCCTGCTATTGTTCCATCTGTGACATCTCTCCTTCTTTAATTCACTAAGCCAAAGAATTTAAATTCAACTTAGCTTTGAGGCTCATCTCATATCTTTCTTTCTCCATGAATGTATCTCACACTCCATGCACCACTGGCCACTGTCTTCTTGGAACTCCTCTAATATTCCCATTTTCACATTTCACATTTTGTGTGTTGACTCACCTTCCCAATAATATTATACAATATTTTTGAGTATAGACCACCTGTTGTATTATTTGCACAGTCTTTTGCAGTTAAAAATATCATCAGTTTCCCTAAAAGAATATTTTTTAAGAGTCTCCTTTGGGTCAAGCACTATGTGTGGATTAAAAAATGTCCATGGATTTTGACACAATTTCACCTGCATGACATCTTGTACATAAGGCAGAACCAGTAAACGATGTTCCAAATATGCATTTTATTTTATGAGGCTTTTTATTTTATTTTTATGGAAAAGAAGTGCAAATAACATTGTGCTGCATTTAAATCCTGCAAGTGTTATTGCCCAGTACTTTCAAAGCTTCTGGGTCTGTGTGTTCATGGCAGTTTTCTATGATTAGAAAGCAAAGTTCAGTATTTGGAAAGTACCTGAAACAAATGTTTTTACTTCCCTTTCCTGGTCAATTTTTCATGATTTTTCTCTATTGTTCTTCTCTTTATTATTCATCATAGTTATAAATTGTTGTTTATAATGGAAAGAAGTTTATCATAAATAATACCATAAAAAAGAATGGTTTGAAGAAAATATGCTGAGATGCTAAGAATGGTTGTATGGATTAAATTGCAGCTATGAGCATTTTGTTATTTTTGTTTGTTTATTTTTGATAAATGTTCATTAATAAGCATATATACATGTATAATAAAGACAATCATTAGAAATTAACTTCATGAAATGCATACTGTCCCCTTTCCTTTTTATTGGGTGTTAAACCTAAATAAATCTCAGACTTCTTGTTATTTTACTATTATGGCATAGGTACATAAGTATTCAAAAGGGAACTGGGAAACAGTATTTTAGGGACATAGCTAACGGTATTCACGGTATTTAAAAAGATTATTTGTGAAAATCTCCAGTAATGCTTTATTCCTTTGATGAGCAAAACACTGAGCCAAGCCAAATCACTTTTTAATCAAGCATGTTCAAGAGACAACCTGCCCACATGCTGATAACATCAAAAATAGATATTTCAGCTGCCTAAATAAATGCATTTAAAAATCTTTTTGGACATCTCAGAAATGATTTCCATCAGTGAAAACATAAAAGTACTGTATCTGGGCCATGTTCATAGTTGTTTATTTTGAGCATGGTGCATTGTATTGTGTTTTCATCTCAAAAGTTCAGCTAAATGTTAAGTTCTTCATACTGTTAAAGAGACATAACACTACCTTTATTTTTTCAGCCACAAAGCATTTATGATATGAGTGGCTGATTATTTGATGCTCCCTTCCAATGTGTTGCTGTTGTATTATTTTATTGACTTTCCAAAATTTTCTTAGTAAAACTTCTAAAGGCTAATTCTACATCATTAGTTATGTTTCTTACCTTTGAAACTTCTCTCTCTGTTTTGTTTTTATTTCTATTTTTTTGTTTCTGCTAAATAGAGATTTAGCAGAGGCTTCTCTTTGAAGCCTCTACCTACTTTGAAGTTTAGCCTGGGGTAGCATTTTGCTTTGTAAGCCAAGAACTACTCTGAGAAAGATAATCACAATTATATGATAGTGTGAAGGATTCCTCATTCTAGCATAAGTATTTCATGCATATAAATCTTACCACCCACAGTTCTTTGTTTATCTCAGTATGAAAAACTATATTATAATGTCTGCCTCCTTTCTCTTATAAAGTTCACAGCAAGGAAAAAAAGCATGCACTAGACAGAAATCCTAAAAATGCACTAGAATTAAGACTTGAAAGGCAAAATTTTTGAAAGTTAAAACAACTTAGGCTAACAAAACTGCAATAAGAACCACAAAAAAGTATTAATAGAATTATTCAAAGGCATTATTTGAACATTCAAGAAGTTGCATTTTCACTAATTGCAGTGAAATAATAAAAGGATAATTAGTGCTGAGGCCTGATCTTAAAATTTTTAGATTTCACTATTTCCTATAATGATCAAAATAATAATAATAAGCCTAATGAACTAACCATCTTACACTAATGAAAATTATCTATGCATTTTAACACTCATTAATTTAACAAATATTTCTCAAATGCCTACTATATTTGAGGTTATTGAGCTGAGCACTGGGGATATGGTAATGAATGAGATTCAGTCCCTACTCTTGATGATATTTTAGAGAAGACAAGTAAACCAGTCATTTCAATATAATATGGTAAATGCAACAGTGGTATTAAAGTTACATAAGGAAATGAAACCTACCCCAGTTTTAAAGATTTGGGAAAGGTGTTTAGGAGAAGATGGCAGACAAACTGAGACCACCTTTCTGTGGGGAAAAAAAACACATTTATTTAGCAGTGAGCAGTGACCCTATATTGAGAAAATGTTTATTTCATCAACAGACAGGTGATATCATTTTAAATAATGTAGCACTTAAGGTAAGAAAAAATAAAAGACTAAAAAACAGATGATATTAAGAGGGAATTGCAAAACAAAGATGAAGAACAAAGGAAAATATTTAAAATTGGATGGTTATATAAAGAAAACTCTTCTTAATTCTTCTTATAAAAATACTCTTCTACAGATTACTCAAAAAGTTAAAAATAGAACTACTTTATAACCCAGAAATTACACTACTAGGTATTTATCCAAAGGATACACCAAATGCTGATTTGAAAGGGCATATGCACCCCAATGGTTATAGCAGCACTATTGGCAATAGCCAAACTATAGGAAGAGGCCAAATGTCCATTGACTGATGAATGGAAAAAGAAAATGTGGTATGCAATGGAGTATTACTTGTTGATCAAAAATAAGGAAATCTTAACCACTAGCAACAACGTGTATTATGCCAAGCAAAATAGGTCAGCCAGAGAAAGACAAATATCATATAATGTCATTCATATGTTGAATTTGAGAAACAAAACAGATGAACACAGGGGAAGGGAAGCAAAAATAAAATAAAAATAGAAAAGAAGACAAACCATATGAGACTCTTAAATATTGAGAACAAACAGAGTTGTTGGAGGAGTGTTGGGTGGAGGATGGGCTAAATGGGTGATGGACATTAAGGAGGGCACTTTTGGGGATGAGCACTGGGTGTTATATGTAAGTGATGAATCATTGAATTCTATTCCTGGAAAAAAAAAAGGAAAGAAAAAATTTAAAAAATACCCTCCAATAATCAAAGAGAATAAGAAATGGAAGCACAAATTCCATCTTTAATGAAAATACGAAACAGAAGATATCTGCAATTCCATCCATAACAGATTATAAGTTCAGAAAGCAGATGAAGTAATGGAACATGACTTAGAGGAAAGGAGAGAGTTCAAACCCATGTGCTCATGCCAAAGAATTCTAATGCAAAATAATACAGTTTGTTGTTCAGATCCTCTGAGAGTCTCACTAACTGGAGATGTCAGGCATCTCTTAAGGCCAGCATGTCAAGGGTTTAAAGACAGCAGGAGTATTTCTAAATCTTTAAAAGAAGCAGTAAGACAGACTCCCAGTTTGCCCCCTCTCTGTGCATTTAGGTCACTACCTCTCAAGTACACTGAAGATAATAATTTTTTTTTCCAAGAGAAACTGAACCTAAATTGTTTGAGAGTCAGAAAACAAGACCCAAAGTAATTCTGAAGTAAGATATTGAACTTAATTTCTGGGTAATGATGGGGGAAGAGTAAGACAGAACTTAGTAAAAATCTACATACTCAGTTGTGAGAGAAAAAGTTCCTGGATCTATCCATCCTCCAAATGCCAAGTAGGACACTTACAACCTCAGAGCAGGAGCTTGGAGGATCTTTCTCTAGGAACACTAAACCACTCAACAAAAATTACACAGGCCCACCAGTCCAATGGATAAATCTGTTCCAACACAAAGAGCTTCCAATCCCTTTATTAGTGTTTCATCTTGAATTTATATTGATCATCAGAGAATGTCAAAGGACAGTCTGAAATATTGAAAACAATGGCCAAAACAAACTGTAAAGTGCACTTCAGAGAAGGCTAAGATGATGCAGGGGGGAAAAAAAGAAAATATTGAAGGAATCATGATTTTAATTTAGTGGAACAAGATTGGGACTATTTATAAAAACAGGAATAATCAGAAAGCAAAAGAAAAAAGTATTCTTTGAAATTTTAAATAATACCCAAACAAAATATTCAATAAATGGGTTAAGACATACAGTCAAGAAAATCTCCTAGAAAATAGAATTTAAAAGCCAAAAATGATGGTAAATAAAAAAGCAAAAAAAGCAAATTGGAAAATTGATCCAAGATGTTGTACATTCAGCAAGTACCTATTCCAAAAAGAATTAATAAAGAAGAGAATGGGGAGAAAATTATCCCCTGCCCTGAAGAGTAAAAGATGGAGAGGAATATTTCCCAGAATGAGGAAAATAATCTCTACGCAGAAAGGACCAATGGAATATTCAAGAAATTAATAAGAGCAGAGGGACTTACACCAGCTCATTTAATTATGAAATCTCAAAGAGAGAGAGAAAGAAGATCCTAACAGCTTCCAGATTTTTTAAAAAATAAAACTACTTAAAAAGACTGGAAATGGATTACTCAACTACAAAATTAAATGCTAGAAGACAAAGACTATGCCTTCCAGATTCTTTGTGAAAAAAGATTCTTAATTCTAAATTCTAGAAGCAATCAAAATATCAATCAGGTAAAATAAGGTAAAAATAAGGACTTTCAAATATTCAAAGACTCAAAAATTACTTCTTTTTTATTCCTTTTCATGAGGCTTTTGGAAAAATTTCTCTTCTAAAATGTGTGACTAAATGAAGAAGAAAAAAACATGAGTCCTGAGAAATTGAGGTCAAACATGAGAGATATATGAAAGAAATTCCACAGTCAAGGGCAAGCCTAGATAGCAATTTGTTCAGATTAGAAGAGGATGGATGGTTTCAAGAGAAAAATCTGACATTAAAAAAAAAAAAAGGAAATGGAAGATTATTTGATAGGTTTAAATAGTAGAACATCTATTGAGAAACTTTGCAGAACTATTGGAAGGGGTAGAAAACTTAACCCCTGGTTCAAAGAAACAAAATAAGTGTAAAGAATAAAGGAATGATTAACTCCAGGAAAAAATTTTAAGTGTAGATAAAGAACCTACATCCATTTAGCTCAGCAATGGAAAGGGCTTTTGCATAGTCATAATAATAATTCTAACTACAGATTTTAAAAACTGAGTTATAACTATATTGGGCTGATATGTGAATCATAAGGGGAATGAAAAAGAACTAAAAATTCCATCTATGTTGAGGGTGCTTCTTTAAGAGTCAGTACCATGGCAGAAGACATCAAGACCAAAATCAAGAACTACCAGATTGCCCCTTTTGACAGCCACTTCCCCAGCTAGAACCAGACTAAGAACTGCTGCCAGTTCCTACATGGACTTTCACCACTGTGAGAAGGGAATGACCGCTAAGAGGGTAGTGTTGTCCCCCTATGGGAATGGTACCAGCATATGGACAAGTCCCTCTGCCCCATATCCTGTGTGTCAGCCCGGGACCACCAATGGGCAGAAGGCACATTTCCTGGGATGATCTGAACAGGGTGGTGAAAGGGGACCTGGGTACACGGTGATCCCCACCATGGGATCCTGAACCATAACTTAGCCAATGATAAATAGTCGTTGGAAAAGTGAGAAGAAAAAAAAAGGTAAGAAAAGGAAAGAAGAGAAAAGAAAGAAAAGAAAAGAACTAGAAGTTTTGCCTACTTTAACAGAAAGTAAATATCTAAAAAGAATGCATCAAAAGCTATCACTGCTTTGACATCACAAAGTAGTTTAAAATTCAAAATAATTACCTTTAAGTAGTAACAAAATCAAGGAAACTATGAAGGGAGGGGACGTCTGGTTTTATTTGTTAAAACTCTTTAAAATTATGGGGCACCTGGGTGGCTCAGTTGGTTTTGCGTCCGACTTTGGCTGAGGTCATGATCTCACAGTTCGTGGGTTCGAGCCCCGTGTCGGACTCTGTGCTGACAGCTAGCTCAGAGCTGGAAGCCTGTCTCAGATTCTGTGTCTCCCTCTCTCTGACCCTCCCCTGCTCATGCCATCTCGCTCTCTCAGAAAATAAATAAATAAAGTAAAATTATGTGCCTGTGTTACTTGGATAATAGAAAATGTTCAGTATCATAACAATGTTAAAGGATACTTAACATGGTTGACCATATAGCTATACACAGAGAGTGGAAAACAGCACAGCTAACCATCTTATTTTCAACCAGCCCATCATCTGTTGGTGAATCACCAGCAATTTAATTTTGTAAACACATTTTCTCATCAAGTTTCCAATCTCAGCCACAAGCATAAATCCAAATTGTTTAGGAGTTTTCAATCTTGTAAATGTTGACAGAAGTCTCAGGATAGTTGTATAAGATATTTATAAGTAAAACAAGGAAGAAACATATGTCCATTTCTTTTGAGGGTATTACTTAACATGTGCCTTTCTGGTATATTTGTAAATGATAAACCATCAGTAAGAATGTTCATTTTTCTTATTAGTGATATTCCTACACTGCCAAGGGATCTCCTGATCAACCTACCAGACAAAATACTCCAAATATTTTACATTCATTGCTAGCTAATTTTATTTCTAAAAGTTAGTTTATACCTGGGGTGTCTTGGTGGCACAATCCATTAAGCAAGGGCTCAGGTCATGATCTCACAGCTCAAACTCACCGTTCCTGAGTTTGTGAGTTCAAGGCCCACATCCTCATGTGGCTCTCTGCTGTCAGCACAGAACCCATTTGAGATCTTTTGTCCTCCTCTTTCCTTTCCCTGAGTGCACAGGCGTGCACTGTCTTGCTCACTCTCTCAAAAATAAACATTTTTTAAAAAAACAATAAAATAAAAGTATATGCCCAAAACTCCAGCAAATTTGTTACACATATTATTTCTTTTAATCACTATAATCTTGTGAGATAAACATTCTACCAGAGGCTCAAAGGTTATATAACCATCCATGGTCACTCAGTTGGCTTGGAACACAGCCTGGTTCTTCTGTCGCTTGCTCAGAAGATGGTAGAAATCTTTTTCTAATCAGTATTTAATGTTATAAGGTTTCCAAATATTTGTTGAGTAATCTAGATCTGTACTTTAAATGTCAACAAAGATTAAATGTTCCTTTTACTCAGAAGATTTATTAAATCTGATTTGATATATTTAGTCTGTTTATGCCTCTGTTTACCAACACATTCAAATCTAAAGAAGCAAGAACATGGCTAGAGGAATATTCAGTTTTTAGTAGAGTTCAAAACTAGTTTCTATATGCTAAAGTATCTAGGGGAACATAGAGTGATATCTAGAGCTTACTCTGAACATCAGATGGATTGGTGAAAAATAGAAAATAGCTATATCCATGATAAAGCAAGTATAGTAAAATGCTTATTGTAGAAGATACAGATGTTTACTGTAAAATTGTTTTAGCCTTTCTATTTTATATTTGAAAGATTTCATAATAAAATATTGCAGAAAAACAACTAAATCATTTAGATCACACTGTCTAATAGAAATGTAAGGAGAGCTATGAATTTGAGTCACAAATATATTTTCATGTTTCTGGAGCCTCATTAAAAAATGAGAAAAATAAACAGGTAAAATTAATGTTAATAATATATTTTATTTAATTTAATGCATTCAAATATTGTTTTTAACATGTAATCAATAAAATGTTATTAATAAGAAATTTAATATTCTTTTTCATAATAAGTTTTGAGAATCTAGTATGTATTTTCAACTTAAAGCACCATTTGGGCTAACCACATTTTTCACATGCTAAATACACGTGACTGCTGGCTACTTTAGTAGCAGTACAAATCTCCATATAAATGTACTTGCTACCATGCTCATGAATTTATGTTAAGCAGCTGCATAAAGCAAATATAGGAAGAGAGAAAAATAATTTCATAAGAGAATTAAAATGTAATAAATTATGACCACTTTGCAGTAAATCTCTTGGCTAAAAAATATTTACCTAAAAGTTTTATATATTTTGAAATACATATTCTAATAAGATTCTTCTGCTTATTCTTGAGAGTAGGAAATAATCTATTTAACAAGTAAATATGGGATAAAGACTTTTACATCACTTTAAAAAAACTGTTTCAACATTTATTTATTTTTGAGAGGCAGGGAAAGTAGCACTAGCAGAGAGAGAGGGAGACACAGAAGCTGAAGCAGGCTCCAGGCTCTGAGCTGTCAGCGCAGAGCCCAACATAGGGCTCGAACTCATGAACTGTGAGATCATGACCTGAGCTGGAGTCAGACACTCAACCGACTGAGCCACATAGGTGCCCCACGTCACATTTTCAAAAACTACAATTCTTGCCTACGTCTACTTGTCTTCACTTTTCCACAGATATATACAGAATAGCACATACCAAAAAAAAAAAATCCTACTTTTTTTCCAAACCAAAAGAAATAGCTCACAAAAAAATAAAAAGAGAAAGAAATATTTTGCTACATTTGTGGCATTTTTTCAGCATTTTTATTGTTTTCCTCTTCTAAACTCTGCTGTTATAACCTACTTTTTAATTTACTCAGCACACTCCAGAAATAGGAAGACAAATACTGACACTGTATTAGACAATAGAATTTTTCTGTTGTTTTAAGACCAGCAGCCTTCTGGCAAAGTTGGAATTTCTGATTAGAAATAACTGAACCATTGGTCATTCTCTACAGCATGAGACCATTATCCAAAATCTTAACAATCATCAAAATAAAAAATCTCTTCTGTAACACATCTAGTGGAAAAATTTTAATGAAGAATTTTTGCCCCATAATTCCTTAGTGGTTTAAAACAAACATGATTATAGTTCCCAAATTTCTCAGTGAGAAGACAAATATCAATCTTGAAATAGGTTAGATTAATATGATATATTAAGATTAATATGATTTAACCAATAAATGGGCTTTATAGAGAGAAATGCATTCGGAGACCAAGAACATCTTCATTAGATCTGAAGCTAAAGGCAGCCTCCAGTTGACTGGAGGCCAGGCTACAAAAGCCCAGCATTTGGGACAACTCTGAGGGGTCATCTCAGCTCAAGAGCTCCCTAAAACATCATTTCTTGTCTCTCCACACAGTGCAAACTCTCCCTCTATTCAAACCTGCTTTCTTCAAGCTCTTATACATGTTTTTGAGAGCACTTTCCAAGAAACCTACTGCATACAAATGTCCCTCTCAGACTAATTCTGGCCAAAGGGCTGTGAGCTAATGTGATAAGTCATTTCCATACTAGACATTTAACTGTATGGGTGCATTCTTCAGTCTTTTTTCTCCTTCTGCTGACACCTCACATATCACCTGTTCCAAATGATATAGCTACAGGCAGTGAGACCTAGTCAGCTGATGACTGTATGGAAAAGAACTTCTCCCAACCTTGCTTCCTATTGACCTATCATAGATAAGCAATGGTGAGAGACAAATAAACCTTTATGTTATTCTGAAAAGCTTAGCCTCTCTTGACTAATATAGTGTCCATAAGCATCCCTTCTCTTTGGGGTAATATAATTCCTTGAGAATAAATGAAAGTCAATCAGTTTCATGCATTGAATTTCTCCACATAGAATGAAGCCAGAACTTCTATGCTATTCATGTTGATGACTTAGAAAGCATCCTACCGACCCTCACCCCCCATCCTTACATTTCTTTTTTTACTTTTGAGTTCTCAAAATATGATAGTGAAAAATGTTTGGAATTATTTTCTGAACTTACTTGTAATTCCAGATTTAACATGCTTTAATAAGAAGAAAAAATGGAGATAATACCACCTTGGAGAGTGATTATGAGGCTGAGATAATGTATTTGAAAACCTCTAGTACACTGTAGACAATATACATTAGTTTCCTTTTTGTCTTTCTTTCATGTAATAAAAAATTATCAGTTAAATACAGCATGACTTTAGTTTTACCAACTTGATAGGGTGTTTCCACATGGATAATTTCAAAAGAAAGATTCCCTGAACTCTAGAGTAAATAAAGCAATTAGTCCTGGACATCAAGGGCATGGTTTATTTCACAAGGGAGTAAACAGTGTCTGGGCTCGGCTATTTATAAGTAGAAGTTCAGACAGATTTGCAAGTAAAATTAATTGTAATTTTCAATTATTTCCTCCCCATTTTTTTCTCTTATTGTGAAGTAATTCAAGTTCTTTACCTTTTACCCTGTTGTAGAATACTTCTGCATTTAGAACAATATGTTGATTGTTTAGAGTTGGTTTTGAGCATGAGTTGCAAACTGAAATGCTAATGAAGGCCAGAACAACAATAAGTAAAGTAAGCCAGGTTTAAGAAAAAAGAAAATTAATGCATGGTTCTCTAAGCTATCTTTAACTTTAAATGAGTCCCAACATCCAGATCACAGTCTTTAAATACCAATCCTCACTCAAAGGAGCCAGGATTCTTCAAGTGACTTGAGTCTATGTCTGGGCTGAAAATGTACACGATGAAATTGGAACAGTTTGTCCAACAAGTAACGGAGGAATTTTCACTTCACTATTGTGAATCCAAATGAAGTAAAAAATAGAAAAATATCAGTAAGCTTCAATAAGGACAATAACTGCTGTGGATTGAGACATAAGAAATGTTTAAATACATGAGCTCATAGTACTAAAATAATACAAATTAGTCTCATATGGAAGATGCTAATTATTTTGAGAAACTCATAAACAGAGGGAAATAATCAAAGGTTTATTCAGGCTTTCCTATGAGAACTGTACCACTAGGTAAACAAATAATAAACAAGAGAATGCTTTTCTTAATAGAAGTATTTCAGGTATTAAATAAGGACAGGATAATTTAATTAGACCATCAACATTTTGCAAACTTCCATGATTTGCTGAATCTAGGCATTGGACACTAACATTAATAAAAGAGACCCTGGCATTATATGCCTCCTGATAGAATACATCACTGTCAATGAAACACTATTTCCAAAAAATTCAATCCAGTTTACAATAAATACAGACAAGAGAAGAACATGCTAAATTTTACCATGGTAAATTGGCAAATTTTTGACTGTGAGAAATTACCAGGTTTATTGAACAAATAAGTAACCAGAAGAAAGAGACAAAGAGAGAGAGACAAAGAAGAGACAGAAAGAGGGATTGAAAGAAAAAAATCAGACAGATACAGAGACTGAGAGAAACTGTAAATTAGAATATATTTTTACGACATCAGTCAATTACCTTGTGTAGACCTTATTTTAATCCCAATTTAAACAAAATATAGTGTATATGCATGAGGGCTTTGGAAATTTTAACACACTGTATATTTTACATAAATGGTTATGGTTAATGTTTAGGTGTGACCATATTATGATTATGCGATTGTTTTACATAAGTGTTCCTATCTTTTATTGTTACATGCTGAAACACAGAGAAAATGCTAGGATGTCAGGGATTTTCATTTAAATAGTACAGTGAAGGGAAGCGAGTGGGGATATAGATGAAAACAAGATTGAACTTGAGGAATGACAGTTAAAGCCATGAATAGGGTCATGGGAGATTATTTAACTATAGTATCTACTTTTCTGTATGTTTGAAATGTTTTATGGCAGAAGCTGTTTAAAGTTGAAAAAAAATTCTGAAATAAAAAACTACAGAATGGATTTAAGAACTATCTTGGTTTTGTCTTAATTCTACTGTAAGCAAAACACCAAATGAGTCTGATGGTAAAAGGCAACTGTCTCCCATCCATGGGGTTGGGGCCCCTAGGCAATGCTGGGGATAGAAGAATGCATGTTCATTGCAAAAGGAGTGGCCCAGCACAAGGTTTATCCATGCTCTGTCTGGCTGCAGGGTTGATAATGTTAGATTTCTGATGCTTTCACAAAAGCTGTAAATCCAGTATGTGTTGGTGTTGAGTGTTGGCAACTAATGCAAATATCTTTTAAATCACTCTGTGGTTAAGTACTGTATGGTTCAAACAAAATGTGACATTTTGCAACCTCTGGTTTATAAGGAACCATCACAGTACCTTAACACTAAAGGGGAGTCACAGTTTATAAAACATGAGCACCTAAGTGTCATGGACTACTGTCAGGAACCCAATGTTTGGTCTATAAGTCATTGACTCACCCCATTGTGCCATGTCCAATTTCTCTTTCTGTGTCTAGTCTTTTCAGATTGAATCTTTGGCTGGAATGATTGCTTGACTTTCAACTCCAGATTCCCTACTGCACACAGTATTAGTCAGGCCTTCAGAGTCTCAAAATACAATCCAGCACCACTTTCAGCAAAACCTCTATAAACCCCCATCTTTGTCCACTATCCCAAGCACCTGCCTGTCCAGAAGGCCTGTTTGGTAAGAGCTTGGTTTATAGTTACCCTAAATATTAATTAATGTGACTTTTCTAAATACAAAACACATCTTTTCCTTATTCTCATTCAAGGCTAGCTTTCTTCTGGCCTTCGCTAAACACTGAACCTCCTTAGATAGTTACATGCTATTTGTTTATAATCCATACTCAGTTGGAAAATCACTATCTGGCTGAGTATAAACACATCTAATAATTGACCATCAAAATGACCTAGCCACTTCCTCTGCGCCCGCATGTACAAATAGTGATGTAATAAGCTCTCAAATGTCTTCTCATTAGTACTTACAACTTGTTTGCTGTTCTTGAGACTGGATATAGTCATATAAATGTTGATTTTAGTTAGATTTAATTTGTCTAAACGTTGCTCTTTATAATAAAACTCGGTGTACAGATGTTAGATGCTTAGAAAGTCACTAAAATAGGTAAATTTACAGTGGTATAGGTATTTACTATTAGCAGTTTCTGAAACATAGCTCAGTTTGTTAATACAGAATTTAATGGATCTACTTCTCTACTTCCCTACAAGCTACTTCTTCACCATTCTCCATCCCTCACCTTTGCCAGGTTTAGGTCAAACACAAACTCACAATTCTATGTATTGGAATAGCTGGGCCAAAAAAAAAAAAAATGAGATAATGAGTTTGGTCAACATCTTTAGCATTTTAAATATTTTAACCTTAATATATATAAATAAAATTGTACATAAAATATCTTCTGCTTATGTAAAAATGGCTTTAAATTACCCATGTCTATTATTGCCTCAACCTAAAATTGAAAGACAATGTTTAAAATTTGTTTAAGTCATAAATCATTTACCTATTGGTGGTCCTTCCTCTAATCTCCAGAGCTGAGCTATGAGGCACTGATGCTCTCAGGCTGCCTGATGTTGGAGCATGTGCACGTGTGGCGGCCTCTAGCAAACTCTAATCAAAAGAGTCTTAGTTCATGTCCCACTTAGAATTGGTTTATATAGGCCATTTTTTTCTCTCCATTAAATACCTTTTTTTTAAACACTGTAAAAAAATCAAAACACAACCGCGGGACAAGATTAGTGGAAGATCCATTAACAAAAGTTTGAGATATATGCATGAGGGGATGTGTGTACTGCTAATTACTTTGTAACTTGTGTTGTTTTCCCGTTTTTCTGAAAAAAATTCAATTTCTCTTTATTTTGTTACATAAAGCTAGAAAAGTCTCTACTTAACAAAATCTCTAGAACTGTAGCAATTTAACTGTCCTGATATTAATTTTTTTTAATTTTTTAATGTTTATTTTATTTCTACAGAGAGAGAGAGCATGAGTGAGGAGGGGCAGAGAGGGAGAGGGAGACAGAATTGGAAGCAGGCTCCAAGCTCCAAGCTGTCAGCACAGAGCCCAACATGGGGTTCAAACTCGCAAACCATGGGATCATGACGTGAACCGAAGTCAGATGCTTAACTGACTGTGCCATCCAGATGCCCCATAACTGTCCTTACATTTAAATTAAACATTTAATTTAAACATTTATTTATTGACTCAAATTAGTCAAAAAGAGAGAGAGAGACATAATACAAAATAGAATATGTTAGAAAAGAACTCAAATGGAGCATTTTAGATTCCATTAGGGAGTTCTAGAAAGATAGGGATTTAGTTATTTTCTATATATTAAAAAAACTCAGGGGCACCTTAGTGGTTCAGTAAGTTAAACGACTGGCTCTTGATTTCGGCTCAGGCATGATCTCACAGTTTGTGAGTTTGAACCCCACATTGGGCTCTGTACTGTCAGAGCCCAATGCTTGAGATTCTCTCTCTCTCTCTCTCTCTCTCTCTGAACTTCCCACTCTCTCTCTTTCTCAAAAATAAGTAAACTTTAAAAAAGACTCAAAAATATATATTTATTTACAATGGGGTAGTTTAGGCAAACTAAAATGCTTTTTTTTGGCAAGAATCACATACTTTATTACGAGAGCATGATTTATCTCATGCTAAATGAAAGTTATAAATGCCTTTAATTATTTAAAAAAGGGAAAATAAGGGCACCTGGCTGGCTGAGTTGGTAGAGCAAGCAACTCTTAGTCTCAGGGTTTGAGCCCCACACTGGGTGTGGAGCTTTCTTAAAATTAAAAAAATAATAATAAATTAAATAATAAAATAAAGAATGTATATCATTATTACCTACATTATACAACTTAATCAACTGACAAGGCTTTTAGAGACTGGGTTTAGTAGTCAAATTGTTAAGCATTAGGGATAAATTCTAAAGATCTTTTTTTAGATTATATTTTATAGATTAAAACTACATTTGAGAAACTTACTTTCTTATCCAAAATAACAGAGTTTTTTTTTTCTTGTAGCTAAACTGATATTAAAACTCAGCTTTTGGTGTGCCTGGGTTGCTCAGTTGACTGAGTGTCTGAGATTGGCTTAGGTCATGATCTGACCATTCATGGATTTGACCCCCACATCTGGCTTTGCACTGACAGCACAGAGCTTGCTTCAGAGTCTGTCTCCTTTTCTCTCTGCCCCTCTCCTGCTGGTGCTCTCTCTCCCTCAAAAATAATTAAACATCTAAAAAATTTTTTTTAAATCTTAGCTATTGTGTGGCACTTGGGTGGCTCAATCAGTTGAGTGTCTGATTCTCATTTTTGGCTCAAGTCACGATCCCAGGGATGTGGGATTGAGCCTCAAGTCAGGCTCCATGCTGGGTATGGATCCTGCTTGAGATTCTCCATCTCCTTCTGCCCCTTTCCCCCATGCTATAAAATTAAATTAAATTATTATATTAAATTAAATTGATTTTTTAAACACTGGCAGTCTTTTTAAAAAAAAATAATAAAACTTAGCTTTTATAATAATGCTACAGTAGCACACAAACTCCCCCACATCTCTGGACTATACTAACGAAGGTTTATTCCTCATTTACTTTGGTTGTCTGCTATTTTACACATGTGTCTGCTTATTCTAAAGCTTTGCTTCAAGAAGCCTTATTTGGAGTGTGCCATTTTTCAGGCATAGAAAAAAAAAGGTTTTACAGAATTATATAATGCCTCTCTTAAAGCTTCTGCTCAGATGTGACATATCATTTCCACTCACATTCTATTACCATATACTTTGCAACTTATATGGCAAAACCTGACTCAGTGGGGTAAAGGTATATAGTCTTCTTACAAGGAGATTAGCTCAGAAATAGAAACAATTACATCATCTACAACAGATCCTTGATCTCCAGAACTGCATGCTCTCTCAATAAGCAGTGGGCCTCCCCATTCCTTGGAGTCATGAATGCAGTGGGTCCTGAAGGCTCACTGGTTACCATGTTAGATCTGACTTCTAGTTTTTCAGGCAGAATGAAGATTTTATTGAAAACATTAAGACTGAATACCATTTCTTCTGGAGCTAAAAAACTAAAATTTGCCATAGGAGTATATTAACTCTGAGCTAACACTTCTCTTCTATAGACTCACAAGAAAGAAGTTGCTTTCTCCAATGAAAAGCCTTCCTGGGATAAAAATTATTCCTTTTAATGCAGAGAAAGAGGATCTCTTTTGCATTGCTGGTGAGAATGCAAGCTTGTGCAGCCACTCTGGAAAACAGTATGGAGATTTCTAAAAAAATTAAAAATAGAACTACCCTATGCACTACTAGGTATTTATCCAAGGGATACAGGTGTGTTGTTTTGAAGGGGCACATGCACCCAATGCTTATAGCAGCACTAGCAACAATAGCCAAGGTATGGAAAGAGCCCAAATGTCCATCAATGGATGAATGGATAAAGATGTGGTATACATATACACAATGGAGTATTACTTGGCAATCAAAAAGAATGAAATCTTGCCATTTGCAACTACATGGATGAAACTAGAGGGTATTATGCTAAGCAAAATTAGTGAGAGAAAGACAAATATCATATGACTTCACTCATTTGAGGACTTTAAGATACAAAGCAGATGAACATAAGGGAAGGGAAGCAAAATAATGTAAAAACAGGAAGGGAACAAAACATAATAGACTCTTAAATATAGAGAACAAACAGAGGGTTGCTGGAGGGGTTGTGGAAGAAGGGATGGGCTAAATGGGTAAGGGGGATTAAGGAACTACTCTTGAAATCATTGTTGCACTATATATTAACTTGGATATAAATTTAAACATAAATAATGATTTAAAAAGTAATAAATAAATAAATAATCCTTTTATATTTCTATTACACAAGTCACACTTTTAGTAAATATTGTTATTGACTCCCTAACATCCATTTCCATTCATCCTCATTGAGTAACAGTCATTCAATTTGGGGAATCAGTCTTAATTCAAGAGATGGGTCTGCTCTAGTTAAGAATAATCCTATTTCCCTTGCCAAGTGACTAGTTCAGAATGGGCTGGTGCCTGCCATTCACATACAAGGAGAAGGTTGCTTGGACACTTCTAGAAAATATCCCTTTTTATTCTTTTTCTCAAAAGCTAATTTATTTATTTATTTTGAGAGAGAGAGAGAATGAGCAAGAAAAGAGCAGAGAGAGGGAAGGAGAGAATCCCAAGCAAGCTTCCCACTGTCTGTGCTGAGCCCAATATGGAGCTCTATCTCATTAACATGTGAGATCATGACCTGAGCTGAAATCAAGAGTCAGATGCTCAACCAACTGATCCACCCAGGCACTCTCTTTTTACTTTTAAAGACAGTATAAGGAAAAACTATTCTTTCTACCTTTCACAGAATGTGAAGATGAAGCACCTTATCCTAGTGACCATTGGCAGCCATCTTGACAGTATGAGGTGTGACAACTTGAAGGCAAATCTGACATCGACAATGTTGAGAGAAAAGCAGAGAAATATTGCTAGAACCCTATAAACCATATCTAAATCCTATCTCTGTATTTATAGTTATGTGAGCCATTAAAATCCTTTATTGTTTATTCAGATTAAATTGATATTCAGATACTTTAACTGAAAGTATCCTAAGAAAGTATTCGTTCTCAAAAAAAAAAAAAAAAAAAAAAAAAAAAAGTATTCGTTCTCTCCCTCTTTATCATCCCCACACCCCACCAATAACCAAAGCTACAAGATGAGTGTTGGTTCTGTAAGAGTTATAAGCAAATATCTATCTCTCCTCTTGAGTGCTACAGTAAAAATTGTTTTCTTTTTTCTTTTGTTAAAATATCCTCTCATATATGAGTATACCTAAGTATGAGGCAAGAGATGTCTGTTATATGTTATTTACTTGAATAAGAATTTTAAGCAAATATCAATATGTATTCTACTAGAAAAGAAGGAACAAATAAAGATGACCAAATAAGTCCTTACAGAAGGCATTTTAAAAATGATCTCATCTTCATAGATTACCCATGCCCCATTGTCTTAGCTGTGAACATTGCCCCCAAATTAATAGATATTCAGAACACCCAAGTAGTTGTTGAATAAACAGAAACATGAGAGATTCTCACTAGTAGTTTTCCGTATGATATGAAAATACCAGAGGTGGTTATAAAAATCACTATACAATTCTCTATTTCTCTTATTTTAACTGCTATGCCCACATCTATCTAAACAAATACGCTGTAACAAGACAGTGCTGTTTCTATAAAACGTTACTTACAATAAATGTTACTTTTGACCATTCATTATTTATTTTTATCTTATAATGTGCCCATGTCAAGGGTTAACTCCAATAAATTCCTGCTATGAATTTAATCTGACATTCACTACATCTCCCTAACCAACATCAATCTTTTGTTCCTAGCTTATAGTTTTAAACTGTGTATCTGCAAAAATCTCAGAGGGGTAGAGCTGAGAGAACACAGTAACACAGAAATTTGAGTCTCAACAAGTTGCAAATTTTCATGTATGTTCTAAGCCAGTAAAATAAGATTTCAATATCAAGGGCCTGTCAGAATGTATCATCTGTGCTAAAGGCAAAATAAAATAAAATAAAATAAAATAAAATAAAATAAAATAAAAAATAAAAAATAAAATAAAATAAAATAAAATATAAGCATTAGAAAAGTCATAAGCAAAGCTTTCCAAACTTTTTTGGGTATCAGAAACACTCTAAAAAGTAATATAATAATCTTTATGAATTATAAATAAATATAATATGAAGTTTCTGAAAAGAAATGTCAAATGTTGAATTTAAGAGGAAAGAAACTCAAAGCAAAATGCAGAAGATACATTTGGCACCCCAGTGCATGGGCAGGTGATGGCAGGTGATGCCAGGAAAGTTGCTCTGGGAAGGTGTAGCAGGAGCCTGAGGATTCCAGAGGAATAGGTGATGGCAGCAGATGGTGAGGAGACATGCAGAAACTAGAAGGGAGTGTGATATGGAGAATTCCTGAGTATAAAATGTGGTACAAAGGAGAGGTGGCTCCCTGTTCCAAGGACAGTGTGAAAATTGTGCCGCTGCACAGTTGAATCTTTGATTCAGGAAACCCAGAGACACAAGATTCAAAAGAACTGGGAAAGAGGATTTTTAAATATGGAAGATGGAATAAGGTACCTCAGATAAGGGTCTCATGGATCAGGGTAGCACCCAGTTTCCTGAGTGAGTCTAACTTTGCTCACAGACCACTCTAAAAAAGATGGCAGTTGGATCAGGGGATTTTTCCTCATGACAGACACAACGCCATAGTAAATATCTTTATGAGAAATATTTCCCTACCAAATTTCAAGTCACAGGTGGATGATTTGGACAACTGGCATAAACTAACCAAGAATGAATGCTAAGAATGAAATCAGAAAGATTTTTCAGTTTGTGATAGATTCGCTTTCACTCAGAAACTAGTAATTGTGTCCACTGGGGGTCCTTGGGTGTCTATAATAATGTGACTATGTTACCATTTATTGAATATTAGAGATGTGCTGATGTGTATGGGAGTTTCGCTGAGACTATGATAGGTTTATGGGCCCTATTAACTGTTCAGACTCTTTATAAAGAGAGCACATGGTAAGAGTGAGGTGGATTAATGCAACTAATTTCAGCTAATGTACAGAAAGAACTATATACCTAGTGAAAGATGCTTGAGGCTTCAGCTGCAGAAGGAACTCCGAATATACACGTGTATCTGACTGAGACTTCTCTGGCTGAGACATACCAAAAAATAACCATGACCTTTAATTTCTGAAAGTTTGACTATAAATGATTAAAGGATTTAATTTGTGGCTTTAGTTTCTCCCTGAAAATACAATAATAGGAGGAGTTATATTGTTCAAACTTGAAGCAGATGTATATTGCTGGCATTGTCTTACTTATATAAATTTTATTTTATCATTCAGGCTCATTGCCTGGTCTCAGATAAATTACATTGGACAGCATGACTGGGCAAAGTTTAAGAAAAGAAATCAAATAAGTAGTGAATTCTTCAGCCTAAGGCAGGATTTCTCATCCTTAGTGCTATTGACTTTTTGAGCAGATAATTCTTTTGTGGAGAATGTCCCATGCATTCTAAAATACTTAGAATCCCTGACCTACAGCCATTAGATATCTGTAGCTCTATCTTCCCCCCTCCTCCAGTTGTGACTGCTAAAATTGTCTCTACACATTGCCAAATATCCCCTAGAGAACAAAATCCCCCTGATGCAGAACCTCTGGCCTGGAGAATAAAGTGACCTTTAGGTTAATTTAATTAATGCCAGGTTGAGACTCATTTCAGAGTCTTTTAACAGAAAAAACTGAACTGCTTACCATTACATACAAGAAAAGTGGTGTTTTTCAGGAAGTAGGCTCACAAAGAATGGAAAAGGACTACCCTGAAATTTTCTGTTCTCCTCTTTCAAGGGAAACCCCATATGATACTTAACCACAGGGAAATGATAAGACGAACAGATCATGGGAACTAAACCAAGGACCATTTTTTACCACTTCCCCCAAATTTCTGCCCAAGCCTATAGGATAGAAGTGAAGAAAAAAATGAGTGCCTTATTACATTGGTGGGATTGGGACTAAGAAATGCCATTCCCTACATCACCAAATTATATAGGTTCAAGAGTCAATGAGTGGGAGTGGGAGAGATCCTTTTCACCATTATACCTAATAACCTACTTAAGGGATTTTACGACTTCTGTCCCCACAGCCGTAGACTTGGTGATATGAAGATTCAGTTACCAAGGGAGAAATGCTTCCAGTGAGGAAGGTGGTCATGCTCCATGTAACTGAGATCTGAGACAGCCCTCTGATCATAAAGACTTCTACTACTGAACCAAGAGGTAGAGGTGGAGGTTATTCCATTCGTCAGGGACATTTATTCCTATTACCATGAGGATTCATGTAATAATTCTACTGTCTCCCAAATTTGGAGCAAAGTTCTTGGTCATAACTGCATTCTTGACTCCTTCTGACTATAGCTCCTACCGGGAAGCTACTTTCCAAATGGTTCCTTTGCCTTTTCAATTTTAGCTTTACACAATTACTAGTCCATCTGCTCTAAAGTTTCCAGAGTAAAAGCCAAAGCTATTTCAATGAGCTGCAAGGACTTAATCGTGTGTCTCTTATATCTATTTGCCCTGTTATGTCTCTGATTTCATCCCCTACCAACTGCTCCCTGTTCTCTCCATCTCACCTACATAGACCTCCTTAGTGTTGCTCAAACATACCAGGAACCCTCTGTGCTAGTGTTTTGTGCTTACTCTTCTATTTACTGGAAATTCTTTCCCCTGATGACTGGGATTAGCATCAGTCTAGTCCAGTGGAAAAGAAAGGATGGGAGGGAAGTCACTGAGCAGGTGGAATAGATGCAGGAAGATTGGCTGTGCAGTGATCTTTACTGAGTCTGAGGATGGTTGTGTGAGAGGTCAGTATTATGAGAAAGGAAATGATTCATTTTCAGAAATACCAAATAAAAGCTATGCTATCTAGATAATAGTAGGTTTATAACCTATTGGAAATATGTAGGAACCCACACACACACCCCTGCCACAGTGGAGCCCCAAATCCTTAAATACTTCACTTCCTGGTTCTTTTCCCCCCCTCTCCATTTCACAGTCTTATTTTCATGGGCTTTGCAAAGAGTATGTATCAAAGAACAAAAAGAGGAGGTACTGAAAGTCTTTGTGTCACCTCAGGGAATGTACATTTGTTTTCAGTCAGACTATTTTTTGCCTTATATGGGCATAAGCAACTTCCAGGTAAGGCTGTAACCTCTTTAATACTCAGCTAATGAGGGACCAGGGGTAGGACTTGTATGCTAGGAAATATATTGACTACTGTAAATGCCCCGAGTGTATCTTTCCAGCAGACACCCACCATTGCAAGAAAGTTGGTTAAAGCCTCGCTTCACTGTACTCCAAGTCCCTGTGTCCCTCTTTTGATTGGGTAGGTGGGCTTATTTCTCACAGTATACTACACACTCTACTTTGGTATGTATAATAAGAAATTGAAAAGAACCTCTGGGGTTGGATCTGAGGAGCATGCATTTTAGTGGGTTATCTGTGTGCTACTCATGTATGAAGTCATTTGGGAACCCTGGTTCTGGTGCCTGTAAATCTTCCTTTCTGCTCGGTAGAGTGGGCAGTTTCCAGAGAGCTTTGTTTATCCAGGGTCTCCTCATTCTTCCTCATAATGTTCTGCTCACAATCCTCTCCTTATGAGTCCCTGCCACATTCTTAGAATCTTTTCCTGTTTGATTCTCACCTTGGATGTCAGTTATGTCCAATGTCCCAGCTCTTTATCCTCTTTAATAAGCCTGATAATTTTCCTCACTTTTTCCAGAAGATTAGCTGACATTTTGCCCTCACATAATTACAGAGTGTCTCGGGCAACAAGATAAACACAGAGCATGCCCTTTGGGTCATTGGAAATATTCCCTCCCTGTTTACAGTTCTGAGTTTGCAGAAGATCTTCAGCTTTAGAGCTGCCTCCTGCTAAATTGTCAAAACAAAATGCCCATTTGCCCTGAAATTTTTCTCGCAAACTTGCTGACACCTAGGAAGTTAGAAACTCCTGAGACCCAACAGGGGTATAAATCCTGTTGCACATTGCAAACAGCTGTTAGTTTACAAAGTGCTGATAATTAACAATTTGTATTAGCTAAATGTCAACCAGGACACCTCACAGGCACTATTAACATACAGTCTCCGGAGCCAAATTTTCAAAACTCTGGCTTGTCTTCTTGCTTACTATTTCCTGATGGGCTCCTTTTTTTCTTTTTTCTTTGTCTTTTTTCCCCAAAGTACTGTTACACTGTAGAAGGCTGGGGGTTGAAGACAGTTTTGCTAGTATCCATGAATTTTTCTTAAACTTCAATTCTTTTATCTATGACATGAGGGGATTTGATGATGCTAGATCTCTCAAGCTTTACTACTCAACGCTTTACTTTACTGCTCCACAGTCCAGCAGCACAGGCATCCCTGGAGAACTGGTCAACAATGTAGATTCTTAGGTCGCACTGCAAACCTACTGAGCCAGAGTCAGCATTTTATTTTAAATACTTTTTAATGTTTATTTATTTTTGAGAGGATGGGAGGGGAAGAGAGGGGGACACACAGAATCTGAAGCAGGCTCCAGGCTCCGAGCTGTCGGCACAGAGCCCAGCACAGGGCTTGAAACCAGGAGTCATGAGATCATGACCTGAGCCAAAGTTGGACACACCCAACCAAGCCACCCAGGTGCCCCTACTCCACATTAAATTTTGAGAAGTTCTACTGTTGAAACATATTCAGCTCTAGGAAAATAACTGGAATTCTTTTATTTGTCTGTTTTGACTACATTCTTCCTGTTAAAGGCTGAATTGTATTCCTCTACTCTTCTTTCTTGCTCCCAAATTCATATATTGAAATCACAACCCCTAGTGCCACAGGATATGACTTGGAGATAGGGCCTTTAAAGAGATAATTAAGGTAAAATGAGGGGCGCCTGGGTGGCTTAGTCGGTTAAGCGTCCGACTTTCACTTAGGTCATGATCTCGTGGTTCGTGGGTTTGAGCCCCATGTCAGGCTCTGTGCTGACTGCCAGCTCAGAGCCTGGAGCCTATTTCAGAGTCTGTATCTCCCTCTCTCTCTGACCCTCCCCTGCTCACGCTGTCTCTCTCTCTCTCTCTCCTAGAAATAAATAAAAATATTTAAAAAGAAAAAAAAAAGGTAAAATGAGGTTATGGGGTAGAGAGTGGCCCTAATCCAAAATGACTGGTATCTTTATAAGAAGAGTGAATTAGGATACAAACATGCAGAAAGGGGGGAAAAAATCATATGAAGACACAGAAAACAACCATCCATGAGGTAAGGAGTGAGACCTCAGAAGAAACCAAACCTAGAAACGCCTTGATCTCAGACTTCCAGCTTCCAGGCTGTGAGAAAATAAATGTCTGTTATATAAGCCCTCCAGTCTGTGGTACTTTGTTATGGCAACCCAACAAATTAATACATTTGCTAGTGCAATTTTAACATACTTTAAGACAACCATGACTACACTCTCATCTGTGCTGCTTTGTTATTGAATGATCGAAGTCCTCCTGAGGACTTTTGTCTCTCTCTATCTGATAATAACTTAATCTCTACCTCAGTGTTACACAGAATGATAACCCAGCCTACTTGCTTTCCCTCGTGATTCAGTCTGCAGAAACATGTACATCCTTCTTAACAAAATGCACAAATTCAACTCAGTTCTGCATAAAATCCTTGTTGCTTTACCCAAGGTTGTGTGCCTTTAATCATTCCCTCTTTCCAGATTTTCTATCCTCTCCCAGTGAATCTTTTCTAACTACAAAAACACTTGGTTCTACCTGTTCAATAGAACCACCAGCTATAGTGTTCCTAAAGGACTAAACTTGTGGAGAAAGGAATTCATACTCAACCTCTGCATTCTTATCATCAAGCCACTGTGTCACATCTCACAATCTGACTTCTATCCCAAACAGTTGGCTAGAACTGCCACCATAGATATAACTGGTGACCATTTTTATGACTGCCAAGTCTGGTGGTATCTTCTCAGTTCTCATTCTCTTTCATCTGTCTGCAGTTTTGACAGTGTGGATTGGACTCTTTTGCAGTGTTGTGCTATTTCTTTTTTCTTTTCTTTCTTTGCTAATGCCTCCTTCTTTGCCTCTTGAACTGATTCCATTTCTAAAAATATTCAGTGAGCCCTTACCATGTTTCAGAACAGGGCTGATTCCTATCCCTAAAGAATTTGTTCTTTCTCTTCCCTACCTGAAGTGGGCTTTTCCCATGTTTAAATGCAATTGTTTTCCAAATATCAATCCTTGATATTCTCATTGTTTATGGCTTTTCTCTTAGTAATGTATTCACTTCTAATGATTTTAACTAGGGTAAATAATTCCCAAAACTTTATTTATTTTTCATCACTTTCACTAAATTTATCTATTATATGTTTCTCTACATTTTATATTCTATGTCTGAAATTAAACTGTATACAAATTAGCCAAAATGGTTTACGGAATTGTGCATTGAAAAAGATAGGATATACAATATTAAATACCTTGGTAGACCACCATTAGGTTAAAACTAATAATATAAATTTTAATTTGATAAATTCAGGGGTACCTGGGTAGCTCAGTTGAGCAGCTGACTTTGGCTCCGGTCATGATCTCACAGTTCATGGGTTCGAGCCCCACATCAGGCTCTGTGCTGACAGCTAGCTCAGAGCCTGGAGCCTGTTTCGGATTCTGTATCTCTCTCTCTCTCTCTGATGCTCCCCTGCTCACACTGTCTCTCTCAGAAATAAATAAAAACATTAAATTTTTTTTAATTTGATAAATGCAATGACCTACAAATATTAACCACACAGGTACAAAGATGAGAGACTAGTTCTTATAAAAGAAACTGTAAAAAGAGACATGAGACTATTTTAAAAAGCTAGTACATCTTAGACTGCATTAACAGAGCATAGTTTCTAGAACAAGAAGGAAGGGCATTCCATTGTTGTCTGGGCAGGTAATACTAGGGTCAAGCTTTTGAAATAGTTATTGGAATTTACCAATGGATGGCTAGCCAAAGAGCATGAGTAAAAACAATCAAACAAGAGGGAACATTAAAATTGTTTTTTATGACAAAACATTAAAAACAAACAAACAAACAAACAAAAAAGGAAACACTTTGGATCAAATGGCTAGTTTTCTGAAGCACAAGAAGCTGAAAATCTACGAAATAAAGAGATGAAAAAAGATGGTGAAGATAGAGCATTGTGTATATCAACACACACTGTTGTGTGTATAGCAACAAAATGAAGTGGAAATACAGCACAATTGGCAGAAAAAGTGTCAATAAAAATGGATCACCTTCTTGCAGCTTTAGAAATACAGCTGAAGGGATTGGTCTCCAGTAGCATACAGAAAAAAAACGAAATTTAACAACTTAAAAAGATCACATCAGAGTCTTCTGAAACAGAAGAAAAAACTCTGGTTATCAAGTCTAGACATAGAAGTTCAAAGGATCCTGTCAGAGTTGAAACTGAACCTCAAACAAGTTTTGAAATTTCTAGAAATGAGCAGAGGATGGTTCTGTAGTCCTGGACTCTTGTGAAGTGTCAGCAAAAAATAATCAAACTACTCAATCTGCAAAATCTGAGAGATTCAGTTTTCACCTTTATGAAAATGTCAGTGAAACACCCTGGTTTTACCTTACCAGTGACAGTTAAGATTTCCAAGGCCCAGAAGAGGAAATAGAGGAAAGTAGTATATTTCCAAGATGGTAGAGATAGACATGGTATTAACTATATTCCTGAGACCCTCTGTCAGGACTTGGTGAAATGTGAAAATAAGGAGAATACTATGCCCACAACTAATTTGAAGTCCTTTGTGCTATTGAGCTTTGAGCTTTTGAGTCCTATGCTATTGAGCATAGCAATTCTTGTGTCAAAAGGAACAAAAGGCTTCCATACATCTGTCATCTAAGAAATATACTTTATAGAGTCAGGCATCCACAGTTAGTATAAAGTTGGCCACTAAGAAAGAAGAAGGAATGCTACAGAAATTTGGAGACTTACAATATTCTCGAACAATTCTTCAATCAAAAGCAAAGAAGATAATTGAAACAATGAGCTCTTCAGCGGTTTCAAATGTGGAAGTTAAGAAAATATGTCTCAACCAAAACCAGCCAAATGGAAATTATACACAAATGAAATTTCATCTCCTATTACATATATCTGGCCAAGTGATTTTGATGGTCCATAAAGTGAAGGAGAATAATCATCAGATTCTCAAACAACAACTTTGAGTTAAAATAGTCAAATAAATCACTTATGGAGAATGTTTCAATATAAATTTTATGTTCATAATCATTGTAACTTGCATCCTGACTTTTCCAAGATAATTGTATAAATTATGATGCATTAAATCCCTCTGCGTACACATTGCTATTTTATACATGGTATAATTTTAATTCAGTAAAGAAAATAAGCCAATAATACCAAAAAATGGCTAACTCCAAGTATGAAATGTAGCCATAAAGGACAAAACACATGATAAAATCTGATTCAATATGAAAGGCCTTTCTAATAAAGATGTTAAAAAATATATCTAGTTGGCATGTAATGGCGTTTGCACCACCAAAATTCTACATCACCAAAATGTCCAAGAATTTAGGGGCTGTGTTGAAGAAAAGCTGTAACCTGACAGAAAGACAATAGACATTAGGTTCAAATAGTATTGAATTCAAATGCTGGCTTAGTAACTTCCACCCAGGTCATCTTGGAGAACTTATTTACTTCTCTGAGCCACATGTACTCATACATAAAACTGAATAATATTAACTTTGAGTGTTGTAAAGATTATATATAGTACATGTGAATCATTTGACCCTTATTTATTGTAACTTTTAAAAATGTATAGGTGTAAATTTTGAACAAATTAGGTCGTTTCAATTCTAAGATCCTATGATTCCAGATAACGCTATTTAAATACAGCTGACCTTTGAACAACATGGTTTTGAACAGTAGGAGTCTACTTATATGCTGATTTTTTTCTATAAATACACTAAAGAGCTGTAAAAGTATTTTCTATTCCTTAGGATTTTCTTCATAATAATTTCTTTTCGTTGGCTTACTTTATAGTAAGCATACAATATATAAAACATATACAAAATATGTGTTAATCAACTGTTTATGTCACCAGTAAGGCTTCTATTCAACATTAGGCTATTAGTAGTTACATGTTGGGGGAATTCCAAAGTTATACATGAATTTTCAGCTGTGCAGGAGATCAGTGCCCCTAATTCCTGCATTGTTCAGGGTCAATGTTACAATTGTTTTTTCTGTATTACTAAAGAGTTATTTTATTCCTGTGCTAGAGGTCTCCAGAGACACAGGGTATGTGAGTACATATAGATAGATACAGATGATAAGTAGTGATAGAGATAGGTTTATTTTAAGAAATTGGCTCACACAATTGTGGAGGTTGGCAAGTCTAAAATCTGCAGGGTGGGGTGGCAGGCTAAAGACCCAGGAAAGAGGTGATGTTGCAGTCTTGAGTCTGAAAGGCAATTAAAGTCAGAACCCTTCCTAGGGTATCTCAGTTTTCTATTAAGGGCTTCAACTCGTTGGATGAGATCTACCCCCATTTGGGAGGATAATTGGCGTTATTCAAGGTCTACTGATTTAAATATTAATCACATTTTGTTTTAAAAAAAGCAACTTCACAGCATCTAGACCAGTGTTTGATCAAATATCTGGGTGCCATAGCCAGGTCATTCAGAGAGCTAAAATTAATCATTAAAATCCCCATTATACCCCAAAGTGAGTGGTGCTGTGTCAAATGATGGTGTCTTAAATATATTCTATATTCTATTCTATTTTCCTAAAATGATAATTTGATGGTGCTGTGAAAACTGGACAATGACATGCATAAAAATGAACCCAGACTACTTTCTTACACTATACACAAAAATAAACTCAAAATGGATGAAAGACCTAAATGTAAGACAGGAAGCCATCAAAATCCTTAAGTAGAAAGCAGGCAAAGGCCTCTTTGACCTCAGCCACAAAAACTTCTTACTCAACACGTCTCTGGAAGCAAGGAAAACAAAAGCATAAATGAGTTATTGGGACCTCATCAAAATAAAAAGTTTCTGCACAGCAAAGGAAACAATAAACAAAACTAAAAGGCAACCGATGGAATGGAAAAAGGTATTTGTAAATGACATATCAGATAAAGCATTAATATCTAAAATCTGTAAAGAACTTTTCAAACTCAACACCCAAAAAAACAAATAATGCAGTGAAGAAATGGACAAAAGACATGAATAGACACTTCTCCAAAGAAGACATCCAGAAGGCTAACAGACACAAGGAAAAATGCTCAGCATCACTCATCATCAGGGAAATACGAATCAAAACCACAATGAGATACTACCTCACACCTGTCAGAATGGGTAACATTAACAACTCAGGCAACAACAGATGTTGCTGAGGAAGCAGAGAAAAAGGAGCCCTTTCGCACTGCTGGTAGGAATGCAAACTGGTGCAGCTTCTCTGGAAAACAATATAGGGATTCTTCAAAAAATTAAAACTAGAACTACCCTACGACTCAGCAATTGACTATTAGGTATTTATCCAAGGGACACAGGTGTGCTGTATCGAAAGGGCACATGCCCCAATGATTATAGCAGTGCTATCAACAATAGCCAAAATATGGAAAGAGACCAAATGTTCATCGACAGGAGAATGGAAAAGCAAAATGTGGGGGGTGTGTGTGTGTGTGTGTGTGTGTGTGTGTGTGTGTGTGTGTGTGTACAATTTCATTATATTTCAATTCTGAGCATTACTCAGCAGTGAAAAGGAATGAAATCTTGCTATTTGCACCTACGTGAATGGAACTAGAGGGTATTATGCTAAGTGAAATTAGTCACTCAGAGAAAGACAAATATATGACTTCACTCATATAAGGACTTTAAGATACAAAACAGATGAACATAAGGGAAGGGAAGCAAAAATAATATAAAAACAGAGAGGGGGACAAAACATAAAAGACTCTTAAATATTGAGAACACACTGAGAGTTGCTGGAGGGGTGGTGGAAGGGGGAAATGGGCTAAATGGTAAGGGGCATTAAGGAATCTACTCCTGAAATCAATGCTAACTAACTTGGATGTAAATTAAAAAATAAAATCATTTAAAAAATGATCATTTAGAATTGGGAATATGATTTGGAACAGTTATGACTTTGTTAGAATTTGATGCCAAAGGTGACTTCCTTTCATCACTGACCACAGTCTCCTTGGTGTCAGTTCCCAGTGAGTGCTGTGTCCCCATTAACCCCTCCAGAAGACTGTGAATGATCAATATGCTTGATCTCAGGAAAGCCAAATCATACACAAACTCCATCATTTGACTCTTCAATATTTGCATTCATAAGCCTGGAACCGTTTAAGAAGGCAGAAAACAAAATGACTGTTTTACTGGAATGACCCCAGGTTGTGTCTCTGTTGCAATGGGACTGTGCCTCAGGACAGAACTCAGAAAAGTGGGTGATTTCAGGGTCATGTTTTTCTCTAACTTATAACTTCCCCATGCCAAATGAAGTATCTAAAGTTAAGACACTTCAAATATTTCCATTTGAATTATTTTCTAAGTTTTCAGTATGATAACGGTTAATTTTTTGTAATCTGCATTTTGGAGCTATGGATTGAAATATTTACTGAGAAAATGGTAAAATGTCTGAGATCATGGTGGAAGCTTGGTGATGAGCACATGGGGACTCCTTATACTATTCTATTTTATGGGCTTGAAATTTTCATAATAAAAAAGTTATAACAAATTTCTCCATGGCATGCTGGTATGTTACTAGTATTTTTTAAATGAGACAGGCAAATGTTTTGCTGAATACCTGTTCTTTAAAGCTACAATCGGTGAATGGCAGTTTATATTTTGAACTGCATGACTGTCATCATTAATCTTGCATTTGTCTCTATACTTGTACCTACTTTTGTAAGTGCCCAAGTGGCTCCCTCTGGGGAAGAGGGCACACATTTTCAACAGAAGCACAATTCTTAGCCTTTAGGACTCAACAAGTAAGTGAAAAAAAAGTTCAATGAACCATTCCATATAAAGAATTTTCAACATTACTTGAAGATTCCCTACTAGGATTACTGAAATGCTGGCATGTATTAGGAGATATTCTGGTATTTGGAAAGGATTGCTGTTCACTACAACTACCATTATTTTGATAGTTGCCTCTGCAACTCTGACCTCGGCCTAGCTCTCCACTGTGAACTCAGGGAACCTTACAAAACATACAAAAGGAAAAAAAAAGCTCTTATCTTTTCTCTCCATAATTATACCAGAAGGTTAAGGAAGGGTGAACTTCCTTTAGTGACTCCTTCTATGAACAATGACTTGAGGCAGAAGTCAGAGGTCTCCTCACGCAGACAAGTATGTAAAGAGCCTGACTTCTCAGAAAGAGATTTGTCAACATAAAGGCCAAATTTAATTGGTTGCTTTCTCAGGGCCTGAACTAAGGTTTTCACATTGCGGCTCACTCAAATGGCCTTGTTCTATTTGATGTAGGTGACAAATAATATACCTACTAATCATTGCAGAAAAATTCTCATCTATAGTATTATAATTTGTCAAATAACATTTTTTTGCAGTAACACTTTTCTTCTTTAGTAAACTAAATTTTTAATGTCATCTGGTGTATTTATGCAACTTCAAATCTTCTCTCCCAAATATACAGCTCCTGCTGAGCTAATGGTTTTCTATTTTCATCTTGCTATTTATAATACACTAATGTTTCTTACCAAGAATCTTTGGTTTAATTCACAAAACTCAAATCGACCATCTGATCCCATTGCCGGTGCTAAAGTATTACTGTTTTAATGTCATTAGTCAATCATAGAACTGTTTTCTATGCACACATTCATTTCAAAATTATGTAAGATAAAAGCCTCCAAGGCTTTCAGATTGCAGCCCACATTGTTTTTTGTACTTTAGAATACTCTAGACATATTGCTGAAGGGGTATACTATTTATGAAAATTATCCCTGGCCTAATTTTTTTTCAATGAGTTTAAAAAGCATAATTTAGAAATTTATTATATTTGTTTTTCCTCCTTTACTATGTCATCAACACTGGCTGCACATTCTTTGAATTGCAGTAAAGAATTTGGCTGTCTAGACACAACAAAATAAGAACACAAGGCTTACTTCAAGTAAATCACTAACTTGTGTGAGCCAACAATGAGCAGAAAGATTTTCCCAACACTTTTGCTCTGTTTTACTGGAGGAATCTAGGGTCTAAGGACCATATTCATCTTACATTTTCTCTTCTATTTTTCCATTTTTTAAATAAATATTTTCAAAAAGAGAAAATACCAAAAATGCAGAGCTTGACTGGAATTGTCTAATATTGATATATTCTTATTGTATACATTTATGTCCAATACACAATGTAAACTTTGCTGACCAAAACTAGAAGCAAGAGATGTCACCTGTTTCTCTCACTTGCATTTGGAAAGCTTCAATCCCAACCCTTGCTTATTACAATAATATCTCAGCCAGTTCAAGGGAAGAAGAGTTTGGAGATTTGGGCATGGCCCTTTCTTTCAGAAACCAAGGACACACCAAAGGAGAAGTTATCCAGATCAGAAGTGCTCTCTGGACTCTACTGACCCCTCACAGATTTCTTCTTTTAAAAAAAAAAAAAAAAAATTGAGTGGACCAGAAAGACTTCTGTCCTGGAATTGAAAGAGCAGCTTAATTCATAGTAAGTTAGTTGTATATGGGAGGAAAATGATTACTTTTATGTTATATGTATTTAAATTATTTGTCAAGTAAGGACTCCTTAAAAACCAAATCCCTCAGAATTTAGTTCTCCATCTGTTCTTTTTGGTAAAAATTAAGAAATACATGCAATCTTTGTTGTGGTTAGCCATGACAGAAAACATAGAAGCATGCCTTATAGCATACTAAAGAGATTTTTAAATCCTCATGGACATTCCTTAAGCCGAATTACTAATGCTAATTCTGTGATGCTCTATTGGTTTTACTTGTTTGTTAAGACAATAACATTCAAATCTTATTGTCTTAAATCTAGACTTACCAAGAGAGATTTTTAGCTCCATGTGGGACAGATTACTCCCATATTCCTATTACATGCAATTCAATAAGTAAGGCAGTGATGCATTTAACTGCACACTGGCTGCTAATTTAAGAAACATTATCCCTCTGTATTAAAATTGTTCTATCTTGATAATAGAAAGTCCAGAATTCAGAAGTAAACAGGATTGTTTACTACTAGCCCTGGTATACTAAACTCTGAAGAAATTACATGTTTTCCTTCATATGGTGTGGTTTGTTTGTTTGATGGCTATTGCATCAAAAATTCTTCCTGTAGAATCTTCATGGACAAACCTTCTGCCAACACACACACACACACACACACACACACACACACACACTTACATACTACATGCCTACAATGGTTCAGGGTTAACATCTAAAGTTCGGTATCCCAAAATAGAGGAGTGAAAGGCATATCCCCAAGGTTATAAAAATCTGGCAGAGACTGGCTCACCCCATCATGAAATTTCTTTGAAGTTTCATGTCTTAAAATCCTTTATTTTAAAAATTACCACCGGAGAGCCTAGGTGGCTTAGCTGGTTAAGTGTCTGACTTTGGTTCAGGTCACGATCTAATGGCTTGTGAGTTTAAGCCCCCGTGTCAGGCTCTGTTCTGACAGCTTGGAGCCTGGAGCCTGCTTTGGATTCTGTGACTCCCTCTCTCTGCCCTTCCCCTGCTTGTGCTCTGCCTCTCTCTGTCTCAAAAATTAATGAACATTAAAAAAAATTTTAAATTACTACAAATTTTGCATTTGACTGAATGTGTCTCTGTTTTAACATTAATACTATGTCTCAAAGAACTAAGTGACCAAAACCGATATTCCAAGAAGATATGTGTCCTGTGGCTTCACATAGTGATACAGGTCATGGGCACCTAATTTGAGATTCTGGGCATACAGAATGTACACGTTAACAAAAGTGAGTTGCTATTTAATGTAATCTGTGTAATTGTCAATCTCACTTTTATCAGACATCCAGATAACCTAGACCAAGTTCACTTGGGCATGGAGATGAGATGGGCAGGCAGTCCTAGGTTTTCCAAAGAGCAAGCAGGCCAAGCAGGGCAGGCAGAAGGTTGAATACTAGGGGAGCCATTCATTTGCTTATTTACTGCACTCTCAGCTTCAGGCACTGAAATAGGTAACTAACAAGAAATGCAAAAATGGATACATTATAATTGGTAACCAAGGAAACTCACAAACTAGTGGAAGAAAATAGGAACCTCCACTAGAAATTATATATCAAAGTGAAAAGTAAAAAGGTAAAGAAACATGCTTAAAGCTCTGGAATTGAGGGAGGGGCAGGAACTAAGGTGGAGGCAGTGGTACAGAGAGACAGTCCCCTTGATTTTGCCTCCTTCATTATTTTAAGAAATGTAAGAATTGTTTTAAATTTCTGAAGCTGTGCTCAGAGGCTCAGAAAGAATTGTGAAGAATGCAGGTTTGTTACTTTCTCTGAACTCAGACCTTGGTGTAAAGAGGTCATGTCTGACTTTGCAACAAGATCAATTCTAAACACATCCTCAGGAATAACAGATTTATAACAACAGGGTAAAGACAGGGTAAGTTTTGTTGCTTTTAAAGACTCTTCTTTATTTAATCAAGTTGCCTCCCTCTAAGGACAGCATCAGATTACAGAGATCTTGCTCCAGAGTAGGATATTAGGTACCACATTGGGTAATGGGACAAACCTGAATGGTCGTTAGATGTTCCTTCAAGGTTAACACGATGGGATTTGGGGTAAGTGGAACTAGTCAAAAAAGATACTCTATGTGGATGTTTTGAGCAAGTCAGTGTGTTGGGTAATAGGAAACATAGGGAGAGAAGTGTAATTTAAAAAAAATTTTTTTTAATGTTTGTTTATTTTTGAGAGAGTGGTAGAATGTGAGCAGGGGAGCAGCAGAGAGAGAGGGAGACACAGAATATGAAGCAGGTTCATCTGAACCCATGAACTGTGAGATCATGACCTGAACCAAAGTCAGACCCTTAACCAAATGAGCCACTCAGATGCCCCAAGAAAAGTGTAATTTTTGTGAGGGTTGGAACAGAATTTAAGTTCAGATTTGGACAAGAGGAATTTTCTATGCCTTGCAAGCCAGTAAAATGGATATGTAAAGTCTTCTATTCAGTTTTAAGTCTGGAAATCAGGAGAGAGATTTAAGTTACAGATTCTCAGGGACAGTCTTCAAAAAATAAATAATGACAGAAGCTATGAGAGGGGATGAAGATGACTTAGGAATAATGGGTAGAATGTGGAATGAAGGAAACCAAGCCATAGTTCTTAGGGAAACTAGCCTCTCTGTAGATGGATAGAGGAAGAAAGCCAACACAGGAGGATGAAGAAAAGTGGCCTGAGAACTAAGAGAAAGATCTCAAGAGTGTGCTTTCTTAGAAACGAGGAAGAGAGCTTTTTAGAAGAAGGCAGTAATCAAATGTGCCAATTTTTTTAGCCCTAACAAGTTTTTATTTTTATTTTTTTAATTTCTTTTATTTATTTATTTTTTTTACAAATAGTTTATTGTCAAGTTGGTTTCCATATAACACCCAGTGCTCATCCCCACAAGTGCCCTCCTCCATGTGTCAATGTATTTTAAGGAATCAAGCAAGTCAAGGGCCAATGTGGTTATCTTGATGGATACAGTTTCAGGGCAGTAGTAGAGAAGCAATGGGAAGAAGCAGATCACAGAGCTTTAAGAAAACAGCAGGAGGTTAGGATGCAAAGGCAAAAGCTATGAGTAGCATTTGGGCTGTAAAAAGCAAGAGAAAGGTCAGTTGCTAAAAAAAAGATGTGAAATCCAGGGAGTAGGACTGTTTGTTATTTTTGCCTTCTTCCTATTCACCTTTTTCTTTTTCTTCTTCCTTCCTTCCTTCCTTCCTTCCTTCCTTCCTTCCTTCCTTCCTTCCTTCTTTTTCTTTCTTTCTTTCTCTTTCTTTCTTTCTTTCTTTGTTTCTTTCTTTCTTTCTCTCTCTCTCTCTCTTTCTTTCTTTCTTTACATCATGCACTCTCATTCAGTAAGTGAGAAAAAGCAATAACGTGGGAGCAGTTGGAAACTGAAAAGAAGAGAAGATAATTATCAAGTCTAATGCACGGATGTGGTGAAGCCTCAGAGAGAAAGAGGCGGATCTTTTCCATTAAAACTGAAGGAAAGGGAGAAAGACAGGTAGGGGAAGTCTAGCAGTGTGTAGATGTGATACTGGAATACTAAGACAGTTTCTATCTCATAGCTTCTACTTTCTCTCTCAGGATCCTCTGCAGAAAATGAGGTAAAAAGTGGAAGGACAAGGTGGAAGGCCAGTGTTTGAGGGGATTAATTAGATTTGAAAGCACTGTAATGAAGAGCAGAAGGACAAACTTGTTCAGGAAATGGAGAAAATTGTCTATCAGTGTTCATGGCCCAGCAGAGGTGCTTAACTACGAATTAATGAGTATTAGTCATCCTGGGGTCTTTCGTTTTTTTGTTTTGTTTTGTTTTCTTTTCTTTTGCTTTGCTTTAATGTTCTGTAGCAGTGCACAGAAGCTCAGAAAGAAGTGTGAGGAATGTAGCTTCATTAGTTTCTCCAACCTATGACCTAGCTGTGAAGAGATAATGTCTGGCTCATTTCAACAAGAACAATTCCAAAACCATGTTGGTGAGTAACTTAATTTATTCCAACAGGGTACATTTCTATTGCTTTCAAAGACCCCTCTAGATTTCTTTTGTGGGTTTAAGCCCTGCATGGGGCTCTGTGCTGACAGCTCAGAGCCTGGAGCCTGTTTCAGATTCTGTGTCTGCCTCTCTATCTCTACCTTTCCTCTCCTCATGCTCTGTCTCTGTCTCTCAAAAATGAATAAAAGTTAAAAAAAATTTTTTTAAAGACCCCTCTCAATTTAATGTAGTTGCTTCTCCCTAAAGGAAAGGCCAGGTCACAGAGGTCAAGAAAGGTGGTCTTAGCTATTGAATCAAATAAATGAATAAGACCTGACTGACCAAGTTAGACAATGTAGGGTAACCAAGATACAACAGAGTTCATTAAGTGGAACTAGTTCTTAGAACTAATTTGGCCATAAGAATGATTATCTACTTAATATGTTATACAAAGTCAGAGAACAAGGAGCTAGGCTAACTTGATATGATATTGTTGGCCAAGTTCTCCTAAATTCTTACCACTTGAGGAAAATTGGTCTGAGAAATCGAATTGAATTTACAGATAGAAATTAAATGGCCTCAATTGTGTGGATTGAAGGGTTGCAGAGTCAGACAGATTACATAATAGGGCTTTGTAATCTTAGAAGCTCAGTCCCCACCCTCTATTCCCTAATCATACACTTGGAACATTTGTGTGGTATCACGAAAATGATGGGTGCTGGAACTACTACATGGGAATTTAGAGGATGTGCTGTGATCATGAGCAAATATATCATAATGGAATGAAGAAAGAGGAACACAGAAGAATGACAATAGAACCAGAATGAAAGAAAGGTCAGAAGTTCAAGAAATTGGAAATTTTCATATGTAACTAAACACCAAGTAATAGGGCAGAAGGGTGCAAACGTACTAGGAGCCCTTCTTACTTTTCTTCAAATATAATACAATAAAGGTATGTACACTATAATGTAAGAATGTGAAGAAAAGGAAAAGAAAAGAAGCATAAACAATGGGAGTCCAACATAACATTAACAGGAAGCAATCGTTCTGTGATTGCAACCTATGGAGGATGCACTGAAGTGGAACAACATGAACCCTGGAAAACCAGTAGGAATCTTTTAAAAGGATGGGTAAGCAATGATAACAGACCGGAATCTAGATCATTGGTTCTTAAATACCCTGCTATTGCTTTTAAAAAATGTTTTCAAAAATTGCTTAGGGCCGCCTGGGTGGCTCAGTCGGTTAAACATCCAATTTCGGCTCAGGTCACGATCTCATAGTTTGTGGTTTCGAGCCCCGCGTCAGGCTCTGTGCTGATGGCTAGCTCAGAGCCTGGAGACTACCTCAGATTCTGTGTCTCCCTCTCTTTCTGACCCTCCCCTGCTCACTCGCTCGTGCTCATTCTCTCTCTCTCTTTCTCTCTCTCTCTCTCTGTCAGAAACAAATTTTAAAAAAACATTAAAAAAATTTCTTAAACTAGATTTATTGTAACAATCCAATGAAAAGAAAGAAGCATAAATGATTTAAGAGTAAGAAAAATTTTGCACTTTTTAATGCTATTGGCACACGGACTGCTTTGCTGTGGCTTTTATTTAATGATGTTAAGAAACTCAAAGCTTTCAGTATACATGTCATCACAAATGCCTTCTTGAGCTTTTGATGCTTTGATGATAAAAGTGATAAAATATATAAATATGGTTCCACATATTTATGGATCTCACACATAAACATGATTCCATCTTCTACATTGTCCTAAACCCTTTGGAAAGGGTGCTGCTCCTGCAATTCAAAGTTTTCAAAATTCATTACTCAAATTATATTTGGATTAATCTAAGGGTCAGCAAACATTTTCCATAAAGATCTAGACAGTAAATATTTTAGGCATAGTGGGCTAAGGGTACCTATTACAACTACTCCACTGTTACAGCTCAAGAACAGTAGTAGATAGTATGTAAACAAATGGGTGTGGCTTTGTTCCAATAAAGCTTTATTTACAAAATGGGTAGAAGGTCAGATTTGTCCATGGGTTGTAATTTGCAGACCCTTGGATTAATTTAATCTGTGCATTCATAAATTAATTAGCTTATCTTTCATGCAACTACCATAGTTTATGTAGTCTAGGTTTATTATTTAACTAAATATTTCTAGAATGTGGCTGAAACTATAACTGTTTTTATTTAGGTATTGTCTACTATTAAAAAAAGATTTTAAGAAGACAAATCAGGTGATGCAAAAAAAATGTACTTAACACTTCATGTAACAGACAGACCCCTTTTGCAGATCTACGAAATGGAGCAGGAGGCAGAAAATTTTTATAAGATAAAAAATAAAAACCAAAGAAGAGAAAAATAGATAATATCTGATTGACTGGGGCCACACAGTCAACTTGGTTTGGAGTGAGAAGAACAAGAGAAAATGTATAGAGTCCAGAGTTGACTAGGTGTTCAAGAATTGGGTAGCTTGGTTTGAGGACTGGTGTCAAGTGGCGCATTCACAAGGACACAATAATTATCTGAGTATTGATTTGTTGACATGGCACTGTGGGCAGGAGCTGCTCCATTTGGGGCCTAAAAATGTATTTCAACTTACTAATTTACTGAAATGTAAGCTTTATGAGGACAAACACTTTACACACTATTACAGCACTAGCACATAGTAGGTAATTAATAGATAAATTAATAAATGAATTTATTTATAAATCAGCTATATATGCATAAAACAGGAGTTAATAAAACTTCTTAACCAGGAGTCTATATCTGAAATGGAATATTCCTAAAGAACTCTCTGGTAGTTACCATGTTTGTTCTGTATACATATTTATATAAATGTCCTGTCCAAATAGATTTGCCAAAGAATAAGTTATCCATATTGTAAGTTGTTAATTTGTTACCCAGCAAAAGTGATATTTCTTTCTCTTTGCATTTCTTCTTCTTTTTTGTTGTCATTGCTTATTTATTTTGATAGAGCACTCCACTGTGTCTGTGAGCATGAGCAAGTGGGAGAGAGGAAGAGAAAGAGGGAGAAAGAGAATCCAAGCAGGCTCCATGCTGTCAGCATAGAGCCCTGCTCTGGGCTTCACTCAGGGCTCCATGTCACGATCGGTGAGATCATGACTTGAGCCAAAATCAAGAGTCGGATGCTTAACTGACTGAGCCACCCAGGGGCCCCTGCATTTCTTCTGTATCACTAGTTTGCCACACCTCTCCCTCACAAAAAAAGCATACTACTTTCTTCTCCTTGCATTCGTACTCTAACAATCCTAATTCTTTTTCAAGCTACACAAATGATTCTGGTTATCAGAGCAAAGGTCAAAACGAAAAGCAAAGTTTTAATATTTTCATTTTCATGTTCACAGGCTTTTAAATTCCTTTTTTGAAAAAATATTTATTTATTGTTGAGATTTTGCAAGCAGGGGAGGATCCAGAGAGAGGGGGACAGAAGATCCAAAGGGAGCTCTGTGCTGACAGGCCGACAGCAGTAAGCCCGAGGTAAACTGCAAGATCATAACCTGAGCAGAAGTCGGATGCCTAACTGACTGAGACACCCAGGTGCCCCTTAAATTCCTTTTTTTATTTTCACTATTATTTTGAAAGTATTTTTATTTTTTCTTTTTTATTTTTTTAAGGAATCTTTATTTTTTTATTTTTTTTTTTTACAAATAGTTTATTGTCAAATTGGTTTCCATATAACACCCAGTGCTCATCCCCACAAGTGCCCTCCTCCATGCCCTTCTCCCCTCCCCCCACATCCATCAGTCCTCAGTTTGTTTCTCAGCATTCAAGAGTCTCTCATGGTTTGCCTCTCTCCCTTTCCCCCACCATTTCCCCCTTTCTTCTCCCCCTTGTTCCTCCGTTAAGTTCCTTCTAATCCTCCTATACTTGCAAACATATGATATTTGTCCTTCTCTGCCTGACTTATTTCGCTAAGCATAACTGAAAGTATTTTTAAAATATTTTTAAAATAGAATAAACATCTGGCCATCAGTACGCCAACTGCTCTGACTTAATGAGGTATAACCAGTCTGTTTGCCCCGCTGTCCAGTTTCTTTTTAACATCAGAGCCAAATCCTTTCTTTCCAGACATCCAGTGCCCCAACTTGTTCCCATCTCTTTGTTTGCAGGGTATGAACAGGAGCTATTTTACAGGTCTTTGCAGGGATATGCTCATGGTTGTGGGGATGAGGCGGTTGCTCAGCAAAATTTCAGAGCATGCATGCATGCATGTCCTTCTACTAGTTAATCCCCCAGGCAGTAGGCAGCTTGGAAGGAAGGTTTGTTGCACTCTTCTACAGCCACCGGCTTGCACATATTTTCTGGCAAATGGCCACCAAAGTTATTCAGCCTCTCTGCCCACTACCTCTACTGAAAGTCCCTCTTTTCCACAAGCACAGGCCTTATGTCTCCATTTCCCCCTGCACCCCTCCCTCCACCCACACATACAACCTTCAAGGTCACACCCAGCCACCCTCTTCCTTCTGAAGACATCCAGCCCCTCCTGAGGTTGGGCAGGGACAGAGGTTCCTCAGTTTCTTCCCCTTTCTAGGCCCGTTAAGAGCTTAATCAGTGTTTTACAACCCTCAGGGGCTTTCCTTTTGATACTCTGAAAGTAAAAAAAAAAAAAAATCCCTGAATAGTAACTTTCTTTCTCTTAGCATTCCAGCTTTTTTGCCAGCTTGGAACATCCTCCCACCTCCAAAAATAAATTAGATACCGTGGACAGACAGATAAATACATACATATTACATACTATTTTCCTCTCCTTGCGTTCTTACTATAACAATAGAATTCTTTTTAAGGCTACATGAATAGTTGTGCTATCAGAGAAAAGGTCAAAAAGAAATGGAAAAATTTAATATTTTCAAATGCATAATAAAAGCCAAAGTCTTTTCTGTGGCCTGAGGGCCTTCCGTGATCTGTCTTTTCTTATCTCTCTGACCTCATTTGCTATTACTCTGACCTCTGCTCCCTACCGCCTTAATCCTTTTCCTCAAAATTGCCAACCGCATTCCCATCTCAGGACCTTTGCACCTGTTGTGACCTCTGCTTGGGATTCTTTTTCTACAGACACATGCTAGTTCTTTCACTCCTTCACATCTTTAGTCAGAAGTCATTTTTTTCAGTGAAAGTGTCACGTACCACTTTATCCAAAATTACAAACACCTTTGCCCAACATTGTAATCATTTTTAACCAGCTAACTCTTTATTTTATATTGCTATCCCTAGTCTCGTCTTGCCAGAATGTAGTTTCCATGAGGGCCAAGTTTCTCTGTTTTACTGTTACATCCCCAGTGCCTAGAAGGGTGCTCGCATGTTGTTAACACTAAATAAATATCTGTTAAACGAATGAATTCTTGATATATCTTAATGGGAAAGGTAGACAACATGCTCAGTATTACTTTTCACTAAACACAAGGAAGAGGTAATAGTTTAAAGCATAGTCTCTGATGAAGTTTACTGTTCTCACTGCAATAAGCACCCTTCTGTTTTGTAGGCAATTTCAGAGTGGCAAGTGTACAAGCCTACAGCAATGGTGGTCATGATAATGTGAAGTATTTCTTTGTTATATAGACAGAAAATTCTGATCCCCCCTCCCAGGACAGTAGGGGCCTCATCAGTACAAATGAGTTTATGCCACGTATGACAGGCATTATTTTCCACTTTGAAATGAAACTGTCAAGATCGAACTCACAGTGCGATGCAATTCTCGAAAGAATTCTGCCATGATTACTTTCTTTTTCACCTGTTGCACGAACACTAACATCTGACTACATCAATGCCAACTGACGTGTTTAGCAGAATTCCAGCCCTTAAGGATTAACACTAAATCTTCCATAATTTGTTGTTAGATATCCTGACTCATCTCATGATTTCTAGAACATACCAAATCATTTAACAAATTGGTCTCATAAAGCTTCTATTGTGCATGCTTTTTTGCCATTCCAGTGCCTGAAATCTCACTAGTTAAGTAGCAACTATGTTAAGCTTTTAACACAGAAATATGGAATGTACAGCTTTGTAATAACAACTTCTTAAGGGACATGAAGCCAAATATCCTTGGGTTTTGCTGTGATCAAATTGTGCCCAAGTTATCAAGGTCATGTCCATCTGCACCACAGCTTCAAGAACTTGAGATGAGCATTTGAAAATAGTTACACAGTATATATTGTGATTGTTTAATTTCTGGTATCTCTGTCCTTCTAATGAAACAGAGATTAACACAGGGAACCTTCAACTTGAGCTTCTTCAGCATGGAACCAAAAAAAAGAAAAAGCAAATTTTGTTGTGGTAGTGAGTTGGAATCAAAACTTATACCTGGAGACAGATCAAATTCACACAGAGCCATGGGGCTGCCATCTTATCATCTGTATATGCATCAGATGCATCAACAAATATACCCATTCCTTTCCACTACAGATATATGTAGATCATCCCCACTGCTCACATTGCTGCCATGAGTAAGTTTTCAGTACACACAGCTTACCAAAGTACATAATTCTCCCAGTAGTCATAGCGAATTCTCCATTAGCTAGCAAGAGAATATTGTGCAGTGTGAGTTGACCAAAGGTGACTAGGGTACATTTGTGAGTTGGCCTCAGTGAATTTACTATGTCTAAGTGTAATTTACATAAGGAATATTTTACTTAAATTGTTATTTTAAAATAGCACTATTATAGCTCTCATCTTCTGAGTTAAGTATTGTGTATATGTCTCTAATCCTCTCAACAATCCTAGATGATAGTCTGAATGGCTTAGTAGGTTGAGCATCTGACTCTTGATTTCATCTCAGGTCATGATCCCAGGATCATGGGATCGAGACCCATGTCGGTCTCTGCACTGAGGATGGAGCTTGCTTGAGATGCTGTCTTTTTCCCCCTCTGCCCTTCCACTCTCTCTCTCTTCAAAAACATTTTTAAAAATAAAATAAAAAAGAATTCTTTTCCCCTTTCTCACAAATGAATAATCTTAAACTCAGAGATAGCAAGTGACACTTCCAAGGACACACAGTTAATAACTGCTAGAGAAAATTTATTCCAAGTCTTCCTGGTTTTCTCAGGGAGGAGACTGCAGTGGAGTCTGTGAAAGAGATGATGGGCAAGATCATTTCTGTTGAAAGATTAGGGATCTTCCTATTTGTATTCTCAGATACTATGAAAGGAGTATTTACCCCCCTGTATTCCCTCAGCACAGCACTTTTTCACAACCATGGAAAAACTCTCACTAGTCCTAAATCTAGGCTTCCTCCTGAATCTGAATTACAAATGCATTTCAATCAAACTTGACTGGTAATAACAAAACTTCTTCAGTTTGGAGCCGAATTTCTCAATGTTTTCCCTTCCTCTTTTATATTCTAAGCAAACTTTTGAGTCATTTTTTTTCTCTAATCGTCCCTGCCATGAACTGTTAATACTATAGATACACTGCATATCTCCTTTTGTACTGTGACCCTTTTAAGGGCTGTGAACCATTGTAATAACTAACACATGTCCTCCTCCAATCCTCAGAAACATAGTTTTGCTTCCTTGGGGGCAATAGCACTCTTGGTGGGAATGCATGGTTTAGAGCAGAGGTTCTCAACCTCAGCATTATCGACATTTTTGGCCAGATGATTCTTTGCTGTGGAGTATTGTCTTGTGAACTTTGGGATATTTAGCAGCATTCCTGTTTCTACTCAATGGATGCTACTAGCAATCCCAGTTGTGACAACCAAAAGTGTCTCCAGACATTGACAAATGTGCCCAAGGAGGTAAAATTGTCTTTGATTAGATCCACTAGTTCAGAGGGAAGGAAAGCTAAAGGTCCAAATGGCCAAGGTTAGAGAAAGAAGACTTTGAACATTTACATAATAAAAAACTGCAACTTCGAAGAAGACCCCTACTTGGACCCAACCACACTGGCACCCTAATCTTGGATTTCCAGCTTCAGAACTGTAAACGATAAATTCTGCTGTTTAAAGGCCACCCAGTCTGGGGTATTTTGTTATAGCCATCCAAATGAACCAAGATATAGGGCAACCAATGCCAGAGGGAGAAGCCCAGAGGCTCTAGGTCAGAGGTCTCCAAGATGAAAGTGATGAATGATCTCATGAGCCTGAACACCTTAGACAACTGACAGAGAATCTTGGCTACCATTATTGATAAAGACATGGAAAACCAAGTAAACAAACAAATAATAAGACAATTATTAACTCTTGAAAGGAGGTTGTAAGTAGCACTTAAATTGTCATAATAATGTAGACAGTGATCCAACAAAATATGTTTTCATTGAAGCAAAAGTGTCATATAATTTAATAGGGAGGAACAGCAAAAATGCATACATGAGTGTGGGTATGAGGAAAGCCATCAGGTGGTAAAAGATGGCTAAATCTTTATCCTGATAGGGGTGCCTGGGTGGATCAGTCGGTTAAGCGTCCGACTTTGGCTGAGTTCATGATCTCATGGTTGGTAGGTTCAAGCCCTGCATCGGGCTCTATGCTGACAGCTGGCTCAGAACCTGGAACCTGTTTCAGATTCTGTATCTCCCTCTCTCTCTGACCCTCCCCTGCTCATTCTGTCCCTCTCTCTCTCTCTCTCTCTCTGTCTCTCTCTCCCTCAGAAATAAATAAAACATTAAAAAAATTTTTTAAAAGGTCAAGAAGTGATGCCTAACATTGAAATAATCAGGAGGAAGCAATCTAAGAATTTAATTTAGAGACATGGAAGCCAGTAGGCAAAGAATCAGCTAAACAAACTAAAAATTATTTTTCTGGAGTGGAAAAAAAGGAGAAGGAGGGAAAGAAGGAGACACTAATGTTTATTTATTTATTTATTTAAATTTATGTATTGTTTAGTTTACACCCAAGTTAGTTAGCTTATGGTGCAACAATGACTTCAGGAGTAAATTCCTTAATGTCCCTTACCCATTTAGCACATCCCTCATCCCACAATTCTTCCAGCAATCCTCTGTTCTCCATATTTAAGAGTCTCTTATGTTTTGTCGCCCTCCCTGTTTTCATATTATTTTTGCTTCCCTCTGACACTAATGCTTAAAACTCTCTATAAAACTATGACTTTTCAAACAATCTGCATGTATAAGAAGAAAATAATGTGTTTTTTAAAAAATAAGAGGAGAGAGGAAACACCAGTGAAAGATTGTATGAGCCATTTAAAACTCCAAACCAAACTTTTAAGTATATTTTGGCATTAATATTTAGAGTTATCAGCCATTCTTAACTCAATGACTTAAAAAAAAAAACCACTGACTTCAATTTAAGAAATATTTAGGGCAGGAGGTGTTATTATTTAATAATTAAATGGTACATGAAGATATATCTTAGTTATATGGAAAATATCATAATGCAAACTGAAATTTTTTACTATTAAATTAGACATAACAGATTCTTAGAAGTTGATGCTGGCGGTTAATGATACAGTTTTTTAATGTTCCTGGATCTTCTTTCACAGAATCAGACAAAGCAATTATATAGTAAAACCTAAAACCCACAGAAAACATTTGATATAAAACTATGTAACAGGGTGTTCCCACAAACTCCAAAACAAGAAAATAGGGATAAAAAGCCATAAGACCTGCACATTATTGGCATCTGTGAGAGAGAAAGAAAATAGCCAAAATAGTCAATAGGTATTCATTGGAGAATGTTACATGCCCATTAGAGAGAAATAGCTAAAACTGAGAATTTTGCCCAATCCAAAAGCAAGTGAGTGCAAGATGGTCACAGTGAGGCCCTTAGCAGGCCAGCTCAATGAAAGCTCAAAATTGAGCAGCCAGGGCTCAATCAAAATTGAACAGAATATGAAGGAAAGGAAAGATCAAAACAATAGCCCTGAATCTCAGAAATTACACTGCTTTATCTTTGAACACCCACATACTCATACACATATACGCATCCGAAGCAGGAACCCTGCGAGGTTATAAAAGCTACTCTGAACCATCGTTACTTCTAAAATTTCCGGAAAATGAATTTCACATAAAAAAGGACAATAGGAAAGTATTGTACTCTCTTCTCAGGACTCCTATAAGAAATCACTACAAACTTGGTGGCTTAAAACAGATATTTATTCTCTCACAGTGGGGACACCAGAAATCTGAAATCAAAATGTCCATAGTTGTTCATTTTGGGAGGCTTTGGGGGAGAAACTAACCTATGCCTTTCTCTTAGCTTTTGGAAGTTGCTAGCAGACCTTCATGTTCCTCAGCCTGTAGACACATCACTCCAATCTCTGTCTCCCCTTCACACTGCTTTCTTCTCTTTGTGTTTTTCTCTTTGTTCTCTCCTCTTATTAGAACATCAATAGCTGGGGGACGCCTGGGTGGCTCAGTCAGTTAAGCCACTGACTGTTGATTTCAACTCAGGTCATGATCTCACAGTTCAGGGGAATGGAGCTCTGCATCATGGTCCACGCCAACAACATGGATTCTCTCTTTCTTCCTCTCTTCCTCTGCTCTTCCCTCACTCTCTCCCATGCATGAACTTTCTTTTTCTCTCTCTCGAAACAAATAAACATTTAAAAAAGATAGTTTCAGAAATGAAGACTAACTTAATAAAACATAAAAGCAGTTGAAAAAAGTGAATAAATATAAGCAAGGGAATAAAAGAAATAGAAATTTAAAAAGGAAAATATTGGGGCACCTGGATGGCTTAGTCGGTTTAGCATCAGACTTCAGTCAGGTCATGATCTCGTGGTCTGTGAGTTCAAGCCCTGCATTAGGCCCTGTGCTGACAGCTCAGAGCCTGGAGCCTGCTTCAGATTCTGTGTCTCCCTCTCTCTCTGTCCCTGCCCTGCTCATGCTCTGTCTCTCAACGATAAATAAATGCTAAAAAAATTTTTTAATAAAAAGAAAAAATATTAGAAATAAAATATAATAGAAGGAATGGATTTAAGATTAGAGTGATAAATATTGAAGACAGAGAAAGAAAATCTCGCATATAGATAACAGAGTCTCTAGATCAGAAAATCAAAGTAAAAACAAGAAAAAAAATTCAACTATAATTTCAACACTTTCCTGGAAAAAAAATGAAACACTGAATTTAAAATGGGTATTTCATACCTAAGAATATCTACTTAGAATAACCAACACTAAGACATAATCTAGAAAATATTGGATTTTAAAACTTGTACATCTAGGCAAAAGTAACAAGTTACTTATAAGAAAAGGAAAATTAGACTCTCATCAGACTTTTTAGCAGACATGAATGCTGGAAGAAACTAGAGTAAATATTTAAAATATTCATGGAAAACAAGTGAGAGTCGAGGATTTAATATCCTGCAAAACTGACTTCCAGTCCCATAGAAGCTGTGATCACCATGCAAGATCTCAAATAAGAGGGTTGCCACGGGCCTTTCCTGAAAAATATATTAGACAGTGAGTTTCAGGCAACCAAATAATTAGAGAGAATTGACCCCTTAAAAATAAGTAAGGGATAAAAAACTAAGACAATACACTTAGTAATGGCTTACATGTACTACCAATTTAGATGTGTCACACATACATTTTAAAACATGGTGGGGATAGGAGATGGGGAAGAAAATTCAAAAGTAGTTCAACGTTTTCAACTGTAATTAGGTGATGGGAATTCTAACAAATCTCTCATATGGATTTTCCCTGATTGCTTTTGGGTTAGGATGCCAAAAATACAGGAATAGCCTAATTCTTCATGGAAATAAATACTAAGAGATTATCAGATAGGTTTACATGTTGCTATTCTTGAATACATTAAGTTTCCCAAAAATATGAGACCTGGTTCCTGGGCAATCTACCATAAAAAGGGGTCTGCATTAAAAATCATGGCATCATTGATTTTGAATGAAATTATTGAAAAGGATGTTTTTCATTAAAATGCAGGCTTCTACAATGGCTTAAATTAAGCTTTAATAAGCATCAAAGATTGTTTTATATCAAAATAGAATCCAATAAAATTTCTGAAGAATGTGTTCATAAAACAGCACTTTGGTTCCTGTTTGCAATATTGACAAATAAGGAGCTGCTTATATTGTTGTCATACTAACCAATTATTTCTTTGTTTTATTATAGTTGTTAATTTCCTTACTAATATGTTATAATAGTCCCTGGTGTACATAAAACAAATGAGTTAGAATCTGTCCCAACACTGTTCCATATGCTTCTCTGAGTCAGTTTGGTCTGAAGGAGGCTGACCCACTAGGATTTCGCGTGTGCATGGAGACACGTTCACAGCTTAGTTGGAGTTACTCAGAGCACATGATTCACACAATATTTAAATCTTTGGCTCTTTAAATCTTGTTGAGCTTGTTTTTTGTTGAATCCAAATTTCCCCTCCCACATAGACATTAAATAGGTAGAAGGTAGAGCTTTTGCCCAATACAGCATTTGAATGAAATTCTGAGCCAAATATGTGTGTCCTGACTTCCAACATCAACCGTTTTAGTCAACTTCTTATTTCTTCACTTCTCAATTTGACATTCATCCACAGCTATTTTTAAATGGCCTCAAGAGACAAACGTGCATTTCTCCAATACTGTTTCATATTAGAGGATCTCTCCCTCCTACATAAGGGGAAGTCCTCCAGTAAGGAATTTGCTCTTCACTGGGCTGCTTTTTGTGGTAAAGATTTGAAAAATTACATGATATGTAAGGATGTTATGCTACCAATCTGAACATTATCTCCTAAGGATTCTTACGGAGGTAAAAAAGTAGTGTCCATCAGACACGGGATTTATGGCTGTGCAATATTCTTAAGATTATTAGAAATCTGTCTTGACAATGTACAGGTAGTCATTCTACAGAAAAAGAGGAACCTATCCTAGCTGGTTAGAAATAAAGAAGGGAGGGGCACCTGGGTAGCTCAGTAAAACTCGGTTAAGCGTGGGATTTCAGCTCAGGTCATGATCTTGCGGTTTGTGAGTTTGAGCCCTGCAAAGGGTTCTGTGCTGACAGCTCAGAGCCTAGAGCCTGATTCAGATTATGTGTCTCCCTCTCTGTCCCTCCCCTGCTTGTGCACTCTCTGTCTCTCTGTCTCTCTGTGTGTGTCTCTCTCTCTTAAAAATTAACATTAAAAACATTTTTTTTAAGAAATAAAGAAGGGAGATAAATATGCCCCAAGCTATGATAGCCAAATTTCTCATTACAGCTTTGTATTATCAAAATATAGGAAATGAGAAAGTATATAAAAAAGAAAACATAGTAAGAAGTGAACTAAACAAAAACTCAAGGACATGTGAATAAGGAAAAGACTGTCTCTTGAGAAAGTTAAGAACTGAAACAGATGATGCATTGTAACCAAGTCACAAGAAATATCTTTTTTGAATAATGTAAAAAAGAAATATTTAATGCTAAGTGATACAAAGGGTTAGAAAAAATAGTCCTTTCTTTTTTGAATTCATTTAAAGAAATATAAAAACAGATCCTTTATAGGTTAAATATAACAGATTTATAGAGGCAAGGTAAGATTTAGCTAACATAGCAATTTAACTCACTCTTCTCTCTCTAAATGTTATAATTTTCAGTAGTTATAAGCCAAAAAAGCTTTCCTATTTTTAGCATTAGTGTTCCACATGAAAATATTTTTTGTGTTTTGGAAAGGAATTTGGAGCTGATATTGCAGTCACCTGCAAATGAAGTCTTGAGAAACAAGGGAAAATGATATTTCTCTAACCTAAAGGAAAAGCTATCACAATGAATACCTACAATGTGGAATTCCAGAATTCATAAAAGAGATGGAGTTTTTAATATTTACTACAAATTATTCATTTAATTGAGAACAAGAAAGTTTATGTAAATTTTACAATATGCCATTATTTTTCCAATTTTAGAAACTTACAAAATCAGGCTTCATTTGAACATACTGTAAGTGTTTTGGTATTTTGCGCAGGCCAGAGTTTAAGGGGAAACAGTGAGTTTAGTATCTCCTCCATGACACATTTGAATGGCCACTCCCAAGTAATTCTAGCTTTCACAAACTGTAGAATTTCCAGCCACACACAGCAAATGGATTTCATTCCCTGATGTTATTCACAGCTATGAGTGTTTAAAAACTGAACAGCAGTAACTATAACTAACAGAGCTATATTTTGCCAGGATTTTTAAAAAAGGGATTGCATAGTTCCTTTAAAGTGAACATTAGTCAAGAAAATCACTATGTACCACTTAGAGAGTGCCTCATGATGGTCTTATAATGGGTATTCTGAGAAAAAGTTTCACAAAAGTTGAATTTACTTGTTCAATTAAATTGGAAATTAGTATTTGTCTGCATAAACACTTGACACAAGGGCATCAACAATTCCATAGTTTAAAAATAAATGTCAATATCAAAACAGAAGTCATTTGTTGTTAGTGCAATCGTGTCTCACCTAAATCTCTCCATATTAGCCCTCAGTCTCAAATTTCTTGCCATCTTATCCATACTCCATACAACTGTAAGGGTTTTGTTTATATGATGGAATTCCCTAAAATATACTGCAGGATAGAGAAGGAAAAAGGTAAAAAAAAAAAATTTAAAAAGAGGGTTCTGTGATCATACACATTTAGGAAACAACAGGTTAAAAAATATTAACATGCTTAGTGAAGTTTTTCTGCACCTTTAACCCATTAATGTACACAGTGAATCTCCGAGAAGGAAATAGGGAGTGCAGCATACCCCATATTTGTTTAATCACAAATCTTCACTTGTGGGATTAACGTTCCTCTAAGTCTAGAAGCAATTTTTAATTGCTATTCCAAAATAAAGAAGCAAACCTTCTCAAAGATTTTTAAGTTCTCATTTTCTAAGATCCTTAGGATTCTTTAATATGATACTCTGTATTATTTATAAAGTGCCTAAATTCATTTTTTTGAACATCTTTGGCCAAATTGCCTCACTTTCCCTTTGCCCTCACCATTTTGACCCACTTGAAATTTTTGTAGTTTCACATCTCTCTGCCCTCCATCACTGTCCCTTTCAGCCTAAAATGCTCTTTATGATACTTTCCTTCAGCCCTTAAGGCCTTACACCAGTTTTATTTCCTTTGTAAATCCCTGCTACCCTATTCCCCACTTCTCATCTATGCTCCTAGAACACCTGAGCCTCACCTACCTCTCCTGTAGAATTTAACACAAGATGTTACCATGGAGGTAGCTCTTACTTATATTTATACTACCAACACCAGTACAATGCCTAAAACATGGTAGTCAATATATTAAATCATAGCTAAGAATAGATAAATATATATGTGCATATTTATGTAGTGGGTTTTTTCCTTTTAGTAAGGACTCTAGTGCTGTTTCAGTCTATAAAAACAGAAAATTAAGCCAATTTTCTAAGCAATTAATGTCTAAATTCTAATTATCTAAGAATCAGATAATTTAGATTTGTGGTATAAATTTAATCTGAATTGGTTAGTTTAATAATCCACCATGAGTTTTAGAATACTAAAAGAACTCATGCCCAAACAACAATTAAGATTCTTTAATTGCTAAAATTATCATTAGTACCATCAAAAACAAGTTTGCATCATGGAGGAAAATATTCTAGTAAAGTTTTAACCCATAACACAAATGGTTCATAGCTTAGTTCTTTAAACACATCACAGTTTAAAGAGGATTAAGTGTCATCCCATCATCTAAGTGAAGAAATTTCAGTTACCTTTTTTAAAAACCTTAGAAAAAGAACTTTCTAAAAAAGAACTTTCTGCCATATACATCCAGAAGCAGAGCTATTCTTTAACTGCGAAGTTACATCATCTGTTGGATGCCCACCCGAGATACCTCTGAGGATAGCGTAATAACATACCAAGGTAATGAGAATACTCTACTAATGAGGAGAGTTACAAGTATGAACTTAGGCTGATAAAAATAACTAGTGCTGTCATGACTTAACCACAAATTGTGTGTGTGTGTGTATGTGTGTGTATTTTCCTTTTGGATGTAAATTAATCATTTAATAGGCCACACATGTGCCAGTTATTTTCTCAAAATTAACTCCTTTTTAAATTAGCAAAGTGAGTTGAAAATGCAACTACGTTAAAAAAAACTCTGGGTGCTAAAATGATTTAATTTTATATATCTGAATTCTTCATAAAACTTGATTTAGGACACTAACATCTTGTTCTAATACAGGGAATTTTTATAACATTATTAGAGTAGATAAAGTCATATAAAACTCTGTTAAATATACTACAATCTGAGCTAACCAAAGAAAAAGTCAAAGAATCAGATGTAAGCTAGACTGAATCAAAACCTACTCTTTAGAAATGGTGGGCAAAATATGAAATTATTCATTTCTTCACAGATCTCTTTTTCTCTAAATTTCTGAAGTCAGTTAACTTGAGTTGCATAGAAAATGCTTTTAGAAGAGTTGAGGGTTGTTTCAATTATAACCTTCCTCAGTCAGAGAGTAGAAAATGAAAGAAACCAGATTGAAAGTTGAGCCAGGGAGGTGAGTAAACTCGGGATGTGACATAACATAATGGGGAAAAAATGGGCAAAGAGCAATGACAAATTTTCTTCAATATCAGAAAAGGGACATGTAATTTTAAAAGCAGGGAACCACTGGAAAGGAAAACCTTCCTAGTGCTTCTGTGTGTGAGTCTACCAACATGATAATCATAGCACACGCTCATTTTCCTTTCCCATATCAGTTAATTAGCCCATTCAGCCAAATCTATCAGATGTCTTTCTTGCCTATAATGTCATTTCTACTACAATGGATATGACTCATTCATTAAAGATAACTACAGGGAAAAATAGCGAGAGAATCTACCAAGAAGTGAAATGCAACACAAGGTTGCATATATTTTATTCCATATATTTGATGCATTTAAATTTCATGCCAAACAAATTTATGTGGGATTTTTTATGACCAAAGAATACCTAAATTAGTTAAAAATGAATAGATTGGATCATTATCTGGTTGAACAATTTCCATTTGCTGATTCTCTGACTCTAAACACATTTTTGTTTTGAAATGTGTTGAAAATAAAAAAAATCAACTGACATTGCTGGATTATATATCGGGCTATCATGAACATCACTGTCCATTGTCAGTTTGTTCTGATGATGGCAATGGTTACCATGGCTGCAATGTATAGAATAATAAACATTTAAAACACACACATGTACACATATTTAACCAGACAGTAATAATATTCACATAAGAAAAATAGCTGTTGTGGGCTGATTGGGTGGCTCAGTCAGTTAATCATCTTACTCTTGATTTCAGCTCAGGTCATGATCTCCCCATTCACCAGTTCTAGTGCAGCATTGGGCTCCACTCTGACAGTGTGGAGGCTGCTTAGGATTCTCTCTCTGTCTCTCTCTCTCTCTCTCTGTCTTTTTCTAGCCCTCCCCCAGCTGTACTCTCTGTCTCTCTCAAAATAAATAAAATAAATACTTAAAAAAAAATAGCTGTTGCTACTAAATAACATCTTCTCCCAAAGAGTGATGACAGTTAACATAAAGTGCTCTCAATGTCAGAACCCTTAGAAAAATAAAGCAAAATATTTTTTTGACCCAAATCCTACATTACTGAAATGCCTTTCCCAAAGATGTTTCTAAGAGAAGACACCTGATCTTAAGAGTATGGTATGATAATTAAATTTCTAGATTTCTTTTTTTCTTATGAATTAACCATGCTAATCTTTGCCATACAGTATATCAGAGGCTATGTTGAACTTACAGTCCAAAGACGTGTTTCCTTTTGGTTTGGTTTGGTTTGGTTTGGTTTGGTCTTTCCGGCTCTGCCACTAACAATTGGAAATTTCTTCATAACTAAGTAGACATTGGACTAAATGATCTATAATATACCTTCCAATTCTAATATTCTGTGCTTCGACTATTGTTGCATGGGTCTTCTTTTGCCAGTTAAGCCCTAAATACCAAAAGCATTTAGATTATCTAGCACCTTCTAAAATCTAGTATCACAGTAAATCATTGAATTAACACCACAGCCACAATTTAAAGTACTTCATTTCTTTTGTGAATTTCTAAAAATATATCTAGCTTTTCATGGTCTTTAGCAGCCATATCTCAAATGTCCACAATATAGAGATATTTTAAAATTTGCAACTGGTAAAATATCACAGGATAATATTCAAAAGGAAGAAAAAGTTGTACCTCCCAAAAAAAGTTGTACAAAGAAAAGTAGGTCTTTTTCCCACATTGCCACTCAGCTCCCCTCCCAAAATACAAAGATTTTAACTTATGTTCTGTTTATATTTTTTAAAATATAATCTATGTGTGTAAAAGTAGAGACATACACAAATACTGTGGAGATGTATAAGTGGAAAAGTTAGTGTGGCATTGCAAATGCAATGTTCTCCTTCCCAGAACAACAAACAACAAAGGCCCACACAAATATGAGCTAAAAATAGGTAAAAGGTGATTTGAAAAACTTAGCAATTGATGATGCTGTTGAAACAGAAAACAAAAAGATGAAGATCTGTTAAGGTTGATTTTATGCAGAGCAAAAGTCTGAGAAGAAAGCTGCTTTGTCTTTGCAATGTGGTGTAGTAGACATAATACTGACCTCATCGTCAGATAGATCTGGGTTTAAATCCTGTATTTGCCCCTTATTAGCTGCATGGCCTTGGGCAAAATAATTAGTTCTCTGGACCCATTTCCAACTTCTAAAATGTGATGATAAGTTACAGTTCATAATCTAGTCCTGAGGATCTTATAAGATAAGGTTTATATGAAATTTTGCAAATAGAATTCTGGTTGTCACTGCTTTGAAAATCATAAACTTTAATAACTTCCATATCCCTTTAAAAAAAGAGAAAGAGAGAGAAATTGGGACGCCTGGGTGGCTTAGTCGGTTGAACATCCAACTCTTGATCTTGGCTCAGGTCATGATCTCACAGTTCGTGGGATCAAGTCCCATGCTGTCAGCACAGAGCCTGCTTGGGATTCTCTCTTTCTCTCTCTCTCTCTCTCTCTCTCTTCCCCTCCCCTGTTCACTTCTCTCCCTCTCTCTCTGCCCTTCCCCCCTTCTCTCTCTCTCAAAAATAAATAAATAAACTTTAAGATAAAAATAAAAAAGAGAAATGAATACTATAACAAAAAAAATCAAGTAGATATAATAAAACTGCACCATAACACTCCCTAAGGGTCCTGTAAAATCTCATGTTAAATACAATGGGGAATCATCTCCTAGGCTCCCAGAACTCCCAGGAGCCAGGCCCCTGCACAGGCTCACCACTATCATTCCACCAGCCTAGTAATGACCTGTGTCTTTCTTTTCCTGATTGATTTATTTAAACCTCACTTGTTATTAACGTGATGGGGTTCTCCCATACAAGATAATTAAGACAATTTTTCTATGAATAGAATAATTCCCTATCTTCAATAAAAAGTTAAATTACCTACAGTATACTCCATTTACCAAAGTAGATGCACTGAAAATGTATTTTAGAACTCTGACCTTTTGAAACAAAAATGTTCTAACGACTACTGAAATAGCTATCCAGGTTAATACAGTACCTATTTTACCAGAAGACTGAAAGTCTAGTGTATACGTGAGAAAGTCCAATTGGGAAAGTAGGCTGTTTATAGACGTGTGTATCTAAGTTAGCCTTGAAATAATCAGTTTTTTGACCTAGAGGCACTTAGGGCTTGCTCATCAAGGGTTACACCCTTTTTCGTAATCTACTCTAATAATTTTATCTCATTGAAATGTATTACATCATTCCCCTGATACTGACTTTTAAGGGATGTTTATTCTCCCAACATGAAGTTATAAAATCAAAAAGAAATGAACAAAAAATCAAATAAATACAGAAAAACCTTCAGCATCATGGGTAACAAGAATTTATTAAAAGTTTTCTTCTTTCTCTCACTTACACCACCAGAAGAAATGCAGGGGAAGATCAGTGACGAGCTCAGGCCTTGGATTAAGCTGCACAAACTCTCCCAGATACCCTTGAAATAAGTATAAATATGAGTGATTCTGGCAGGGGCCCCCTGAATATATCAGTTAGATATAAATTCCACAGATCTGTGGCAGTAACAACATTAATGTAGAAACAAGGGCAAAGAAAGTATCATTTTTATGAAACTATAAATGGTAAGTGTTATAAATAAGGTCATGATAAACTGTACTTAATCAAAATTAAACATGAAGGTCTGGCTCAGGGTCAAAGAAGCATAAGCATTCTGCAGAACATAGTTTGTCATTTTTGTGACTTTGTTCATTACTAGAAATATACCCTTGAACTACCTCTGATATGTACCTACTTAGAAATTAGAAAGAAACTTAAGTTAAAGGATTACTGTAGAGGTAAGATTTTTTCAAAACACATTTTAAAACCTTGAATAATTACTGCATTTTCAAAATGGCATAAATTTGCAATAGAATTGTACATAAATGAGTGTGTATGGTGTTTGATAATTTTTAGAATAATTTATATGAGCACAGGACCCTATGAAGGATTAATAACAAAGACCATTAACAAGAAGATTACTCATCAACAACATAAAAAATAAATACAACTCTTTGTCTCTAGGTTCCTCTCCACCCTCAATCTTTTTTTATTCTCTCTAAATCTCCCTCTAGCTCCAAACAATTTTGTTTGACTCTCCTTATAAGTTTAGCTAAGGAGAAGAGAATTTCTACAAGAGATCAAATACCTCACTTAAAACAATTAGGACTTTAATTTTTTTTCTTTTAATTATGTTTACACTATCTTCTGCTCAAAGTAATGGCAAATCATATTTTGTTTATTAACAAAATGGGAAAAATAAAATTTCTCATAACCTAAGCTAGGTACAACTAAATATACTTCAAGGAAGAGTTTTCCTTAAAGAAGACTAAAAAATTAACTAAAAGCCATTTTGTCCAGCATTTTAAATATTGCTTATAATGTTACATGTTTAATTATGTCCTAATTTTTGACAATAATAAAAACTGATGGCAGCTATTGTTATAAATAATAAATAGAAAAATCAGATTCAAATTAAATAAAATGTAATATATTTAAACTGAAATTATTAAAGATGGAATTGTTTTATACAAGTAAATTTTACAGCAAGTTTAGATTAGCTATTTTAAGTAATGTTTTCAAAAGATCCTGAAATCAGTTCCTTGGAAGACATTTGCCACCCCGACCACTGTTATTAGAATGGAGTTTCCATATACCTATTCCTTCATGAGCAACAAGTGATCCTCAGCAAGACATTTTCCCACCCAGAGACAGAAGCTGCTCTTTCATCCAATTTTTGGTCAATGTCACTCTTCTCTGTTGACAGGTGTTTCTTCTTGTTCATCATCCCTCCCATTGCCTCCTCTGCTCAGCACTATCCCCTGATTCTAATCTCCATCACATTCTTTATTTTTACTTTTCCTTTTTCCTTTGTTCTTCTATCTTCCATTGTCTCACCTGCCCTTCATGGCTTTCATCCCATAGTGTAATATTTTGTGAACTTAACCAGCTTGCCACAGGTAATCTTTCTTTTTCATTGATGAAGCAAGTAGGAAGGAATTCTTATGTGAGCTTTCTACTCTGTAGACATTTTCATTTTTTAAAAGATTGAGGGGAAGTTTCTTGTTCTGAAAGATTTCGGTTGTATCATCATTTGAAATCAAAGCTATTCTAAGGTGATGAGTTTTAGTTGTATCAATTTAGCTAAACTGGAACTACATCCACCGGAACTTCCTTTCTCGTGTATTCTTAGCATGGTCCACAGAACACATTTGCACAGAAAGCCAGAAGTGAAAGATGGACCATATTCCTTTATACTCAAGAGTCAATAGAGGGTCTCAGGCATATCTGTGCTTATCTACCTGTTCACAAGTAGGCAGAGGGCAGCAACTGGGCCAACAGCATCTACAATTCCTGCTGAATCTCCTACTAAAGCTTCTCTGAATCCTAGACCAGGTGTATATCAACGGGTGCTAGCGTTCCTGCAGGATACCCCATTATTGAAAGCTGGAATCCTGGAGGTAGTAACAGGATCATTAGTATACCTTCACTGTCCTAACTCAGGATTATATCAACTTCTCAGCTGTATACAAGGGACCTTGATCACCTCCCATTTCACTCTGGTGCATTACATTGATGGTATCATACTGATTGGATTAAGTGAGCAGGAAGTAGTGATGATCCAGACACATGAGTGAGACAATTGTGTGCCAGCAGGTAAGAAATAAATCCTACAAAAATCAGCAAAATTTCTGTGGGTCAGTTGTCTGGGGCATATCCCTTCCAGAATGACTTAAACATTGCTGTGTCTGGCTCCCCCTACCATTAAGAAAGAGACACAATGCCACTAGACCTCTTTGAATTTTGAAGACAACATATACAGTAAAACATTGGATTGTGCATAACTTGTTCTGCAAGTGTTCTGCAAGATGAGCAAACATCTATAATAAATTTTAACTTGATAAACGAGCCATGTCTTGCAATATGAGTATTACATGATGCCAAACAACACCTGATCACAACGGAGACAATGGTTCTTGAAATTCACTTTGATATACAGGTGCTTTGGATTATAATCAGGTTTCCAGGACAAATTATACTCACAAACCAAGGGTTTACTATACTTCATTTGAGGGTGACATTACAACCCATTTACAGAGCAACCTGAAAAGCTGACAGTTTTTAATGGGGTCCAGAACATAAGAAGGCTTTGCAACATGCCCAGGCTGCCATTTAAGCCTCAGTGCCATTTGGACTATATGACCTGATAGATCTGAAGGTGCTTAACGCATTCATGGTAGACAGAGATGTATAAGTGGGGCCTTTAATGGTCTCTTAGAGGTGAAGTACAGCACAAACCATTAGGATTCTTGAACAAAGCTATACCTTTTTCAGTAAAAATCCACTACTACTGTACTCTTAAAAATCAGATTCACAATTGCTTCTAACCCCTAACAGGGGCTGAACAATGGCCACCAAGTTACCATGAGACTTGAGTAATTATCAAGGCTTTTATGTTCTACTAAACCATAAAGCTGGGCACACACAGCACTGCCTCATTTTTATGTGAAAGTTGTATATGCAAGATATGACTTGATTAGGTCCTGAAAACAAAGAAGTTGAATAAGTAAATGCTACAAATGCTCATGACCCATATTTCTGCCACAGCCTTGTCCTTCTCAACCTCACCTATGACCTTAAGGGGAGTTTCCTGGATTAGCTACTTGAGTAGGGAAATACTGGGGCCTGGATTGCAAATTGTTCTGCATAATATACTGGCTTTACCTGAAAGTATTCAACTATACCATTACAGCTCTAATCTGAGACACGTTGTAAGACAATTCTGTGGGCAGAACTTTGAGCAATGCACCTGGCTTTTCGTTTTACCTAGAAAGGGAGATTGCCAGAAACATGGACTTAAACTGCCTCAGCAGCAGCAGCTAATAACTTTGTTGAATGCTCACCAAAGAGAAACTTCAGTGGGGGAAGATCTTAATAAGCAGTAGACAAGATGGCCCATTATATGTACAACAGTCAACCTTTTCCCCAACCATCCCCACACTTGACCAATGAGATCATGAAAAAGTACTTATGGCACCAGGGATAGAGGTTATGAATGGGCTCAGCAACATAGATTTCCTCTTACTAAGACTAATCTGACCACAGCAACTGTCCAAAGCCCCATCTGATAGCAGCACAGACCAATCAACACTGAGTCTCCAATATATCACCATTCACTGGGGAGGAGGGAATCAGTCAACCACCTAATGACAGAATAATTGCATAGAATTACTTCCATCATGGAAGGGGGCAGTAGTTTGTTCTCACTGCTATAAAATTTATACTGTATATGAATCTGCTTTCTATCCCCCACAATGTTTCTGCCGAAACCATCATTCATGGACATACAAAATGCCTTATTCTCAGCATTAATTCTAACACAGAAACCCATTTTACAGCCTATGATACATGATGATAAGCTTGTGTTCATTGAATTCACTGGCTTTACCATCTTCCCTGTCACCCTGAAGTGATTATTAGACAAATAGTAGAAGGCACTTTTGAAGACCTGCTTATGGCATCAGCTAGGTGGCCAATGACTTTGTGAATGGAAAAATACCCTTGTTCATAGATAAGCATATGATACTTTTTGTCCCCCAGGCAGGATTTAGGGATCTGGGAATCAAGGAGCATACAAGAGAGTGGCTACTCTAACAATTCCTACTAGTGATCCACTAATGAAATTTTTGTTTCTTGTCCTTACACTTCAACCTCTGTTGATCTAGAGGTCTTAATTACCAAGGGAAGAAAGCTTCTGCCAGTGAAACACAGAAATGTTTCTATTATACTGGAAAATGAGATATTTGCCATTTCTTTATACTTTTCTTACCTGAAAGAATTAACAAGTACCAGATGAGATGGTTGATCTTAAATTCTAGAGGAAAATGAGTTACGACTATACAAATGAGGGGAAAGAATAATATTTCTGGAACGTAGAAGGTCTCCTGGGGTGTCTCCTAGAGCTTCCAAGGAGATAAAAAAAAACCATAATCTAATATAGGCAGAACTACTTAGGGCCTAGAACCTTTGGGAATAAATAGTAGTTAACATGATGGCTTAATATTTAAGTTGCTTTATATAAAAGAGGAAATGCGGTTCAGTTAGAAAAGAAATACAAATCACTGAAAGATAAATAAAGGACTTTATATCTTTATTAGGGGGAGCATTAGTGTGCTTCCAAATGTACGATGGATACTTGTATTAAGTTAGGGGGAGGTAGGATTTTCTCATTGTCATTTTTTGAAAGTATAGTTAAAAGAGGTGTATTTGGATGCCAAGTTAACTAGGGTTTAACTATGATGGGACGCCTAGGTGGCTCACTTTGACTTAGGTCATGATCTTACTGCTCATAAATTTGAGCCCCGCAACCAGCTCTGTGCTGACAGCTCAGAGCCTGGAGCCTACTTCAGATTCTGTCTCTGTCTCTGTCTGCCCCTCCCTCGCTCATGCTCTTTCTCTCTTTCTTTCTCAAAAATAAATAAACATTAAAAAAAAATTTTAAAATAAACTATGATAGATTTGTATTATGCTAATCTAATTAGGCTAGAATTTCAGTTCTTAGAACTCCCTTCCCTGCATAGTTCGAAGTTAATATGAGCCGCAAGGGACGTCTTGCAAAGGATTTGGAAGGTGGAAATCAAAGAGAAATATATTCCTCAAGAGGCTGGTGCAGGGAATACGGCACTGTTGCATTTTACACAAGTTGCCACTTATCTGCTGACTTGCATGGCTGGGAAGAGGCGGCCATTGGGCCCTCAACATTTACAGCTCCTGCTGGATCATCTGATTCAGCTTCTCTCACTTCTAGGCCAAGTGCATGTTTAGTTCCCAGACAAAAGTCTCCACTTTCTCTTGTAAAATGGCCCCATCTGAGAGGTTGGAAGTTTGGAGAGACAGAGAGGGAGAAAGAGAGAGATTGACAGGAGTTCCAGTCCTTCCTTGTGGTTTCTGGCTTAGCTTCACAGGCTCAAGCTTTTTCTCACTTTTCCAATTTCTTGTTCATCCACCCTTCCTGACTGCCTGCCATGTGAACTTCAGACTGCAACACCAGACACAGAAACAATAGCTCCCACGATTATTATATAATATCAAATCCCTACAATAAATCATTTATTTTTCGTGTTTATATTTCTTAGTGGTTTTGCTTCTCTGATTGATGAGTGTCAGAAGGATGGTTGCCAGATAATCAGGGTGTTTCCATACCTGTACAGCACTTTGAAAGGCTTTAGGAGAGACACTAGGGTAAATGAGAGACAAGCTCCTACCTTTCAAAGATCTGACAAATTAATCTAAAGACAAACTTTTCTTAATAATTCTTAATTTTAAATGATGTCATCTTGCCAGATATTAATATTCTCTTGCAGTGATTTAATCCAGTTTTCTTAGTTGAGGAAGGTGGATTAAATCTGTAAGTAATCCAAAATATGCCTTAGCAATACTTTTTCGTGTATATTCATCACCTGAGATTGCATTGTTATTATATGCTTTTTTTTCCTTATAAAAATTAAGTGCAGAAAAATAAAGTCAAGTAATTTTAGGAAACTAGTAATTTGGTTTGCAATAATTGAGCTCTTCCATCCCATGATATGCCTTTATACCCCATCCAAAAATGGAACACTTGAGAGTAATAAAAAATTAGTTAAAAATCGGGAGCACCTGACTGGCAGCTCTTAAACATGGGGTTATGAGTTCAAGCCCCATGTTGGGTGTAGAGATTACATTAAAAGTAAGATATTTTTGGAAGGAGAGTATTTCTTCAGTAAAAAAATGGATCTACTTGTCTGCAACACCAGTACCTATTTTCATATGTGGTTGGACAACATTTCCCAGACTTTCTCATCATCCGCTACTGGCTATTATGGTGGTTATGTTTCATCCAAAGAAAACTGCATCAAAGACTGTCTGTCTTATTTGGCAGTTACACATGTCTTCTAGCTAATTATAATTTTTTAATCTTAAAGGAAAAAATCCAAATAAATTCCTTGTGCACGTTCATTATTCAGTTGCATATATGTGCCAGACTTAAATTTAACTAAAACTTAACATGTATTCCCCTTAATATAATGTCAGTCTGCACCAAAACATTTAAGTAGATCAATATCCCAATTCAATTTTTTCACCAAGCACAAAGACCTAAAGGTTTTGGACGATTGTAAAAATCATCATAATAATGCAAAGTATCATAAGTTTTAGTTACTGAAGGCAAAAGAAAACTTCATAAGGATTTATCACTCATATTTTTATTTTTAGTCTCTCCAGGAAAGAAAAGTTGTCCTCAGCAAGTTATAGATTTCTGCTTATCACAATCAGTTCTCTCTGTTTTCAAGGCTTATTTGAATAATTTCAAATTATCCAAAGATGCTGCTTCCATGTGCTCAATCATAGTCATGGTTACTGATACTTCTGCCATAAGGTTTTACATGCCAAAAGTATGGTATGGCTGACAGTTCAGAGTGATATACAACCCACGTACTCTTCCAGAGGCCATTTTCCTCAGGAACATGCATTACCATCAGGCAGGTTGTCTTAGTCCATTCAGATTGCTCTAACAGAACATCATAGACTGGGTAGCTTATAAACTACAACAGAAATTTATTTCTTATAGTTCTGGAGGCTTGAAGTCCAAGATCAAAGCACCAACAGATTCAGTGTCTGGTGAGGAGTCACCTCCTGGTTCATAGAAAGTTGTTTTTGCTGTGTCCTCACATGACCAAAGTGGAGGAAGGGAGTTCTCCAAGGTCATTATAAGGGCACTAATCCCATTCATGAGGGCTCTATCCTCATGACCTAATCATCTTCCAGTGCCCTCACTTCCTAATACTGTCAGAATGGAGATTAGGCTTCAACATGTGAATTTAGGGGTGACAGGTGACATAAAGCAACCTGTGCCCTGTAGCACAGGTTAACAGGAGGGGGAGGAAGAGAAGAGGGAGAAGGAAGAGGAGAAGGATAAAGGGGGGAAGGGGAGGACAGGAAGGGAGGGGTGGAGGAGCTGGGGGGAAGGGGGAGGAGGAGAGGGTAGTTAGAGCCACACTGTGGCTGAGGCCCTGAAAAGAGAAAGGAAAATGTAATATCACAGTCATCTACTTACCTGCTGTTTTTCCCAAATGAAGGTCATGATCACATATAGTCCAGCTTTCTAATAACACACTCCCACTAAGTATATAAACACTATGTGAGTCTATTCTTGAGAAATAGTCATAGGAAAGCACTTCTCTATCTCCCACACATTCAGTTACTTTTTGATTATTTATGAGCACCTTTTCCAAACCAGGGGTTCCCAGGTGTTCCCTGTAAGACTTCTCTCTGTTCAACAAGTCCTTAAAAATTATAGACTTCCTAAATAAATTCTTAAACAAGGTGCTTCTGCCTGTGTTTGGTATTTATGTGTCATTGTTATAACTGTATAGCAAAGTACCATTTATAAGTTACTTGAACATGCATTATCTTCTTTGGTATATTCGATGATCATCTAGGGTAGTCAGAGTACATTTATATTTTCCCTATTTCTAAATGCCAAAACAAGTCAGCCACAGCTTAAGTCACCATTTAAGCTGTATCTGATTCCTATTCCAGTGTTCTTCCTGATACCATGTTGGTCTTAATGGGAGGATGCTCTTAAACTATCTTCCATAAACGGCAATCAAACTGGAATTTTTTAATGAGCACAAAACAGATACTGACCATGGTGTGGATCTGCTACACTAGGAAATTTTCACAACTTTGATTCAAACTTATGACCTCCAAGCATTTTACAAACAGAAAATTTCCATCTTATGGAAACAAAATAAGCCAAAGCTTAAAATGGTGCAGTATGTTTTGGGAAACCAGAAAGTAAAGAAATAAGCTCAACAATTCTTCTTCTTTCACCACTGTCAATAGTTGAGGGTTAAGCAGTTTACTGTCTGTGAGCCCCTTGTATCAGAATCACCTGGAATATGTGTGAAAACTACCCATTCCTGAGTCCCAACAAATATCTCTTGAATTGGTATAGGGAGCCCTGTAATCCACACATGGACATGTTCCTGAAGCAATTCCTATGAACATTACGAAAGATTCAGAAATCTGTCCAAAAACACATAAAGTGTTTGAGATATATTGTGAACCACACACACCTATAAAGAGGTCAATTAGAAACAAAGTAGTTTAGGGGCTCCTGGGTGTCTCAGTGGGTTGAGCATCTGACTCTTGATTTCAGCTCAGGTCATAATCCCAGGGTCATGGAATTGAGCCCTGCTTTGGACTCTTTGCTGAGCATGAGGCCTTCTTAAGATTCTCTGTCTCTCTCTCACACCCACTGCCTGTCTACCCCATATGCACTATTTTTCTTTAAAATAAAAAAAGAAAAAAAAAAAACAAAGGAGTTTATGCCACTGAACTAGTTGTGTTTGGATGATACCATTTGATTTAGTAGTATCTTGTTTTACTCATCTATAAAATGCAAATAATACTTGAGTGTTTTTGGGTGTTCAAGGATTACCTTAGTGACAGCAATAAACGTGTTGATAGATGCAAGTAGATGGTAATAAAAGAAAGGATTATAGGAGAAGGCTCATGAATACCATTTTCCATCCCTGAGAATGTTGTTGCCTGTGTTTCAATTAACAGCATATATTCAAACAGAGAAATAATAGCACTGACTCTCAAAACTGGCAGCAGTTAGAATAACTCAGCATATTGAATGATAAATAGGTCACACTGTCTACAAAACTCTGACTTTGATTTGGAACCTTGCAACAGGAGACGCCTCAACCTGCCTGGTCCTGTAGATCTTTGTCCCAGTGATTAGATAATTAGCAAGAACATTGCAGCTGTGTGAGAAACACAGTTTCACCAGCTGATCTTAGCAGGGGAAAATATATATTACTACCTTTCTTTTAATAGTAGCTATGATTAACCATAATAAAATATATGACTAGTAATTTCAACAGTACGTGAATCCCTGAAATTATTTCTTACTAGGAGTAAAAGGATTTTAGATTAAGAGCTCTTAGTTCAAACTTGTAATTTGGGTTTAAACTACTCATTATAAAAATCAAGCCAAAGCTGGGAGAAACTATCCAGGGTCTAGGGAAAACAGATCCCCCTTTCATGATCAAACTCTTTTTTCCCCTCAAGTGAAAAGCCACGTGAGTCCTTATACTTTCCCTTTTTGCTTTCTACTCCCAGATCCATGAAAACAAACACCTCTGTCTTGCTGCCGACAGTAATTTTCAAAAGCAGCTGTGTTTTGTGAGATACATATTGAACAGTCAGAAAGGACTTTTTGAAGTTGAAAAATCCCTTTTGAAGGGAGCAAAGTAATTTTGGGGGGACGGGGGGTATGCCTTTACACTAAATAGTGAGGAGTCAAATTACTCTTTTAATGTGTTTATGTTATCTGAATTCTATGTAGGTTTCTTTCTACCCAATACTAAGGATCTAAGCTAGTAAATCCTTTCTCTTAGAACAAGTCCTCTGGTTTGCTGTCCTCTCTAGAAGTGCAGCTGGTCCCACAGAAAAAAGGTGGCACTGGAGTTTGGCTTTGGCTTTTGAGCTCCACTAATCTGATGAGTTAGCTTGCTACCCGAGGAACTGATGTCCGTTATTCTAGCAGTTTATGTGAGGAGAAACTGGCATATGCTATTCGAATCTGCAGTTACAAAAGCACTGGAAGATCAATTCCTTTGGAGCAAGGCACTCTACATATCCATTCTCTCCAGAAAAGTGAGAAACTCTACTAGAATACCAACATATGGCTTTGGGGAAGAGATCACAGACCTCATAGCCTGTTTTCTTCTACAATGTTGCTTTGTGGAATATGCAGGAATAAATGTATTTAGTGAACGCCAGCCTTATCTTTGTTTTTCATTATATTTCACAGTAACACGATAAACATTTTGAGAAAAAAAACTTGCAATGGATATAAATGGAAACTGGCATAGATTCAGGTTTTCACAAAAACACATGAACTACCTGGACAATCTGATAAATCAAGAAAACCCTGTTTGTTGGGTATTCAAACTAGGGCTTTAACAAAAAGAGCACTGATATGTAGCTGCTTTTTGACAACAGCCATGAATCACTGATAGAAAAGCATGAGAACAGTCAGCAGACTTAATTACATATCATTATCCAAAATAATAGCAACATTTAGGTATGAATTAAACCTTTAGTGGTGGAGACTTGCATCATTTGGGAATGTTAGTCAATCCAATGATTTTAAAAATCCATAGACAAAACACTCAAGGTTCATTGTCCATTTGGAAGGAGTTGCAAAGTTTCTTTGTATTCACTTTTTGAGGTTTTGTGGGGGAGGTAAGCTTAATTCTTTTCTGAAGGCAGAAGAGAATGTCTTTTAAGGGTAGAAAAGAATACTTAAAATGAAAGAAAATAAGATACATCGTCAGAAACAGCTCAGAACTATGTAATCATAGCTTGGTATGAAATCCCGAAAGCCACTTAATCCAAACTCCTGAACGTAGTCAGGACTTTCTCCAGGGATTTTTCTAAGGTAGAACCAAGCTCCCTGATGTTAGGATGCCAGTTCTCACCCTTCTCAAAGAATTTCTGTTCTGATGCCACAGCATAATGTACCTGTGAAGGAAAACCAGCTGGTACCAACTTCCCTTCCCCTTTTGCCCCAGTGAAGTTCAATCGTGAGAGGGGAAAACACCTGGTGCTGATGACTTGGAAAGATCAGAAGACTTTGGAAGCTTTATTGATCATGGAAATGTATCTGGCTGCAAAGCCCTATGATGGGTCACATACTCAATCCTCCTCCTTCAAAACAGTAGCGAGTCTAAACCAGAAATCACAAATGGATACCCTCACCAATCAGACACAGCCCCAGCAAACATCTTTATATGACCCACATTTTGTTTTTATTTTATTTTATTTTGAAATTTCTTCTAGTCAGCTTTCAAATAAAAATTCAGAGATTCGGGTTTCCGGTTCCCAGTTCAAGCTCTTGCTCAACCATGGCCAGGCCTCCCTGGTCGGCCCCATCCCTACAGGGTCTGGTATAAACAAAGGAATCATGTGGACAGAACTATAGCTTCGTCATTACTGATGACGAACTGAATCTTTCACTAAAGCCCGAAGGAAACTGCTCACCTCACCTCCAACTCCCACATTTCTGTCCTTGTGGAAAATATGGAACCTGGAATCCTTAAGTCATTCTGTCTAACTGGGATACATCTGGACTAAGTAGAGAACTGTTTCATTATCATTTATGTCATTACAGCATTTTCATTGGCAGGGGGAAGGGACAGGACAAGGGATGCGCTGTCCTTCAGTCTCTTGTCATGCCAACCTAAGTGTAGCTTATTATGCTCCTGCAGCTGAAACAGTTTTGTTACTTCAGCCTTTTCTCCCGGAACTATTTCTCAACTCTAATTTTTCTTGTGCTTCCTCAGTCACTCTTAACTCTCACTTTCAGAACTTGTTCTTCTCACTCAGAGCACTCAACTTCTGTAGCCATCTAAAAAAGTTTCTTCTCTGCTCTAATTATAATACAGAGAACTAATTAGTTTTTTACAAATTTTCATGTATTTTTAAGTTACAAGTATTCATTCCCCTAGTCCCTTCTCAAATACAAATAATTTCAATTTATTTAAGCATTTCTGACCACATAGACTTTCTCACATTTGAATGTACCTATGTTTGTTTTTTCTTTACATCTCATTCAAGTTGTCTAGATCTCACTTAAGTTGTTAAACCCAAAACTGGGCTGGAATAAATGCCTAATAAAGGACTTACATGCATTGAATATGATGAAGAGTTTATCTCATGGGAGGATGACCCCATGGTCTCTAATTATTCGATTTCCACTTATATTCCTGAACTATAATTCTTTTTTGTCATCATGGTATATTATTATCTCATGCTTGATTTGTAACTCGTATGGCTTTTGGATTTTTATCATATACAATTTCTCTCCTTCCACCTTGACAATGTAATCCTGCACATTATGTCCCAATTAGTTGTACATGTATATAAGTTGTCAGTTTGCCTTATGTCCCCAACAATTTCTTTTATTAATGTGTGTGTGTGATTTCTGTATTGCAGTGTAGTTATTTATTTATAATTTTCATCCCCATCCCTAATTCCCCCGACTTAGACTGAGCTCCACAAATGTGAAGTCCATGTCATAATGATTTGATATCTCTAGTCACAAGTACAATGCTTGGCAAGAGAAAATGCAATATAGAGAATGCAATATTGAAGCTTATCAATTGAGTAAATAGCACACTAACTACATCCTCTTAGGCTAGGACCTTAGAATTTGACAGAATTGCATCAGATTTCATTAAGAGTGTGCTAAAAACAAAACAAAAACAAATAACAACAACAAAAACTTATAAAGCAATTCATTTAAAATAACAAATATATAAGGGCACCTGGGTGGCTCAGTTGGTTGAGCATCCAACTTCAGCTCAGGTCATGATCTCATGGTTCATGAGTTCAAGCCCCACATTGGACTCACTATTGTCAGCATGGGGCCCGCTTCAGATCCTCTGCCCCCCTCTATCTGCCTCTACCCACATTTGCACTTTCTCAAAAATAAATAATAAACATTAAAAAATAATAACATATATATAGTAGTATAAATAGGATGAATTTTGTAAGGCCTAAAAAATCAAACAGGAAGTAGATTTTGTTCCACTTGTCATTATGTTAGTCTAGCTCATTAGTTCATGAGAAGTGCTTTTATTCTAAGATACTACCTATGTCTCCCATGCATTTGTCTACAAGAAAAACACAAACATAATGAGAAGAAACAGTTAGAATAAAATTGGGAGTGAAGAGAGATAATGAAAAAATTAGGATATCAAGGTGATAGTGAAGTTTACAATTCCACCAAGTAGTAGAAACTGTTTTCATGAGATATTACACATGAGAAATATATTTATAATCTTATGTAGAAGGACAGCTATGGAAACAAAAGCTGTTCATATACCAAGTTTAAGTATTAGTAGACCAAAGCAATCTTGAATGACGTTTTGCTTACACCACTTCAAGTATTTCTCTAGCCTTGTCAACTTATTGATAACTGTGCCTTGAAGAGTCAATTGCAAATGATCACCAGTCTTTTCTCTATTTCTTTCATCAAGAGAAACAGTTTTGACCTGGTAAGTTTTGTTATTGTAAACTCATATTTATTGCTTATTGCTTTGTATTCACGTGATTGCAATTAATAAAACTAGGTACTACAAGTTTATCCTACTTTGCGAAAATATAATCTAGCAAAACAAGTATCTCAAAAGATTGATTTTTTTCAAGAGTATTGACTTATTATTCTTCAAAATAGGGAGCTCTTTGGAAATATTTAAATTGTCATTTTAGTTATAAAATGGAAGGTTTATTAGACAGTTTTCAGGAACATCTATATATATAATAGTAAGGTTGGCTTTTTTATCTCTTTATCACAGATGAAAGGGCTTTGTGATTTCTAATAAATTCTGAAAGATTGACCTTTATTTTATGACTAACTTGCAGAAAGCCCCACAAAATTGATTGAATTTTTAAAACTTACTTATTTTAATATGCTATAATTCCTTTAAATGGAAATATTTACTTTTCTAGTTTGTGACAGAGAAGCAATCCTAATGTTTAATTAGGTGGAGACACTCTAAATCAGCTGTATGTTAAAGTGTAAAATATGCTAGGTGACATTGGAAATAGACCACAGAAGTTGTTCATAAAATGACTCTTCTATACCCAGGGACATTAAATCAGCTTTAGAACAAAGACGTGTAAAGTGATCGTTCTTTTGTGTTGATGTTCTGTTTTATTAATTTCCAGATTTATGTGGTGACTGTTGGGTATAAATGTCCAATGAAGCTAACAATAAGATAATAATGATTGAATAAAGAACTAATTCTTAGTAGACATTTGGCACTTCACTACATCTCCCCAAACATACCTTTATGAAATCTTCCATTCATAAGCATCAGGATGTTAATGGCAAGCCATTAAAAATGATACAATAGGATTTAGGTTGATCAGCAAAGAGAAGACTTTCCAAAAATTAGGTGCTGTTTGCTAAAGATGAGAAAAACTTAAATATTCTTCAGACTGGTTAGGCTTTAAGGAGCCTAACTAAACGTACTTTGACTTTTTAAAACTTAGGAATTACAATGTGGTAATGGTACCTTGGCTTAAAGAGTTAACTTTTCATCTAAATCTGATGAATATGACCAATGAGGGGTAGAGGAGGAGGCATTAAATCACCTTAGAATGAACAACAATTTAAAGGTACTTTAGATATACTCCAGAAATTTCATTTGAGGTCTTGCGCACTACAAGCCTTGCTTTATAAAATATTTCTTCATATCTGCCAAACCTTAGAATAACTCATGTAAAAACCATAAATATGGTGCAGAGAAACAGTGGCAGTCTTACATAATGGGGTGTCCTTGCCAAATGTGAGTAGAAGACAAGAAGCCTGCCTCCCACTAAGCAACATGTTCCAGGCCTCACAAGCCTGAAACGCCATCATTCATGGAATGGCCTGACTCCCAGTAGAAGTGAAGGTTCACTCTGGGCTACTGAATGAGAAAGCCATGTAGGCCTTCACAGCAAAGGGACATCAAATAGATCTTGTTTTCTGTGCTAATATCTTGTATTAACATGTGCTAGCAGTATGGGCCCAACTTCTGTTATAAACTTAATGCTTATCACAATGCATCTCATCTAAGACGTACTTGATAAACGTTTGCTGAGTTGAATTACTTTTCAATCGTCAGATGAGTCCATTAAGATGCTATTTATCCCATGAACCGGATGGACACGGAATAGTGCAAATTACACAGAAATAGCCCTTTCTCCTAGGAAGTGCCAGTCAGTTGATATACATCAACGACAGACAAAGAACAAAACAGTTGGACCAAAAGTTTAAAGTATTTATAACAAATGTATTTGTGGTGGCTAGGAAAGAGTAAGTGTTTTAAGTGGAGGGACAACATGATGAGTTAGAGAATCAATCAGCTTCTGTTTGGCACACTTCTTGGAGGACATAAAGCTTCATAGGACAAAGCACAGTTACTAATGACATCTCTTCTTGCAGCTTCATGTTTCATGAGATGTGTAACCTTGGACAAATTAGGTATTCTCTCTATGCTTTGATTTATTCTCAAATTGAGGTAATGATATTATCTACCTTGTAGGGTTACTATCGATATTAAGTTAATTTTCTTAAATGCTTAGAACAGTGCCTAGCACTCATATAAACCATACAGTGTTTGTTAAATAACTAAATAAGGCCGTATGATCAGAAATAAAACAGCAGTATATGATACCAGAAAAAAAGGGTGGGGAGTGGAGCTGGGCCCATAAAACAAGAGAGATCCATTCCGACCTTTACAGAGTTATTTATTTTTCTTAAAAACTTAAGTTGCTGGCATTAACATTGACAATGTTTAATTGCTATTTTAAAATTCATATTCAGTGTGTTGTATTTTACGTTATCTTTTTCCACCCATTTTTTAAAAAGAATTGTTAAGAAAACCAATAAAAGTTTTTTTAGAAAACAAAATTATAAGGAAAAAAACAGGGAAATAAATGCCATCCATTAATCTTGCTCCTTTTGGCCATCTTTCCTTTCAACTTAACTAGGCCCCAAATTGCTAGGAAGTCTGTGAGACTTAGCCATTCTATCTGGTTGTAGCTTATAGCTTCTCTGAAGAGTCAAAAGTAAATGGCACTTGTATGCTTTTTGATTCTACTATTGAGTGTGTTGAATAGCATCTCAGTGAGGTATTGCTCAGGTAGCATAGTTGCTACTTAATAATTTATATAAGGTGAAACCTCAGACAGTTAAAGGCATTCAGGCAAATCCCATCTCTTGGGCTTTTGTATACACCACTGAGAAGGACATCAGGTTCCTGTTTCTAATATACATCTGATTCTTCTGTCACTAACCTCCTTTGAAACACTTGTATTTTCCTTTTGTGTTTTAGTTACTATAGCTAAGCACGAAAAGAACAAAGTCTGCTTTTTATTATAGAGATGTAATGAAATCAGATGAGATATCCAAGTTAGGTATTGGAGAAGGCATACTGTATAAACCCAAATGATTATGATTTTTAAAATAGTTTAGGTGATTTAGTGTTATCTAAGTTAAGTGATAAATTCAATACATGGGTTCAATTTGAAACTTTATTAAGCATGTATTGGGTGCATAGTCAGAAGAGAGAGAGAAAGGAGTAAGGTAGGTCCTCTGCCCTCATTCTTACTTATTTACAGTCTGGTGGGGGAAAGATACAAGCACCTAACTATAAAGCAAATTGAAGAGAGGGCCGAAAAGTGCAGAGAAGGCAGTTACTCAAGCTAGATGGGAAGATAGGGGACAGCACAAAGGAAGAGTTATCACTGAATCTAGCCTTGAAATATAAGATTGAAATTCCTCTTTATTTTACATTTGACCCTTAAGTAATGCAGGAGTTAGAAGTGCCAACACCTCTGCAGTCAAAAATCCGTATAAAACTTTTGACTCCCCCAAAAGTTAATTACTCATAGCCTGCTGTTGACAGAAACCTTACCAATAAGTCAATTAACACACATCTTGTATATTGCATGTATCAATACTGTATTCTTACAATAAAGTAAACTAGAGAAAAGAAAAATGTTGTTAGGAAAATTACAAGGAAGAGGAAATACATTTGCAGTACTGTAGTGTATTTATAGAAAAAAAACCCCTACATACAAGTGGATCCGCACAGTTCAAACCTCTGCTATTCAAGGGTCAACTTTGTTTTCATATTATAACTCACACAGAAATAGAAAAGGTTCAGTATATACTACAGGACTAAATATTTATACATGTACTTGGTTTTAAAATAGATCAGCACACTCCTTCCTACCAGCAGGTGCTGTTAAGAGCAATCTGTGTATATCAGTTCTCTCACGGTTGGTATTTAGATCTATTATGTTGATTATTTTGATGGAAATCTCCATTGAAAACTTTTCCAGAGCTCTTCCATTTCTGGATTGTAAAATATGGCTTCAAATATTAGCCTCCATCTTTCCAAATTAATGAACACATGACAAATTATACCTTTTAGTACAGTGTTTCTTTTTCTTCCCTTTTGTTTTCTCCTAGTGCCAGTGCCAGTGCAATGTTTCTTGTACAAATTGTTCAGACTTTCATTTCACTGAGTAAAGCCCTGGTCTAGAAAATGGATAGACGGTTCAATCCCCTGTAATCCACTGAAAGTTTTCCAGTTCTGCTACATCTGGACATAACTAATCCTGGCCAAAATCAGGCAATGGAGTGTCTTAGGTGTTCTATCACTTCTTTCCACTCATCTTTGTTATGTCTGGGAGCATTATTTTGTTTCCTTCTTACAGACTCCATTTCAACTGGCACTCAAATTCCTCCTAAAAGGTGTTCCACCCCAGAGCTTTTGGTATTTGACTTTGCAACTAGCACAAGCTAAAATGCCTTCAAGAAACACTAAAATAAAATTTCTCATTTGGGATCAGTATGGAAAATGTTCATCAGCACATACACGCCAGCATCCTTGGATGAACACCGGCTGACGTTCCATGAGACCAGATATCGGTGGAAGCAAGAACCGCACTTCTGTGCATTTATTTCCCTCCCTTTCTTTCTTAGAGCTTGGCTATTTACCTATAGAGACTATTAATGCAGTGTGATTTGCACCCACAAAGGGGCATGGCCAAGGCAATAGCAGCTTGCTGTAGAGTCTACAACACATTCACTCCCTGCCACTTTGTGAAAATTAGGCTTCCTCACCATGTTTCCTCCAGGGGACATTCAACTCTGACTTCAGTGGGCGTCTCTAAATGGAAAGACAGGAACACTAAGCCTCGAAGCCTAATATTCACTAACAAAGAAAATTAAGAAGAATTAACTCTTACAAGCAGGAGTCTTTTTCAGTTGTTTCATAAACATTTTCCCACCTTTCTTTATCTACTTCTCTAAATAATAACTAAAAGAGGAGCTTAAGAAACCCCTTGGGAGAAGGCATGCTGACATTGGGTGTGTAGCTTGTGAGGGAAAGTCATGATGTGACAAGTCTATTCCTTATATTTCATAAGTCTGTAGCAGTACCATACTGGCTTGGACCTGTTTGCTTCTGACATCTTTTTGATTATTAATTTAGGAAAATATTACAGATTATAAGGGAACACAGCCCTTGTCTTCTATAGTAACCTCAGCCATCTTTCTTCTGGAGACCAGCAATTTTTAAAAAATCGTTGTTGGATATTGTAGCAAAGGAAATGTTAACAGTTCCTATGATTTACTTAATGGATAATTTTACTCTCTGCAGTCTGGGTAAATGACATTTATGTGAGATCTGGTCTATGTTGCTTAGAAAATGCTTTATTCAGAAAGAAGCCAAGCAAAATGTTCACCTTTTTCAGACTCTAAAATTTTCACTTTGTTTCTGACTGAAATGTTATTCATTTCACGTTCATGTATGGACTGGGGAGCTGCAGTGGAAGTGAGGCAAACAGGTGTCCTGGGCTCAGGCCCCATGGCCCTACGTTCTTTGTGTGTCTATGGTGGCAGAAATTTTCACAGCCACTACAAACTGTCTAGTTTCTGGTAGAAACACCCATGACTTTATAAGACAAAGCTTTTCTTAAACTAGAATGTGTACAGAGCTCCCAAAGCCATTTTGTTTCCATGTTGCCAATTAAGAGCAAACTGTCTAAAGGAAAAGCCAACCAACCATTCCAACAGATCAGGTCAGAAAGCTGTCTCGGAAAGCAGTCTTCCTAAAGCTGGGTGTACTTTTCAGAATTGATAGCTTTCCTCAGGGAGGAGATTTAGGCACCGAAAGCCTGTAATTCCTGAGCAGTGCTCCAAACAGATCGACTTTCCTTTTATTACTTTGTTTTGAATTTTCCTGGGGTGACACTGGAAATATCTCGAGCATCTCTTTGTTCCTGTCAAGGTTTTATTTGTCTTCTTCTGTGTTAACCCGAGACCGCGCTGCTGAATGTCGGCTGCCCCGTGCATTATCCAGACTGAACCAACAACCCCCGCACTCCCAGAGAATCCTGAGCTCGCTTGTTGCCATGTGGCAACCAGATTGCCAGCTCTCTTGATGATTCATCTCTACCAGTCTGCAGGATCTGGGGAGAGCAGTGCCCTGGCGAAGACAGGGCAGGGAGTTCCTCCTTTAATCCCAGTTTTGTCAAAGCTCAACCACTGCCTTAGGAAGGCCATTAGAGTTTCTCATCTGTTTCTTCATCAGCAAAATCACCCTAGTATTATGGTACTTAATTTTGTTTTCTTTTATGAACTGCTTTGAAGATGAGAAGAGTTGCATTTATTTTGCTTAGCAATTTAAGTTAATGGGATCAGAAATATGACACATCCTGTGTTTGGTGGCACTTCTTTGATTTTCTTGCTCTGCTTACTCCTTTGCTTACACATTCAAATTCATCCCACCTTGTCATTTATGACTATCTCCAGTCGAATTTACTTATGGTGTTTTAACTCAAAATTTTATTATTGAAATAAACAGGATGGACTTAAAGTTTTTTCTAGTCATCTGCCCCTAGGTAGATTGTTGTTTCAACCATTCAGGAAAGCTGAATTACATGTCTAATAAATCCATCCAACAATTAGAAATCAAATAAGAAAGTTTAATAAAGTCATTTTAAAAATCAGAGAATTGGGGCGCCTGTGTGGCTCAGTTGGTTAAGCGTCTGACTTCAGCTCAGGTCATGCATGATCTCACCATTTGTGAGTTTGAACGCAGCATCAGGCTCTCTGCTGTCGGCACAGAGCCTGCTTCGGATCCCCTGTCCCCCTCTCTCTCTGCCCCTCCCCTGCTTATTCTCTCTCTCTCGCAAAATAAGTAAATAAACTTAATTTTTTTTAAATCAGAGAATCAAGATAGTAAAGTCACCTTTTCAAGTATTATTTAAAAGAGTCATTGGAATTTTGCTAATTCCTAGTGTGTCTCAGATTTTATCAAGAATTGAAATAATAATATGTCAATGAAATAAAGCATAAAAGTGCTTATTCTCACTCCCAATAATTGCTTAATTTCTGTTTTAGACACAATCAAATACCATATATATGAAAAGGTACACGTGCTATATTTAGTTTGAGTGCGATGAACATTCAAAGTTAGTGAAATGAAATTTGTATATTTTGTTTTATTTTTTAAGGGTCAGAACAAAGATTTTCAGCCATAAAATGCATGAGAAAAAATATGAAAAAATTATCACAAGTGGCTTCAAAGACAAGTCTAATAAATTATCCAAAAATGGAATTCAAAGGAGTGAAGTAAAGTTTATGTTAACTTTTTGGCCTGAGTCCTGTGCTCTTCTCAGAACACTGGCCAATATCATACTAATTTTTGATGAACTTAAAAAACATTCATGACTATGAATTTTGTAATAAATATTTTATTTATTAATTTTTAGAGCATAAATGTTCTTTCAATTATTGCAAATGAATATCCCACAATGATGGTTTATTTTATGTGTCACCATAGGTAGGCTATGGTACCCAGATGTTTGATCAAATACCAGTCTAGATGTTCCAGTGAAGGTATTTTTTTAGTTATGATTAACATTTAAATCAGCACACTTTGAGGAGAGCAGATTATCTTCCATAATATATTATGAGGGGCTTCATCCAATCAGTTGGACACATTAAGAGAAAATGTCCCCCAAGAAAGAAGGAAATATTTCCACACTGCCTCTGGACTCATAACTGCCACATCAACTCTTTTCTGGGTCCCTAGCCTGCCAACTTGTCCAATATATTTCAAACTTGCTGGCCTACACAATGGTATGAATCAATTTCTTACACTCTCTCCCTCTCTCTTTCTTTCTTGATAGATAGATGATAGATAGATAGATAGATAGATAGATAGATAGATAGATAGATAGATACAGAGATAAATACAGAGATAGATACAGAGATAGATAGATACATAGATAGAGATGTATGTTGTGTGTGTGTGTGTGTGTGTGTGTATTATAGCCTATTGATTCTGGAAAACCTGGACTAGTACACCTACTTTATTGTTATTTTTTTTAAGCTTGAATTTTTTTCCTTGGTCTTTACTTCATGAATCCCTCTACACACCTTCTTGGGTGATGCTGACTGAATCCATCAGTAGTCAAGGAATGCAAACACAGGACAATGAGAGAATAGCAAAACAAAGAGTTGAGGAAATGAAGTAGAACTGTGCTCATGCCCTGGCTGTGTTTATACAAGGGCATTCCATGCATTGCCATCCAAAAAGGAAAGGAAAAAGTGAATTTGACATACTCAGGCAGTGAGGTCTGTGCAATTAAAAACAGAGTTGAACTGAATGCTGAGGAGAAACCATTGACACTCCTTGAATCACGTTTTTTAACTTTGTTAGTCATAGACTATGTAAGTTACAGTGTGATCCTGAATCATAGATGTCATTATGTCCTGATTAGGCAATGCCAACTGAACTTTGGGCCTCCTTCTAAGTAGGCTTATATACCAGCAGTCTCCCACAGCTCACAGTGTAGCTCTGTCAGCTTGATATAAGCCAATTCCTGTTGTACTGAAATTGTTTCTCTCTGGATAACTGATGCAAGTGTCATACTAAGAAGTCCAAAATGCCAGGAGGTCAGAAGCATATGCTGACCTTGGTGAAAAACTGTCCAAGGAAACTGTTCTTACTTCACAAACATTCTTTTGTAGTTACTTGGGACAGTCACTCTGAGAGACTTAATTTTACAGAAACCAACACAGAACCAAGGAAGAACTAGAGACTGGTGATCCAAAATCTAAAAATTTGCAACTTTTACCAGCCCCAGAGTAGCCCAGATACATTGAATGAGCATTGTGTCTTGACATTGCAAAAATTCCCTCCATTACACAGTTGATTTGAACCTCCTACAAAAGGTCAGCCAATGATATCCAAATTGAATAGGAAAGTTTACCTTTACATCTATACACACATTTGTGTGAACTTGAACAATAAACCCAATCCTGCTTCTTGGCATAAGAGGACAAGCAGTATTTAGCTTAGACTGGTTGTGGAATGCTAGTTCCACAATGACCTGTTCCCCACCAATACTGGGAACTCCCTCAATGTTCATTTTGAGAACATATTTTAAATACATGGGAAAAGTCTTTAATTCATGCTATCAAATTCTCATTCAGATTTGCCATATATAAGTCTCCAGGAATGTCAAAATGAAGGATTTGGCCCTTTAGAGAATCCAAAATGGAAAGAAAATAAAGCCTACATCATTCTAAGAGGAAAGAAAGAGGTAACAACTAGCATATCTGAGTATCTATTACATACTTTTATCACTTTGTATTAACTGTCTATTCTCACAACTTTATGTTGAGTTGATATTATCTGCACTTTAAAGGTGACCAATCTAAGCCCAAGAGTTTTAGTTATTTGCCTATTCTACACAGTACACAAGTTAAGAGAGCCAAGATGCTCTTTTTCATAAATCCAAAAAGAAAAGATGAAATCATTTTTTGCATCCTGGACTTTTTGATAAATAATTTATGTATCATTTATACATCACAGTATGGCTCACAATAAACAAAACATGTTGACTTCAACTGAGTATTTTTTCCTCCCAGAAAAAAATAGAGTATATTTTTACATATTGTGAATAAAATTGAAATGAGCATGACAGTATTTGGTTTGGATAAAATAGAACATATTTTTAAAAGACTGCACATTTGTTCCAAATGTTTTCTGAGAGGCATTGCACTGTTAACTGCTTCACATGATGACAGGAGCACCATTTGGAGGAAATGATTTATTAGCACACTGTAGTCATATGTATGTATGAACATTTCATCCATTCGATTCTGACCCACTGTCAGCAGCAGGAGTGCTCTAAGCTGTTTCTCCAGAAATGGAGATACATTTCTTGAATGTATCTTGAATCAACTAAATTTCCATTCAAGTTCTTCTGTGATGAATAGGAAATATTGTAAATATGCTTAGACAGGGTTAATTTTCTCTAACCAACACTAACAAGTTACCATGGGAATTGTTGCTTATCTTATATCACAAACAATATTTGTAACTAATAATTATGATTATGATAACAGTAATAGCTGCTTAGCAAGGATCATGTAGCTATTTAAAGGGTAGAAAAATGATTTTTAACTCAGTCTATCATGCCAGAACCTAGGCTCTTTACTGATAGTATACTATTCTCAGATTTACACTATTTTTTTTTTAGATTTATACTTCTTAAATTGAATATGCACATTACAGAATTAAGGACCATGCATTTTCACAACAGTTAAGTCTGGAAATAATACATATTTAAATTAAATGAAAGTGACAGTATAATTTTCCACATCCCATCAATTAAAATAAGATACACTTTTTTTCAGATGTTAGTGTCTCTGAAATCAGGACGCATCTTAGCTTTGCATCCTAGTTTAATTGACATTGTCTTTTGCTCTTATAGTGATAACCAAAATAACGATGTGACTTAAAACTTATGGCATCTTAGAATTCATTAAATACAATATACTAAAACTCAATTATGTTTATTTTATAGACTATAAGACTAAGATGTTTAACATATTTTATCACTCTTAAAATTTTGTATCATATGTATGATAATATGTATTCTCGGGTACATTAGTGTTTATTACCAGATATATTTTCATATCTATCCATGTAGCCAGCTTTCCTGGTAAAAATACCCTGTGACTTAAACAACACTGGCATTATTATTACTCCTATTTCACAAATCAGGAAAGTAAGGCTCAGAGGAGCTAAGTAATCAGCCCAAGGTTTCCAATTACTAATAGTGATGCTGGGTGGGAATCAAGATCAATCTTTGCCCCCAACCTCAGTGGTGCCTTTCACAAGTGATCCATTATGCATTTATAATCTATTAAATAATTTTGACCTTATACATTTATAAGAAGTTTTTAAAGGAGTTGATAGAATTCACACAGGCTCAAATCTCCACCACACCATTGTCACACTCTTAAAGAGAAGCACAATGATGTCCTTGGCCCAGTTAGGAGCCATGCTGCTGGTTGTTATCAGGAAACAGGGAGGTTTCTGATTTTTTAAATACAAACCAAAAGAAAAAAACCTTGAGTAAAGAAACTAGTTTAAAAAGTCTTCTTTTCTTCCTTTAGGATCAGTGAAACTGGTCATTAAGAGTGTTGATTCTCCTGAATTTGGCGATTGGACCTGGCTGTTGCGATTAGAAAACTAGGAAGAGAAGTAGAAGCTAATTGAGAAAGGTCTGGTTTCTTGCCTTGAGTCTGTGGCTAATTTAGTTTTGAACTTAGGAATCAACATTCTTGGGAGCCTGGGTGGCTCAGCTGGTTAAGTGCCAGACTTCAGTTCAGATCATGATCCTATTGTTTGCGAGTTCAGGCACCGAACCCCATGTCGGACTCCACGCTGGCAGTGTAGAGTGTGCTTTGGACCCTCAGTCTCCTTCTCTTTGCTCCTCCCCCTCACGTGCTCGCTCTCTCTCTCTCAAAAATAAAAAATAGGGGTGACTGGGTGGCTCAGTCAGTTAAGCGTCTGACTTCATTCAGCTCAGGTCACGATCTCACTATTCATCAAGTTCTGCACTGACAGCTTGGAGCCTGGAGCCTGCTTCAGATTCTGTATCTCTCTCCTTTTCTGCCCTTCCCCTGTTCATGGTCTGTCTCCCTCTCTCAAAAATAAATAAGGGATGCCTGGGTGACTCAGTCGGTTAAACGTCTGACTTCAGCTCATGATCTCACGATTCGTGGGTTCGAGCCCCACGACCGGCTCTGTGCTGACAGCTAGCTCGAAGCCTGGAGCCTGGAGCCTGTCTTTGGATTCTGTGTCTCCCTCTCTCTGGACCTCCCCTGTTCATGCTGTCTCTATCTCTCTCTCTCTCAAAAATAAATAAAATCATTAAAAAAATTTTAATAAACATTAAGAAAATCTTTAAAACAATAAAAATAAATAAATAAATAAACATTAAAAAAAAGAATCCACATTCTTGTGTTTATAAACATGGAAAAAGTTACATTTACCTGCTTTCTCCCACCCAAATAATTTTTGAAGGAAAATGAGAAATGAGTGCTTTTATATACTTAGAATTTCACAAGAATAAATCCTTTCTCTAATTCTATCTTTTCTAGAAAAAGCTAGTAATATTTTCCAAAGACCATTCAATGTAAATTTAACATTACTCCTTATTTGCTCTGGGAATACACACCCCAGATCGTCTGTGGTATTATTGCACCAGTTGTTTTCCTGTGGGTTATTATTTCCCATCCATTAGAGCCTGTCTTTTTAATTTCTCAAAACCAAATTCAGCCAAATGGTTCTGCCAAGTTCTGCCAAGACCTGACATTGTTTGAGGCTTGTTATAGCTTGAAAGCTAAATCCCAATGAAATTCTTTTAATTTAATTAAAAAAATAGTCAAGCTTACATCAGAATAAAGGAAGAGACAGAGTCCAGCCACCATTCTGGCACATCTTCATAAACCTACACAGGAAGTTGCATAAATAATACAAATAGTTGTATTTGGTTTCATAGCTAAATAGATAAATCTAAGTGCCAGATAAATTGTAATCTCTTCATGAACTATAAAAGACAATGATACTCAGTAGAAGTAAAAATTTTGGAATAAGAAATTTGACAGTGTACGTACCCTTAACTAGTGCCCACTCCAGGTAGCAGGAGAGCGCTAAACACACACGATCTCACTTTGTCATTACCACAGCCCATTGTACAGATAAAGGAGTCCATGGATTAGTATGGTTGTACAGCCAACAAGCAGACAACAGACAAGCCAGCATGCAAATTCAGAGCACCACCAACACATTCTCCCACCCCCCATCATGCCATTCTCTGTCTGCTTGACTAGTCTTCCTTTTGAGATAAGAAATTCTTTCTTTTAAATACAGCTCAGTTAGGGGCCCCTGGGTGGTTCAGTTGGTTAACAGTAGGATTTGGCTCAGGTCATGATCTCACCGCTCTTGAGTTTGAGTCTGCGTCAGGCTCTGTGCTGACAGCTCAGAGCCTGGAGCCTGCTTCTGATTCAGTGTCTCCCCCAATCTCTGCCCCTCTCCTGCTCACTCTCTGTCTCTCTCTCTCAAAAATAAACATTAAAAAGTTTTTTAAAAATATAAATACAGCTCGGGGCGCCTGGGTGGCTTAGTCGGTAAGCGTCCGACTTTCGCTTAGGTCATGATCTCGCGGTTCGTGGGTTCGAGCCCCGCGTCGGGCTCTGTGCTGACTGCCAGCTCGGAGCCTGCAGCCTGTTTCAGTCTGTGACTCCCTCTCTCTCTGACCCTCCCCTGTTCACGCTGTCTCTCTCTCTCTCTCTCTCCTATAAATAAATCAAAAAATTAAAAAAAATATATATATAAATACAGCTCAATTACAAAAACACATTTTCTATCTGGTATTTCCTCTTCATATACATTATTCCTGAGGGACAAAACTGGGCTATATAGGAAAGGTAAACTCTATCAAGGCAGGGTCTGTAATCCGTTGGATTCTCTGATATATCCCCATATGTCTAGAACAGTGCTAGACACTTAGTAGGCACTTTCTGTTGTTTTATTGCCTTTACTGTCTCATCAAAAGCAAGATCTTCTAATGACTGAAGATTTTCAGAGACCCCTATAGGTTTGATATATTTTCCCAAATAGCATGATGCAAATAGTCACATGAGGATCTTTCTGAATATTTTTTCATCTGCATAAGAATAAAAAAGGTTATTAAGTTATTTTAAATGAAATATTATTTGGGGCGCCTGGGTGGCTTAGTCGGTTAAGCGTCCGACTTTCGCTTAGGTCATGATCTCACGGTTCGTGGGTTCGGGCTCCGCGTTGGGCTCTGTGCTGACTGCCAGCTCAGAACCTGGAGCCTGTTTTAGTCTGTGACTCTCTCTCTCTCTGACCCTCCCCTGCTCACGCTGTCTCTCTCTCTCTCCTAGAAAAAAAAAATTAATTAATTAATTAATTATTATTTTTTCTTAAAAAAAAAAAAACGTAGGACACACATCAGTACTTCAATTCTGAGAAAATGCTGGCGAAGGAGAAATCAAGTGGTCCCGGTTTTCTCTACTTAAAAATTAAGAAATGTCGAATAGAAGTGAAGTTCTAACTAAGTTGATCACAAAACTAAATTTGTGCCCCAGATTATATTTATACTTAGTCCTCTTTCCAATATTCTTTCTATGACTGTTTTTATATATTTATGAATAGTCCATATCTCATATGTGATGAAGCTGTGTATTTATAATTTTGTTAGATCACAATCCCTGGGAGGGGCACCTCAGTGGCTCAGTCAGTCAAGTGTCCAACTCTTGATTTGGTCTCAGGTCATGGTCTCACAGTTTTGTGGGTTCAAGCCCCACATCAGGCTCTGTGCTGACAGTGCAGAGCCTGCTTGGGATTCTCTCTCCCTCTCTCTCTGCCCCTCCCCATTTGGAGTCCCTCTGTCTCTTTCAAAATAAATAAATAAACTTTAAAAAATAGTCAAAACAATGTTTTTCTCTGGGAGAAAATTTGGGGTTGTAATTATTGTGATTTATGTAAACCAATTCTATATGTGACCCTATTCCACTGAAAGAAACCCATTCCTCATATAGTCCCCTTGTTTAATTTTACTCCTTTAGCAGATATTTACTGGGCACCTGTTACTAAGGGTGCCGTTTTTAATCAGTCTTGCATTTCTAGATTTGACAATTCTGGGGATTTTTGTTGTTATTGTTAATTATTAGATATATCTCCAACGTTCTTAAAACAGTGTAGTTACTATTTTAGGACAAGACTTATGTACAAGCAAAGCAACTTCATGTAAGAAGTAAACTGTAACATATACTGCTGTTAGTATTTCTGTGGCTCATTTCTGCAGCAAATTAGGTCTTTCACTGTTACCAAGTGAGCTTTCCTTTGTTTGGGGCTGGTGAGATTAAGCAATCACACCTTTTTTTTTTTTTACAGAGCTGGATGCAAGGCTCGAACTCACAAACCGTGAGATCATGACCTGAGTCGAAATCATACTCATAACCGACTGAGCCACCCAAGCGCTCCCTAAACAATCACATTTTTTAAAACAGAGCCTTGGTGTTCTGACAAGATACTCCTCAGTATGAGGTTTTCCTAAATCCTTTAATTCAGTTGTCTTAATTTAGTCATTTTGCAATCTGACCATGGAGGACTGAATCTCATTAGCTAATCAGACTGAATCTCATTAATATTTCCTTACTTTACTTATTTTCTGTGTAATTAATTGCCTTAATTTTTTTTTAGGCCAACAGAAAATTGAGCAGATAGTACGAAGAGTTAAATGTACTCCCCCTCTCCCTCCACCCCAGGCACAGAGCTTTCCCTGTTATCAACATCTTAGGCTAGTATGGGACATTTGTCACAAGGAGTGAACCAATATTGACACATTATTATCTAAACTCTACATTTTTTTTGTTATTATTCTAACAAATTGTATCAATTCTGCTCAGTTTGTTGAATCTGTTTTTTTGCAGCCCTTGTTTTGTGCACCACCTACTATGGTAAATGCTGAGAATAAAATGGTGATAAGAGCTGTCTCTCTCTGTCCCTTAGAGTCTAGCAGGAGAAATAAACACCACTATGTAAATACAAGTAGAGCCAGTATTTAGTAAGATCCAAGCCCACTTCTAAGTACCAAATGCTACCTCATTTAATCCTCGGACTAACACTGCTTTGGAGGTGCTTTTTTTATCCTCATTTTTTAAAATTAGGAAACTGAGGCAGAGAAAGTTTAAGCAACTTGACCAAAGTCACACAACTGGAAAGGGGATGAGCTTTGATTGGAGCCCCAGTCTCTAGAACACATGCTCTCAGTTACTTCCAAATGCTGCCTTATGGGATAATAAGACCTACAGATGAGCAAGGCCAGCTTGTAAGAGAATACAAACTACAGTCATCGTGCTCTCTATTTAACTCATATTTTATGACTTTATTTGTAGCAACATAAGGAATCATTGTCATAGCAAAGTATTTAGTACCTTCAAAAAACATCTAAACGCACAGCATTGTCTGAGTTTTTGAATTGGTCAATTTTTATTTCCATGTTTCATCATTGTTTGTCACTTTTAACCTCCACATAAAGGAGTCAATATTCAGAAAACAAGCCAATCATGAATGTACACTCGTGACTCAAGACTCAGTGAGAGATTCAGAGATTCAAATGTGATATGGTTCTGACCATTTCCATGGGTCACACTGTGTTTATGACATGTAACAGAAAATGCCTAAAACTATACCTGCTACACACAGTCATTTTTTCCTCAATACTGCTACAGTTCCTCTACTCAGTATACAGCTGAAGTAGTCCTTTCATTGGGTGTTACCTAAGTCACAAAGAACCTTTCTTTATCAAGGTCACTATACAAAGATAAGTACAATGGATAATAATTTTATCTATGATATCTTCAAAGCAATTTCTCCATTTTGTAAGCATTTATGCTATCTTGTTGGGTTTTTTTCCCAAAGGAAGTAATAGAAGTCCCTTTATTTAAGCTAGTAAAATCTTGATAGAAAAAAAAACATTTAAATCACATTGTGAGGAATGAGCAAGAGAACTGTTCATGTCTCTTTCCCCAAACTGGTAGACTAAGAAAACCATTTGGGGAAGCCACGGAAACAGTCCTCACACTGACCAATTCTAGAATAAAGGTGTGGTATATTCTCAGATGAATCAGCCTACAAAAGTGCTTTCCTACATTGTTTAAGTTAATGTACATATATTTATTTATTTCCTCACCACAGTGGTAACTCAAAAGAAAACTTATAAGCAACTAAAAACCACAGAGTTTCAGTACTGTAATATCAGTAATGCACTCCCTTACAATTGAAAGCAAACATTTGAAACAACTTTACCCCTTTTCTTCCTCATTCTTTACAGATGCCTATTGTTACTGAGCAATTTTAAGCAATCGTTAACTCTAACTAAATTGATATTTTATTGATCACTGAGTTGGTGCCAGGTACCAGGTAGATTCTTTCCCTTTAATCTCACAGAGAAAAAAACATCTTACATTATAGGAAAAGTGGATTTTTTGAAAAGCAAAATACAGAAAGACAGAAAGACAGAAAGAAAGAAAGAGAGAAAGAGAGAGAGAGAGAGAGAGAAAGAGAGAAAGAGAAAAGGACAGAAGAAAGGAAGAAAGAAAAGCAAAATACTTTATCCAATAAATGATATAAACAGTATTTGAACTCAGATCTCCCAACATCCTACCTTCTCCAACATTTCTGTTGTCCCTCAGGTGCCTCAATTAACTTTGTCTTAATTTATCTTATTTAGAATAGATATCATAGAAATATAAATAATAGAAAACAGTAGAACAGAAATAGAAATAACAGAAAATCATAGAAGGAAAATTAAAAAGACCGTCTATGGAAATCAGGGAATTCCACTCAGAAATATATCAGACCCACTTCTTCCTTTCCATTGCTCTTATGTCACGTGCAAGGCCTTCAGAGCTTCTTTCTTCGATGATGAGGGCTGTGGCAGGAAACTATACTGCTGATCACCACCACCTCAGGTCCAGGTAGGGATGGCTGCCTTTGAAGACAAACACAAAGGCCCCTTTTATTTAAAAGTATCATTGTTAATCACTGTGCGCAAAACTGAAACAAGATTTGAACATTAGCTAGTTACAAAGTTTATAAACTTCTGCAAGAATGGTGGCTGGCTTTCACAGACTCCCTTTGGATAGGAATTGGTTTTGTTTGAGGTGGAGCTCCCTTATCACTTCCTTACCTTCAAGAACACCCTGTAGATGTTTTCCCTGTGAATGAATGAACAAATCAGGCTTGAAAATTTTATCAAGGCAAATGTGTAAGCAATTCCTAGCTCCAGGTAGACAATTTGTATCTTTAAGAAACTTCAACTAAAAAAAAGAAAAGAAAAGAAACTTCAGCTGAATTGTATTTGAAAGGCCTGTGCTTTGTCAATAACGAAGATAAAAGTTCAATAACAGACAGTAGAAAATAAATTCACTTCTATTCAACAGACAAGAAATATTCCTTGCATGCAGACAAATGAATTTTCTCTTTATCCACTTAAAAAGATCGTTAATTCTCCCTTGGGAAGCTGACTCTCACTGAGTAGTAACAGGTTCACTTATGAACACAAAGGAAAAAAATAAAAGCAATATTCCAAACTAAAATATCTAAACCTTTTTGCCTGAAACAATAAAGACAAGTTTAGTCGGTTTAAGTTTACAAATTATGACTAGTTTAACTAGCAAAAAATTCAAGACCACATTGTTTTATCTATCATTATCTTCATAAAAGGTCAACCACAGATTATATCCTGACTTTTGCTGGTAGTGATTTGGGCCACTTCATGGTAAGATACCCAGTAAATCTATGAGAATGAACTCTATGGAGCAATAAATAACTAGAGTTCTTTCTAAGGCTTAGCTCTCAGAGGTCTCCCACATTGCTCATTTAATTATATTGTTTCCCTTCATCTTTATCAAGTTTCAAAGTCCTCTGGCCTATATGTATGTAATAAAAGGAAATACTAAGGAGAGCATAGAAAAGTGTAGTAGAGTATGTGGCTATGCAAAACTGTGATACATTCCTCAAAAGTTATAGCAAATAATGCTTGACACAGTAGATTTAGAAGTCATTTTCAAGGTACAAACTAGTTTTCAGTTTTGTTAACTATAAAAATAGAGGGTTGGACCAAATGGCCAATAATGTCCTGTGTGCTATAATCTTTTTATTTAATAGTGACTGGATTCAATTCTTGGATTTGGAGCTGGTTATGAATAAAACTGCTGCTTTACTTGATCAGATTTAATCAGATTTTCATTGAAGTGCAGTGTTGAAGTAGTCATAATATTTTGGCTTTGAAAGGAAAAAACAACTTTTTAGTAACTTGAGTTACCCTAGTTGGTTTCCCTTATTGATTGCACTGCTCTCCTGCAGTTGATATAGTCATAGGCTTTAAAGCACAGCTTTGCTACCAGTCATGTCATTAGATTACCTATTACATTATCACTAAATTAATCATTAATTCCTTTCCAATATAGATATTGTTTTCAATCTACTAATAAATCACTAAAAACTTCTATTTTGTTGATGTCATTATTAAACAACATGACCTTAATCAAATAACCATGATCAAAATAAAATTAATGTCACTACTACTACTACTACCGCTACTACCACTACTACTACTACTACTACTACACACACACACACACACACACACACACACAATCCTTAAAGATTAACCTGGTTAACATGCTATGTATCCATTGATTTGTGTTGGAGATTTTTTTAAATCAATAGTTACCATTAAAACACAGCCCATTTAAATACAAAACCAAATGATATCAAATAGGGAGTAATAACCACTTTGACCTTGTTCTTCATCCAGTTTCTTTCCTACATATTGGATTTTAACTTTAGAGAAAGCAAATAACCACAGGTAGTCCACATACTTGTGCTAGGCATTGGACTTGCTGCTTACATACAGTTTCTTTTCATTGTATACAGTTAACTTTTCCCAATTTGGATGAAAACTTTATCTTTAGAGGAATCAATGCTAATACTTTTGATCTCTTTAAGCCACTTTATTGCCATAAATCTGATGGATTTTGATAAAGGTGGAAATAAGAAGAAGGAATAAAAGAGAAGCCAGGAAGGAGAATTTCAGGTGCTTGAGCTCACAGAGTCACAGGATGAGGAAAGTAGGAACCACTTGCCTCCAAGTCTGAGGCCCAGCAGCCTATAGTCAGGAAGAGGAAGGTCACAGAAAGAAACACTGGGACACGGCACAGAATCCATGGGTAGCAAAACTTCATTAAGCCACTCTCTGTAAAGATCTACAGAACCAGTCACCAATGTGCTGACCGATGTTTGTATCTTTGCATCAACACTGAGGTTCTGATTAATTAATGTGACTCAGAGCTTTCTAGACCTCTTCGGAAGAGTTTTACCTGCTTTCTGGAGTTAGCTGAAGGATATGTTACCTGTCCTGGAAGGCCTACCTCTCTTCAAATCCTCTGAAATTAAATTGGAATCCGCAACTGAGATATATTCAAAAAGAATCACTTTTGTATACAAAGTTAACTGTTATTTGTTCTTACAGACTTGTTTATAAGGTCAATTTTCTCTTTACACAATTAATACTTCAATTCCTGAGCAAAAGCTCAGCTGTTAAAAATCCATTTTGCATAGGAGAAGACTAAAATCTTTAATATTGTTTGTAAACCACTTCATCTTAATTTTTATGAATCATTTCAAAATATATTATTTTACATCTTATATTTACTTCCTCTTATGATGTCCTTTATTTCGCTACCAATACAAGTTCACCTTAAAAGTCAGTTATCTTGGGCAGATATTCCCACCATACAAATTTGTTATCCTTGTGTCATTCACTGATACACATTAAACCATGAGAAGTTAATGAGTGGTATCAAATAACATATATGATTGTATCACTTTTTAATATACTTAACTCTCAATTTGCAATTACTGAAGGATTAGTAGTTTTATACTTCTGGTCCAGTCCAGCATCTTACCAATATTTCTGTGACCCAATGCCTTCCGTCTGGACTTTAAAAACTGGGAAGTTGCTTACCATCTATCATCTTAGAGCTGGGCCACAGTTACTATAGACACCTTCTGTTCTCTCTTTGTCATTTACTTTGCTGATTTTAAAAGTCTTATGTCTCTAGAGGTCAAAGCCTGAATGTTTGAGAGCATCTCTTTATAAGTTACCTTCATCTTTTTATTCCTGTCAACATGGTGATAACAATGTATCATTTCAGAAACACTCATTTTCTTGCTTAAATGGTTGGTTGGTGGTGGTGGTAGTGGTAATGTTCCTGGTGTGGACGTGTGCATAGCAGGCAGGGTTAACTTTATTATTCATTGGTTCCAACTGGCTTCTTTGAGGTCAAGTCACTGAAAAACAGCTGCTCTGGAATGGGGGAGTCTGTACCTGAGAGTGTATGGTCAAAATCTGCCCATTCTTACAGCTACCACAACACTTTAAAGATAATTATTTATCTGTTTCTAGCCCTTTTGTCATTAAAATGAAGGTGGTTGGATAGTTCAGTAAAATAAAGGGGGGGGGGGGGAGACGTTTACCTAATGGACTACCCAGAAACAACTGAACTGGCATTTATCAAAAAATTTTAATGATATGGGAACATCTTTATGATATAATGTTGAGCAAAAAAATAAGAGACATTAAGTCGGATCTTAACTAGGTAAAGAAAAAAATCATACAAAAACCAACAAGATCTGAATCTGCCAAATTTTTAGCCTCTTAGTAGTGCATCATTTGTTTTTCTGCTTTTTTTGGACTTCTATAGATATGACCAGACTTCTATAATCAGCATGTATTCTTTTGATTGCGTGGGGGAAAAAGCTTTATAAAAAGAAAATTAAGAATGAGTATTAATGATCATCATAATTCATATTTTAAATACTTATGCCATTTAACTTACATATATTATCATGAATCCTTATAGCAAATATTGTAAGGTAAGCATCATCTCCTTATTACAGAAGGTAAAACTGAGATTCAGAAAGATAAAACAACTTTCCAAGGCAACTCAGGAAGAAATCAGCAAAACTAAGATTCCAAAACAAGTTTGTCCTTTTTCTAAGGCTATTCTCTTTCCCTTATACTATTAAAGGCATGAATAATCCATGTAGCTTCCACTTCCAGGATATATTTTGAGGAAATACAGAGGAAGAAAAATAGGAACCAGTCAGTTTAAGAATGAAAAGAGGTAGCATGGATACAATTTGGAGTGGATCCAAAGTCTCATGGGACCAATATGCAATAAGAAACTTGATTCTGAGAAAAAAAATTTATAAGATTTGCCTTACGTAACCCATCATGATTTATTATTAAATTACTTTTCTTTTTAACTCTGAGGGAACAAAAATGAACCTTATTTTTTAAAACTTATTATTCTGCATGAACTGATTTGGCATATTACTACAGATAGATATATTTATTTAAAAAAAAAAATTTCCTCTGACAGTTCCAAAATCAGGTCATTTCTGGAAAAAGTCAAGTCTGTTCCTTCAATTGAAAAAAAAATACTTTGTCAGAGACTGAGTGGAGAAACTTATTTGTCATTGATTTGTGATGCACTGAGTAAATTTCAGCTTCAAGTTATTATTCTTTCTAAAGTAGTCTGGTCTTTATCAGTGATTTGAGACTCCCCAGATATAGGGCATACTAGTTTTGCAAGAAACTGCACTTTCTTTCTCCCTGTTATTTTAGTACAACAAAGGCAGTGTATGCACAATGTTTTTTATATCAATTTATATTTCTTTGTATATTAATGAGGGGTTTTCATGGTTTAACCTTGATGTATCCAAAACAATTGGAAGATAGTGATTGAAAAGAGGAAATTGCCAAAATTATTAAGCTTGCACATGAACAAGAATAAAATGAAAGAGAGCACAAAGCTTAATCTACTTTATTACAGCTGAGCATTTCAGTATTCTGGCCTATTAGGAAAAAAGTGGGACTAAAAGTAGGAAAATTTGAAACTGATTATTGGAGAAACAATTGGTATTATATAAGACCTAAACTCATCTGTAAGCATTTCTAGTGTTCAAAATAAAAGATTTACTAATTTAGAATACTCATTCTCTACATTGCTCAGTCAACATGTACTTATTGAATGCCCGTATGTCCCAGAAAAGGCAATCTCAGGTATGTGTAGCCTATAGTATTGCACAGGGCTTCAGTCAGAAAAGTCCAGCATTTGTTTTAATGTTTTGTTAGTGTTGTCTTGAAATTCTTAATAATATTTCAACAAGGGCTTCCACATTTAAATTTTGCCCTGGGCCCACATATTTTATGATAGGTACTGGGTATGTAGCAGGAAACAACAAAGATACAGTTCCTTTCCCCACATCATTTCTAGAAATAATAAAACATTATACAATTAATTGACATGTTATTAGTTATATGATAAGGAAAGTACAGAGTGAATATTGTAAAGATTCATAGTTCAGAAGATCAATTATGCTCTTTAGAAAAAAAAAGTGAAACATAAAATCTACTACCAAAATGATAATGGACACACACTTCTATTTTTTCCCATTGCTTCAATCTTGCTGTAATGAGAGTTGAAATCCAGTAATTTTGTGGTTCATCTTTTTAATTCTGCTGATCTTTATCTTGCAATAGTTAATATACTTAAGGGAAATCTAGGACATCACATAGCCAGAACCCTATCTGTGGCTTTTTCTGTCCTTGCCTCTGCAATTCTTATTCACAGTGCTTGATCTTGTGGTAAAATAAGGTTGTAATCTGGGTTGCACTTTTGGTAATGTTCAAAAGATGAGTCAAAAAAGAGCACTATCATTAGCCCTTGTCATGTGAAGTTAAAAAAGACCTTATCCTGCCAGAGCTCAGGGGAAAGTCTGAGCATATCTACATTTAGCATTTAAGCAGTTGGATTTTTAATAGTGTGTTGGGTCTTTCCAGTTGTTAAGAGAAAAAAGATACTCTCAACATAGGCCAGGACTGCGTGGTGTAGGAATAAACAAGAAAGGAAGCACAGGAAATCTTTTCAAAAAACCTTTGTTTCCTGGTGCCCTGGAATAGCACTGAAGGTAGTATCCCATTTAAAGAATGCTGGTCTCATGATTCAACTCTCTATATTGCTTTCTAAAGCTACTTAACTGTCTTTTATGGTTTCAACCTATTGTTAGCTCCTGATGACACTCTTTGTCTTTGAGTACCATTCTGTTCTCTGTGGGAGTTTTGCATATTTTATATTCATATTCACCAGCATAACAAATCTGATTAGAAAAAACTCCCCAAGATAGAAAAATCTCTTCTGATTATTTCCTCACTATTTGAAATGGACACAGATTCAAAAAAAAAAAAAAAAAAATCCCACATCAGACCATCTCATAGGCCCCTGCCCACCAGAGAGAAAGCAACCTTGACTCAAATTCCAATTTCTGGTTCAAGCTAGGGTTTCAGGATCAACCAGTCACAATGTGACAATCTCTACCCTTTGCTCAAAAGAGGCTTCAGTGTAAAAGTCCTCAGAATATCATTGATATCTTAAAAAAAAGAAAAGAAAAAGAATTAATCTGATTATTCTCTGTGAGTTTGGGGAAGGGCAAAAACACCTGCATGTCTTTAAAGTTCTATAGTAGAGAAAAAGGCCATCTCTCACTACACTCACTGTGTGACCAGATGTGCACATATGTAAGTGTATAAATGAGGTGCAAGGAATTAGAGGAGGGGTAGAGATCATGAATGCAAGGGGAAGGAAAAATCGAAATGTTTCAAATCCTCACACTACCATAATATTTTTTTTCCTACATATATTTAAATCTTCTGATTTTCTAAATTGAGAATCAAACTTTCTTTTTTTTAATGTTTATTTATTTTTGAGAGAGAAAGAGAGAGAGCGTGGGGGAGGCACAGAGAGACAGAGAGTGAGACAGAGAGAGAGAATCCCAAGCAAATTCCTCGCTGCCCTCAGAGAGCATGACTCAGGGCTCTAACCCACAAACCATGAGATCATGACCCTAGTGGAAACCACGAATCAGATGCCTAACCTGACTGAGCCACCCAGGTGCCCTGAGAATCAAACTCTTTCTATTAGAACATGAAATTTCACTTTTGAAAATAAATAGATTAGTATCAGAGAAGAAAACATGGACAAATCCCAAGAATCAAGGATAAGTTTTATCATTATGAACAGAAGGGTTTTAAGGCATCCAATGGAATGTTATGGCCTGAACTGAAATAATGCTATCTGAGCCTGTTGCACTCATTAAAGACGTACTGAACAACAACAAATTAAGTGTGTTTTATTATTGAAGCTTTAAATGCCAGGACATAGTTGGAATCTCCAGTCAGATGAAGATTCTTGAGGCCAAAGGGAGTCATACATGAAATATTTAACTCCTTATGACCATTCCTTCATAGGTACTCCCCAGCCCCTGATTTGTGTGTCCACCACAGCTCCAGCCACTTTTCAATATGCTTTTCTCTCCATTGACCTAACACTGCCTTAGATGGCAGCTTTCATTCTCCTCCATGATTAAGAAACCAGATGTAACCAAATAAGGTAGGAGGAAGAAATGTCCATCTGACGTGGTGACACATTTGGCTCCTTTTCCAAACCAGCTTTTGAAGGATGTATTCCACAGCCCAGGTGCATATGCAATGTCAGCTAAGATCACAATAGAAAACAGGATAAGGAGTAAGAGGTTCTTGATTTTGAAGGCGAGAGAAGCCACAACATATAGGCAGGTGTTTGGATTTTCACTTTGTTAGACACAGTAAATCCATTGAGAATCAGAGAAATTTTAAAAGGATCAGACTTGCAAGCCATCTCTGAGGACTATCAGAAATTTGCTGTCTTGAAAGACAAATCTAAATTACACCATTGTATCTAGCCAAAAAAAAAAAATTGCAAACCATTACTTAGTATTGCAAAACAAAGAATTTTAGCTAAATTTCTGAACTTCTACAATGACAAAAATTGCTTAGCCTTTCTGAACTTTGTTTCCTTCATTTACAAAATGTTTTAAATTAGATTTCAAAAGTTCCTTTCAGCTCAATGATTCTCCATCTCTTTATATACAAAATATAGCAACATCTTAGCAAGGTCTCCCTTCTAGTACCAGATTTACTTCTAAACAGAATTCATTGACAAAGCTTCTAGGAGCCAACTAAAAGTCCCTAATTATCATTGTGACCTTTTGTAGTTTCCGGTTGGAAATTCCAATTTCATTTCCAGAAACAGAATTATTAAATGCTTCATATTCTTACAGATAATAGGAAGAATAAGTAAAGCAAATACTGGAAATTGGATTTCTGAACTCCACAAGGCTATCTGCTAAGACATGACCTAAACCACTGCATTTGTATTTCCTCTTAGTGGTACCAACATTACTTCCTTCTCTTCCACCACCATGGTCTGTGAATCATGTCCAAGGCTGTGTATTTAACAATCAAATGCTCTCAGTTTCTGGAGATAGAATTTTTACCAGAAGAAAGACAGACAGATAAAGTGGTTTGTCCTCACAGCTTTCATAAAATCTGAATATAATAAAGGAAGAATATTTCTAATTCAATAGACGGAAAATTAAACATCATTTACATACTTCTGAGCAAAAAGTTAAGGATTATATCATATAAGAGGATTGAAACGTAGTAAGGTAAAGAGCTGAGGCAATATTTGAGTCATTCAGGTTACCAGCTACCATTTTCTCCCCTAAAAACACGTTGCTTATAAATCAGATTTTATTTTTGAACCATCCTGATCCTTCTTTCTCTCCCTGCCTCATTTGGTGTTTGTAACCTTCACTCTTATTTCTCTCAGATCTTGTCTTATTTCTTCCAAATGAGATCATCATCAAAGTTTAGAAGACAAACTTCCTGGCAAACTCCCTAAAGTTATAACCACACTGACAGCATTTCCACCGCAACCATAACTTTTATCAGTTAAATTAAAATATGGTGACAATTCTAGTTAAATAAAAGCTCCAGAGTTTCGTCTCAAGTGTCAACAAATCTAACATCCAGTTAGGGCAATATCCTGTGTCGTCAGAGTTTGTCTCTGGTATATAAACTAGGGCTCTTCAGCATATTTGTGGAACAGCTGATTTAAAGAGAGAGTTGACACAGAAGAAATACAACGTAAGTGGAAGAATATATTTTTCATTCACCCTGATCTTCTAGGCTTTAGAGAAAACTGTGTACTATACCGTGTACTATACCAGCCATCCATTTTTCTCTATTGTCCACTCCTAGAGTCATTCCCATGATACTACCTTCTATGCCTCTCTCTAAAGTATGCATGCAACTTAGTATAGAGGTACAGACTTGTACAGGTATAGAAAATTGATCTCCTGTCTGACTGTGGGGTTGTGACTAGGAGCAGATAAAATGTCTGACACACCCAGACACAGCTGAGACTTTTAGTTATGCTTAGTTGACAATTTTCAGGCTAGAAAGGAATACATTTAACAGTCATTGTTAGCTCTTGGCAAGGGAGGCTAGTGACTGTGAATCAGAAATTTACATTTGAGGGGCGCCTGGGTGGCTCAGTCGGATAAGTATAGGATTTAGGCTCAGGTCACGATCTCAGAGTTTGTGAGTTTGAGTCCCGTGTCAGGCTCTGTGCTGACAGCTCAGAGCCTGGAGATTGCTTTAAATTCTGTGTCTCCCTCTCTCTCTCTCTCTGCCCCTCCCTAGCTCATGCTCTTCCCTCCCTCTCTCCCTCTCTCTCAAAAATAAATAAACATTAAAAAAAGAAAGAAAGAAATTTGTCACCTGAGCTGGGTATAATCTTGACAAGAGCCAAATTCTAGAATTGATTTGAAATATGAAGGAGTGTTTTCTAGGTTTATATTTACACAAATTTCATTGTTTTACATTATCATGTCCTAAAGACGATCAAGGAAACATCTCTAAAATCAAGCACAGAGGTGGAGAGGCAGTTTTTTAGAGTGTGAGGCAATGCCAAAGTCAAGAATAATATATTAGTGCTTCTGTAACTTACTATAAAATTAAGTTTAAAGGTCTGTGTTTTAAATGACAATTTGTTTAAATGTATTCAAAGGCTTACTTTATTCCTAGTTAAAATTCAGTTTATTTTTAATATCTATGTGTTTATTTTTTTAATGCTAATATATACCCAGGAATCAAAATTCAAAAGGCAAAGAAGATAAAAGTAAAGTCTTCTACATGAACAGACACTTCTCCAAAGAGGACATTCAGATGCCCAACAGACACATGATATGATGCTCAGCGTCCCTCATCATCAGGGAAATACAAATCAAAACCACACTAATATATCACCTCATGTTGGTCAGAGTGGCTAAAATGAAAAAATCAGGAGACTCTAGATGCTGGTGAGGATGTGGAGAAATGGGCACCTTCCTATACTGTTGGTGGGAATGTAAACTGGTACAGCCCCTCTGGAAAGCAGTGTGGAAGTTCCCCAAAAAATTAACAATAGAACTTTATTGACCTAGCAATAGCACTCCTAGGAATTTACCCAAGGGATACAGAGTGCTGATGCATAGGGGCACATGTACACCAATGTTCATAGCAACACTCTCAACAATTACCAAAACATATGAAAGAGCCTAAGTGTCCATCAACGGATGAATGGATCAAGAAGATGTGGTAAATCTATACAATGAAATACTACATGGCAATGAGAAGGAATGAAATCTGGCCATTTGTAGTGGATGGAACTTGAGGGTGTTATGCTGAGTGAAACAAGTCAGGCAGAAAAGGACAGCTACCATATGTTTGCATGTATAGGAGGATTAGGAGGAACTTAACAGAGGACCATGGAGGAGGAGAAGGAGAAAAATAGTGGGGGAGAGGGAGGAAGGCAAACCATGAGAGACTCTTGAATACTGAGAACAAACTGAGGGCTGATGGGGGTGGAGGAAAGGGGAAGGAGGATGATGGGCATGGAGGAGGGCACTTGTTGGGATGATTACTGGGTGTTATATGGAAACCAACTTGATGATAAACTATTTAAGGAAAAAATAAAAATTTTAAAAAAAATTTAAAAAAGCAGAGTCTCCTTTTCTCACTCGTGCCCCAACCACCCTGTTCTTTACCCTCTTCCACCCTCATCCCCCATTAACTACTGTCCCCTTCTTGCCTGTCATTTTCCAAGGTCTTTGGTGCAAGTCCACTCATACAGATTTATCTTCCCTCTCTTTGAACAAATGATGGCACCTCATATAAACTATTCTGTCCCGTGATTTTTTCCTTTAATATATAGCTGGGAGGGTTTTTTTGTTTTGTTTTGTTTTTTTAATATACACACACACACACACCATTTATAGAGAGCTTCCTCACTAGTTGTGATGGCTATATAGCATTCCATTGCAGGAAAACCAATACTTTGTGTTGAATATTTAGAGTATGCCAATCTTTTGTTAATTATGTTGAATGATATGAAATGCTGCAACTGATAATCTTATATTATCACTTCCTAGATATACAAATATATCTGTAGGGTGAGCTTCTAGAATTTGAATTGTTAGCTCAAGGAACATGTGTTTTAGAAATTTTGATAGATCTTAGCAATTTATACATAGACGAGCCTGGTCAACTATGTTCTCTCATCTGTTGATCTCTATAAATCTGATATGTAAAAATATATGACATTTCTGACAGAAGTGAAGTTGCAAACCTACTGCAAGAAAGTGTAGAAAAATGTGGACCTGGGGAGTATGGGCAAAGGGTAGCTGGAAGAATGGGACCAAAAGGAGCAATAGGGGTGGTTTCCTCACTCATGGCATGTTTATGGTAGTTAATTCCTATGGTAGAATTGTACTCCCATAAATTTAAACTTAATAAAAAGCTACTGAGAGTATTTTACATTGCCATTCTTACTTCTACTTGAGTTCCAAAAGAAATTGTCAGTGTGCTTTGTTAATAAGCTGACTGGTAAAGTTATTCAAATTTTAAGGAAATTCTTGTTGAGTGACATCGTTGCAGACTCTAGATAAACGTCATTGAAAAAGAGAGATTTCCTGCCCTGGGGTGTCTGAGCGGCTCAGTCTGTTAAGTGAGAGGCTAGTGTCATGATCTCATGGCCCGTGGGCTCGAGCCTCACATCAGGTTCTGAGCTGACAGTATGGAATCTGCTTGGGATTCTCTATCTCTGCCTTTCTCATGCTCTCTCTCTGTCTCTCTCTCTCTGTCTCTCTGTGTCTCTCTCTTTCTCTCAAAATAAATAAATAAACTTTTTAAAAAAGAGAGAAAGATTTCCTGCCCACAAGAAGTTTACATTCTTGTGGGACCAGACAGATAATAAACATGAAAACAAAAAGTGAAGAATATAAAAGAAATAAAGATGAAATTAAAGACAGCTTACAAAGCATTCTCTGTTTATTCTTGTGTTCCTAAAGCTCATTGAACTCATTTTCAAAACAACCTTTCTGTGTATCCCAAATGAGTTCATTAGCTATGATATGAGTAAAATAAATCATTCAACTGGAAAGTCTGTAAAGTACAGTCTATTAAATTTCTGATCCTTTGTAGCATGTTAACAATTTGCTAGCATTCTAGCCTAACATGTATCTCTAAAAATGTAATAAAAAGTGTACATGAAAATATTTGATTACGCATCCTTCCTTGGTCAAGAAATGAGTTAAGTGATCTGGCAAAATATGCTTTTCTAACATGAACAATGGTTCAAATTAGACTAAAAGGGGAAACAAAATAGAAAATAGAAACATCAAAAAGTACAAAAATAAAATTTAAATAATTTTAAAGTGGGAGCAGAAAAGCAAGAAAGGCTTAGAGAAACTTCCAAGGGCATGAATTTGGCAATGCTTTAATTGTAAAATATGATTAATGAAGATGACAGAATTTGGAGAACTTAAAAGTACAAACTGTTTACAGTCCTAGTCCAGGCATAACTGCTGGCTAAATCTGTAACTGTTGAAGATTTCACCACTGTTTTCTTATTCAATCTTCAGCCAAGTATCCATTTCCTTTTGCTCTTAAAGCCAGATTAATGACATTTTAATTTTCACATTATCTCTTTTCTCTCCTACCTACAGTTTCAGGAATAGTTTATCTAGCCAATAAATTAGAGTTGAAAGTAGTCCAGGGAAAATGGGTGATAAACCAAGGAAGATGATTGTCAATATTATTACTTCAGATGCCCATAGTGTGTTAAGTATCTCTCTGAAGTACTCTTGCTCTTCAATGTGTATGCTTATCTCTTCTTTTTCTCCCCCACTAGGATGGGGGAGTTCCATGACAGCTGCATCCTCCTCTGTTTCATTCAACACTTAACCCCAGTACCTTTCAGAGTGAAGAGCATATCATCAGTGTTCAAGAAATATTTGTTCAACAAACAAATCCAAAAATGAAATATTGTTTAAAAAATACACTTAAATTCTAACTTAAATTCCTTCTCTGCTACAGCTTAAAATTATTTTCTCTGGTTTAACCTCCAATGGAGAAAGAAACATTAGTTTATCATAATAAAAGAAATGATTCCTTAATATTTTGATAATGGACTTAAAATCCACATTGAAGATATGGGTTGGTACATGTTTGTTTGTATGTTAATATTAAGGTCATCTCAATCTAGAAATTTTTGGTAACCAAATCTTTTTGGAGGATACTATAGGTCACAGAATACAAAGGTTGTTTTATTTGTTTTTATTATTTTTAGTTTAGTTTAGTTTTTACAGAGACAGAATGTGAGCAGGGGAGAGGGGCAGAGGGGAAGAGAGAGAGACTCTTAAACCCAACGCAGAGTTCAATCCCACGACCTTAGGATCATGACCAGAGGTGAAATCAAGAGTGAGATGCTCAACTGACTGAGCCACCCAGTTGCCCCTATTTTATTATATTTTTTATTTGTTTCCACCTTCACATGTTTTGAGAAGACTTTAGGCAGCTTTATGGATCCATTGGCATGTTTGTTCTTCTTATTATTAAATTCTCAAATTACCTCACCTGTTGCTAGACACATAAAAGATCCTCAGTACATTGATGAGAATATATTGTTTACTCAGAAAAATCTCTAACTTGCTCAATGACTCTCATGGAAAATGATGAAAACAACTTCTAATGTTTAGCTTTTCTCCTGTGGTTCTTATGTTGACTTTACACATTTTTACACCTTCCAAACCCTCTCATGTATACATGTCACTGATCAATCACCATCAACTATTTATGGAGTCCGGTCCAACCTAATGTTGAATTCTGGCTAACATCAGGTGCTGAAGGAGATAAATTCATCCTTCTAAAATGTTGCATTATTTCTAAAGCCGTAAAAGGAACATAACATTTTGTGAAGCACAAAATGTCCAACTAGTGAGCAACTTGGTCCTTTTGAGATCACCAGATATCTCATATGTAAGATTTGAGGTTACATTGTTTGCAAAAACAGACCTTAACTTCAGAAGCTTGTGAATCTCCCATTGTATTATTGCAATTTTGTCTGCTTCTGTTATGCTCAGCAACTTACAAAGAAATATTATATGCATAATGATGATACATGGAAATCAACATGACCTTCAGCTACACAAACCAGTCTCTCGGTGAAAATCTGTAGAAACCATAATGATTTAGAACACTATAGAGAATAATAGTTGTAAAACAGAACACTTAAGTGACAATTGTGAAAAAGAACTAGGAACTTTTTCAATCCAGAGCCTGTATTTTAAAGATGTCGACAGCCAGGATATCAAAACAAACCATTTGTGTTATGTCTCCTGTGTCTATTCAAGATGAAAAGTTCAAGGAAATTTGCCAGGTATTTTAAATAAACACTGCTGGTTAATGTCCCTATAACAGAACAAGCAAACCTTGACATTCTATTTCTGATAGGTAGAAAATGCTTTTCACATCCAAAAAAGTAAATTCTCTTACATAAATTACAAATTTCCTCATTAAAATACCTGTATTTTTAAAAATTCCTGGGGCGCCTGGGTGGTTCAGTTGGTTAAGCGTCCGACTTCGGCTCAGGTCATGATCTCACGGTTCGTGGGTTTGAGCCCTGCATCGGGCTCTGTGCTGACAGCTAGCTCAGAGCCTGGAGCCTGTTTCAGATTCTGTGTCTCCCTCTCTCTCTGATCATCCCAAGCTCACATTCTCTCTCTCTCTCTCTCTCTCAGAAATAAATAAAACATTTAAAAAAATTTTTTAAATAAAAAAAAATCCTCAAGAAGGACAATATATGAGTGGCCACCTAAGACACAAAAGGAACTATTTTTTTTGTGTGTTCTAAGACACCACTAGTAGTATAATGCTCCAAAAGTAAAACAAGATCTTAAAAGTAACAAGCTACAGTGCACCATGCCCTGTAGCTCTGCTCTAGAATGTGAAAAGGAGAGTGTCTCTTATAAATGTATTATGTCCTCATGACCCCCAAGAACGAACATGCTAAGTGTCATATGGATTTTATTTATTTAAATATTATAACAGCCACCTAAGGATCATTCCCACTTTATACATCAAGAAACTGAGACTTAAAGAAGTCAGCCATGCAGCCATGAAGAGGTGATATTCAAGATTTGAGTCTACTGCTATCTGACTCTAAAGGATGTTCTTTACTTTCTCCTTCCTGCTCTTTCCCAAGGTTGTATGTGCTTAATAAGTGGGTTACTTTATAGACATTTTTCTTATTGCACTTTTTGGTACTACTTTGTTCATCGTTATTTACTTCTTAATCTCTTCTTCTAAAGTTTGGATTTCCTAAGGGTAAGATTTGCATCTTATTTATCTCCATAGCCTCTGCACAACTCATAGCTTTGTCCCTCTTGAAGCAGGTACTCAGTGATAGTTGAAATGAACTGAAGGAACCTATTGACCTCAGGTCCTATCAGATGTTTCTAAATCCAAAATCAGAGTCAGGTAATACTTTGTTAAATACCTTTATATAACTTTCACATGATAGTCTTTAAATTAAACAAAATAATTAGCTTTTCAAGAACAGCAAACTAATGATTAAGGATAAGTGAAGAATCTACACACACACACACACACACACTCACTCACTCACTCACCATGAAAGGAATATTTTCTTTTTTATAAAAAGGAATATCTCTAAGTTGGTTGCTAATTTCATAGCATTACTTTCCCTAAAGGGTACATGTAAGGCTCCTTGAAGAATAATACAATATTTTGATAGATACATAGCTATGCAGCCAAGTGTGCAAAGTTATACTTCATTTCTAGTAAGCTGTTGCTCTCAAGTACAAAAATGAGAGAAACTGGCTATTCCTCAGAAATTAATTTTGCCACTCCTGTTGTTTAAGCCAGATTCTCTTCTGAAGCAGTAATTTTCCTTCAAGAGGAGAACATTCTCTGAAATTTAAATCAGTATTTCATAAGTGTGGCCCTTGTCATTACTTGGCTTGCTTGTTAAATAGGACAATTCGAAAGCTCCTCCTTAGGCATGGTGAATCAGAATGTTCTTAGGTCATGCTCAGAAATCTATTTGACAAGTTCCCTCAGTGATTCTGATGCTCAGGAAATTTGAGAACTGCCTGGTCTAACCTGATGAAATCTCCTCCTTCAAGGCTTCCTGTTCTCTGGGGTGTGTACTCTCCAGTCTGCTGCAGAAGATCTCAACTTTAACAACCTAAATGTAGTCTCAAATTACAACCTAAGGCTGGACTTTCAAATTATTGCAGGCTGCTGCTGTTTCCATTGGAATGTTTTAATCCATGAAACAAGTTAATTCCATCTCCAGATACTTGAGTGAAATTCATACAGAATAACTTTCTGCTGACACTGTCTCTGAAACCTGGAATACATCCTACCAACATTTACCTTATCAGACCCCTAACATTACCTAGATATTTAGGCTGTATTAGCCCCAAACTGAAGCTTCTGGACCCCACCATTCTGCTTTCGCTTGTTATTCTGATCACCAAATGATCCTGACATCATGATATCATTTCTTGTCTACTATCTTCTTGTCACTGCCAATGTCCATTCTTTCCATTATCCATAGATCCCTCTGACCACCTTCCTGCCCTCACTGAAATGTTTCTCCCCTGATGACCTCTCTTCTAACAGACCCTCTCTCCAGAAGAGGGAGCTCATTCTACCACATCACACTTCAGACTTTACAGATTATGTCAACCTTCCCCTCACTTCTCTATCCTTGGAGGTTCATGTTATCTGTCTCGTGAATATTTTTCTTCTCAAATGCTTCTTGACAAAATAAGTGTCTTCATTCATATGAATCATTAATTTATTCATTCATTTGGTAAAGTTTATTGGGTGTTTAATATGTGGCAGGTGCAGGAGATAAAAGATAAATGATAGACTGGTATGGAAGACATATTGTAAGGAAATGCTCATATTGTGTTGTCATGTTATAATAATATAGACTCTACTGAAGAATGTAATGTTATTATAATAATATAGACTCTGTTGAAGAAATGATCACATCCATGAATTCAATTAGAGCCTTAGAATTCCAAATCTTACCTCCAGTTCAGATGTCTCTTTCAAGAACTTTCTGACACTGATTGCCAACTCTGATGAAACATCTAAAGCCAAAGTTGTAAATACTTTCCCCTGAGTTTCTTCTCCTGGATTCCATATCCCTCATCATTAGAAGTCATGCAGATTCCTAAATTATAAACTACAGTACAGGGATAGAAAACTCAAATGGTTACAGAGGAAAAATAGAATCCACAAGTGAATGAAGTAGGGCAGTGGTAAACAATTGGGAATGGTGGAAACTGGCAAACAGAAAATCACAGCCTCATTTTTAGGAGATAGTCACTGCTCCCTTCCTAACAATTATTGCAGCTTAAGAATAAAGGTTGCTACATCTCACAATTTTTAATAATAACCAGGGAATCCAGATATTTGTGAGCAATTTTGGGGGTTTTCTAACATCGTTCAGCCAGCTCAGCAGCACCAGTGCTGAGCTCTGGGTGCCAAAAGCTCTGGGTGAAAGGTTGTTAGGAAGCAGTGTAGACATAACATGTTAAAGTTTCCCACCCGAGGGACTATTCATTAATTATAAAAAGGAAATGGCATCTTCATAATGGAGAAGTCTGACATAGACCTTTTTGAGCAAGTGATCAAACTTAACATCAGCACAAGTAAGAGGACAAACTGAAATTGTGTGCCCCTGATTTAATTCAATGGGAAGTGCACTACAGTCCCACTACAGTCCCAAAAGTTTTAACCTGAGGAGACAATCAGACTAATTAAGATGAGGGACAACTATAAAATAATGAAGTGGAACTCATCATAAATGCCGCATACCATCACAGAGGACAAAGTTGAGACACTGTTTCACATTAAAAGAGACAAAAAAGTCATGATAACTAAATGCAATGTGGGATCATTATGTGGATCTTGGATTTAAAACACACACACACAACATTGTTGAAGCAATTGGGAAATTCAAATATGAATAGCAGAGAAGCTAATATTAATATATCATATTAAATTTCTTGAGTTGGATAATAGTTTAGAGATTTTTTTCCCAGAAAAATCTTTTCTTAGAACATATATTCTAGAGTATTTAGGAGTAAAGTGACCAGGTGTTTGAAACTGCTCTCAATTGACTCAGAAAAAGAAAAAGTGAAAATTAAATGTAGCAAAGCTAACAATTGATGAATATTGGTTAAATGTGGATGTTCTTGAACAATTGTGCCTTTGCACAATTTTGTTTTCAAAATAAAAGGTACCTAGACTCAAAACCAAAACCAAAAACCAAAACAAAACAAAAAGCATTTTTGTTGGGTCCCTCACCCCTACCCCCCAAAATCTCCAAATATATAAGCCTGTGACTGACAGGCAGTTAACCTACAGACCAACACTAGTTTGCACTTGGTTTAAGACATATCCCATCCACTTTCTCATTTAATCTCCTCTCCCGTTCTCATGCTGAAACTTCTCCATCACTTGCTCACTTCTCCTAACTTTGTAATCCCCACTTTCCAACCCTAGTCCATGTGTTGATAATTTCTAACTTGCCCTACCACAGTCACCCCACCTCCTACCAATCCATGCTCCATACCCATGTCTTTTTCTATAATACAATCTTCCTAATAACCTCTTACTCTCCAGTACCCCTAAGAAAGTAAACTTATTAGCATTCAAGTAAAATGACCTTCACAGCTTGTCTCCAGACTGCATGTGTCCCCTCCTTTTCCATAATATTCTCTACACATGACTCAAAACTGCTTAGTAGTCCCAAATATACCACACAATCTTATTCCTTTGCTCAAATTGTTCCTTCACTATAGTGACTTTCCTTCCCTTATTACTCTAGCAAATTCCTATTCATCTTTCAAGACCCCTGTCAAAAATCAACTTCCCTGTATATCACTCCTCTCCTCTGGAAGAATGAAAGGATTCTTCCTGTGTTCCCATCCATGTGTCTATTGTACTATGGTCTTTACTGTGTGTCTGTCTTCTCCTTCAAATTGTCAAGAACATTCCCAGGCCTAGAAGAACACCTAGTGCTTGGGAAACTGTGTAAACGTTTGATGAGTTGATTTTTGTTAATTGCTGTATTCAGGCTGTTTTGATTTCAGTACTTTCTGTGAAAAAGCTCACTTATTCAGAAAAGGTTAAAGCTGGGTACCCTGTCAGAAGGAACTAAGCATTAGAAAGAAGGTAATTGAAAACGAATTGACAAAATGTTATGCAGAATTACTTGTTTCCAAAGCAAAATTAAGTTTCTGGGCCTATCTTAGATGCAGAGAAGATAAATCTTAGCACTGAGGCCTTCAAAGCATGACAGGAGATTTTTGCTGCTGTGAGGTGTTAAAGGCTTAGCTTCTCTCCTTCCAAATGTCTGTGCTCTCAAGAACTCTGTTTCTTGGGAAATTCTAAACACATTACCATAGCCTTTTCAATGCAAGGGTCTGTTTCCTGTAACCCTGTGCCTCCCTTCAATTAAGATCAAACGGAATTTAACGTTTAGCGGAGCCACTACTCTTTCTCAAGTTAATGTTAATTATAAGTCTGGTGGATGCCTTGCAGCGTATTCTCAGACTATCTGATTTTATGAGCCGTCAGGGCAAAGCTTCAAGGAGACTGAGCATTCTGCCTCTGTTATTATCGTGTTTGCCTGGAACAATACATAGGAATTTTTTCTCCCCAGGAAACCTTCATATAAGTATTTCTTATATTGAAAACATTAATCTATTCTTGAGGCTAAGAATAAAATTGTCTATTCACTTCTACTATGTTCTTGAGGTAATTCAAAAAACCTGGATATTTTATTTTTATGTATTAATGTGAAATTTGCTACCTTAAAAGTAGATATTGAGTGGCGCATGGGTGGCTCAGTCAGTTAAGCGTCCAACTTCAGCTCAGGTCATGATCTCACTGTTTGGGTTCGAGCCCCACGTCGGGCTCTGTGCTGACGGCTAGCTCAGAGCCTGGAGCCTGTTTCAGATTCTGTGTCTCCCTCTCTCTCTGACCCTCCCCTGCTCATTCTCTCTCTCTCTCAGAAATAAATAAAACATTAAAAAACATTTTTTTAAAAAATAGATAGTAAAACACTTTACTACTGTGTTAAAGGAGAACAACCATTACTGGATCCAATTTCAGAATATGTGACATGTTCAGTGAAGGTCATTGGCAAATGTCAGAAGTGGATACACACAAGAGGTCAAAATACCTATTGTCTCCTTAAGCTAGAGTTTGCGAAGAGGTGGGTGATTTAGGTTTTCCAGATAAAATGCAGATAAACAAATTCAAATGTAACTAATGGTCCTATATCTTTATTCACTAGACCTGTCAACACTAAGTGTAGGCTGGTTTTATTTAGTAAACATACTGCTTTTTAAAACCAGAAATCAGTTAAAGACGAAAAATGGAAGATAGAGCAACACTGGGTTCACATTCTTGCATTACATCAGCTGGAGCTGAGTTTATATTGCCCATTTTGTGTATGATCATTTGCTCTCGGCTTCAGTGCAGTCACCAATTGCCCGGTTCCTGATTCCTGGATCCTGTAGACATGAGTTTTCAAACCTGGTCTAATCCACTCTTTATGTTTACAAACTATGCGTTTGCATACACCCACCAATGGTGTTATCTGCACGTGATAGGCATTTGACCATGTCCAAATTCCAACTGAAAGCAGGAAATTTTATTTTTGTGCACATTTGTATTGACTATACACTGTTGCATCCCATCACTTATACTAAAAAAACAAACAAACAAACAAAAAAAAAAACAAGTGATGTTTCACATACTCTACAATACTTGCTTTTTTTTCCAGAACCTCCAGTCAGTTCAGCCTCAGCCCTCAGCCCTAAGCATTTTAGGAGCTAGCATGCCACAGTGGAAATGTGAGTTTGAAATGAGAATGGTGAGTATTTTATTCCCTACTCAATACCTAAAACAATTCTGTGACCTAGGAAGGTTATTTAATCTCTCAACATCTCAGTTTTCCCATCTGAAAACTATAGAGGTTGGACAAACCAAGATGGCTTTAAGTCTATATAGCTGTTAATAATGGATGAGTCCATGAAGTTAGTTTATAGGCAACACTTTAAAGCTCTAAAATCAGAACATCACCTTCTGAGGTAAACAGTTAAGTAACTTTCCTGTATTACTGTAAAAGTTTTATGATATTGGAAAACATTTATCTATTGTCAGACTTGCATAGCATCACTGCAGGATTGCTAGGAGACAGTAAATATTTTTACAAGCAAAAACTCTTCACTCTTTCCTACTGCTATCTATTGCAAAAAAAAAGTTTACACAGCTAATGGTTCATACCTCTGTTATTGTCTCAGAACACTAGATATACCTTTTAGAGATCTAAGTTGAGGAAAAGGAAAAAAGCTGCTTTTAAGCATTTAATTTCTTTAGCAGAAGGCAAAGGGACTGTGTAGACACATTTCAAAATAAAATAATGTCATTGAAGAGCTATCCCAAGCAGAGGCTTGGGTGACTTAGATCTATCTAAAACAGCGGCTTTTGAAAAGCAGGGAAGTGAAACCGTCTTCCAGACTACAGAGACAAGACCACACCTGAATACACCCACTCTCTCTTGGAAAGGATTAAACACTTACCTAATCATTATAAAAACCTCCCTTGATGCAAACTAACCAAATTGCCTCAACCTCAGGGGAATACAATTAACACTTTCTCAATAGATGTACTTATCTCCCCTCACTGCTTTTCCTCCTAGGTTCTTATAATCATAGACCATCGCTTCTCAAAAAGCCAACATTAATCCTACCTTCTTTCCCACAATTAACTTCCAAATTTAAATTATTCTGTTGTAAAAACTAAAGAATGAGCCAGACAAATGGTATCCTGAAGAGAGAATTGTTAGCCATAGGACCAGGAAAATACTTCTAGTTTATTAAATTGCTATCTTTAAAAAAATGATAATAAGCCACTGTTATACTTAGTAATTATATAGAATTAAAAGGAACCAAAGCAATTAAGGTGAAATGGGAGAGCACAATAGAAGTTGTGATCAAAACTCACAAAAATGGGGCGCCTGGGTGGCTCAGTCTGTTAAGCATCTGACTCTTGATTTGGGGTCGGGTCATGATATCACGGTTGGTGGGTTTGAGTCCCATGTCAGGCTTCGCACTGACAGTCCAGATCCTGCTTAGGATTCTCTCTCTCTCCTTCTCTACCCCTTCCCCTGGTCCTGTGCATTTTGTGTACATGCTCTCTCTCTCTCTCTCTCTCTCTCTCTCTCTCTCTCTGAAAATAAATAAACTTTTAAAAAATTTTTCAGAAAATTTCAAAATTTTACAGTGACTTTATTCTGCCTGTTATTTAATTTTAAAAAATAACGGAAAATATAAACTATCCCAATTATTAGGATCTTAAAATAGATTATACGTGCAACATTACTTATTATTTGTATCTGTAAAAAGTTGTAAGAATAAAAACTTGGTTATGACTATTTTGAAACCAAAAAGGGCATTAATGCAGGTATGCCATGCAAGTATATAAAAATATTCTAAAACAAAGGAGCATTCTAAACTCAACTTCAATCTACCTCATCTCTGCTTAATACATGTTTGACCACTTGACAATGAAATATAATAAGCAAATAAAAAACCTATCATCTCAATAGAAAGATATCATGTCAATACACTGTCACTCCATAGTTAGTATATAGCCAAGTCAGTAAATATTAGCTTTATATTGCATTTGCATATGTGGTAGTAGGCTGAGAAATGCCTTGGAAAAATAATAAAATTTCTAATTAATAAAGGTTAGAAAAAATGTTGGAACAGCCTAATTGAAAGAATAGATAACAACGATGCTACAAGTTCTATTTACAGTAATATCCTATGTTGGTACAGATCCTCAAAAGACAATACTAAAAGAATCAACTTCGTATGATACTTAACAGAGAAACTTTCTGACCCTTTTCTTTTTCTGTAAAAAAAAAGGAATAAGAATTGTGATTGCTTTGAGATAAAGTATAAACAATTATACACACATACACACTCTTAGAACACTGCTTGGCACAGAACAAAACAAAAATTTCTGGGCATCTGGCTAGCTCAGCTGATAGGCACACACTCTTGATCTCCAGGCCATGGGGTGGTTGAGTAGAAGCCCCACACTGAGAGTACAGATTACTTTAAAAAATGTTTGTTGTTGCTTTTTTTAAATACTACCAGTAATTAGTACAATTTTGGTTGGTGGGAAGACATAGCACGAGGAAAAAGGCAGATAAGAAGAATCTTTTTCTATAAAAATCTCTCTCATAAGAGTACTAATAAATGTTCCATGTTATACTGAAATATATTGTCTTTTGGACTACCTAAATAGCAATCCAAATTCTGACATTTTTAAAATTTGATAGAGAAAATAAGACATGATACCTTACTAGAGCACATGAAGGTAGATCCACAAACATCTTAAGAAATATAAAATGGGATGTGGGAAACGAAGGAAATAGCAAATATTATTAAATTCCTTTAGAGCCTGCAGCCCGTTGGCAAATACTTGAGGTAGGCAGAGTAAGACATTTTTTCAGAACTCCCTATTGTCTTAATGTTAATGCCTTGCTAGAGGGAAAAACAACCTGAGGTTAACAACAGCTAGGCCTCCAGTATCCTATAAGTCTTCTTAGGCATATGAAAATCGTTTTGGAATCTTCCCCTTGACTTTACCTCCTCCAACTCCCAAATATATAAGCAGTCTCTCCTCATGGTCCCAGGCAGCTCTCCCTGCTCAGGGGTCCTGTCCCGTGCTTGAATAAAATCATCTTTTTTTGCACCAAAGATGCCTCAAGAATTCTTTCTTGGCTCTTGGCTCTGAACCCCCATCACCCCAAAACCCATCATAAACCACAAAAAACCTATACTATTTTTTGTTAAATGTGAGTAAGAAAAAAATGATAAAAACAGATATACTTAGGAGGTGCCTGCGTGGCTCAGTCGGTTAAACATCTGACTTCAGCTCAGTTCATGATCTCAGAGCTGTGAGCTCTAGCCACGTCAGGCTCAGCGCTGACAATACGGAGCCTGCCTGGGATTCTCTCTTTCTCCCTTTCTCTTTGCCCCTCCTCAACTCCCTCATGTGCATGTGTTCTCTCTCTCTCAAAATAAATGAACTTTAATAAATAAACAAATAAAGATATACTTAGTTGTGGGGCTCATTATTATACAGTTGTCTACTGTTTAACACCCTTCAAGTCACATAATTACACATTTCAAATATGTCTAAAAAGTAAAATATATAGTTTATCAACTTTTCATTATTACAGTCATGTGAGAAAATGAAAGTGTTTGTTTATCCACGAGTGAAAATATTTACCATTGGTTCCCACTTTGTTTTAAATAGCGTAAAGAAAAGAAATTCAAAGATACAAGCAGAGTACTTATCCTTAATTTAATGCCTTAATTTATAAAGAACACAACTGCCTTTATGAGTCAAAGAACAGTACAGAAATTTCCTCTTCAGCAACCAGGATAAAACTCTTGTTGAATATTGGAGATGACCTGTAATAGAAGGCAAAAGGAAAATTATTTAGGAAAAAAAAATTAAAACTAGACAGGAAAAATAGAAAAGGAGTAAAAGAGAATCCAAGCTAATGAGTATGTTCAGAATTGTGGATACAAAAAAAAGAATGGTTTTGTTGATGATGCTTAATAAAGGTTAATATGTTTATGTGTTTGTTTTTTATTTCTGAGAGAGAGAGAGAGAGAGAAAGAGAGATAGTGTGAGCAGGGGAGGGTCAGAGAGAGTAAGAGATACAGAATCTGAAACAAGCTCCAGGCTCTGAGCTAGCTGTCAGCACAGAGCCCGACGTGGGGCTCGAACCCACACCGTGAGATCTTGACCTGAGCCTAAGTCGGATGCCTCACCGATTGAGCCACATAGGTGCCCCAAAGGTTAATATGTTTAAACAGAAAAATTAAAATCTCAGTTTTCTAACTCTGGAAAATCAATAATAATAATAAGTACAAGATGAAATGTCCAGGAAAGTGAAGAGATTAGAATCAGACCAAAGGATGTGTTCTGTAATGGCAGGTTTAGGCTTCATTCTCACCCTGTAATTCCCGTTGAATTGTAAGTGAAATGAAATCATCCTGGTAATTCACAGCGGTGGGGTGAGAAGAATTGACACCGTTCTCACATGAGTAACAAATACTAAGTGTGTGAATATAGTTACCGGTCTGTGATATTGTAAGAAAATTTTTAAATTTAAAAATAATAGAAGTTACACGTGAAAGGACTGTTCTTAGAGCAAAGAAAAAGTCAATTAATATTTAGTTGCATTTATTTGTTTCTAGGGTTTCAACAGCAAAACACAGGTTAAGTTTGATCAACTACACAAACATGTAAATGTTTCCCAAGTAAAAGTGGTCTCCCTGCAGGGGGGTAGCATTACTTTAATTAGGCCTTCATATTTTGGAAATCATAGATGAATTTGAAATTAAGAAGTCATAGATTGGTGAACTACCTCGAAAGAGACTGAAGGATAACTGTGGGGATAATAGATTTGTGTACTTTTTTTTTAATATTTGGAACTAGCAAATTCATGTGGCACAGCTATATTCTATTCATGTGGATTCTTCATGAAAAGTTAGTTTATGATCGGATTACTGAGCAGTTATGAATTATATGATTGAAATATTTAATGACACTATATTATAAGAGTTTGAGGGATGAGATATTTGACTCAAGACTTTCTTCACATACACCTGATCTTTGTAATTTTGTCTTCTGTTTTCATGCTAAATATCTCTTTTCAACTTGAGCTTCCCATGCGTTTTACATTTGACTGCATTTGAATTTCCTAAACATTCCAATGAGATTACACCCAGAATACTTTGTTAGAGTTTTGGGTGTTTCCAATATTTTCAGTTAGAAAGTTAAGCCATCTTTTGTTTCCTCCTACAGATATTTAATTTTATTAAATAATTGTGGATTTTACTAGCTTCACTCTCAGAGGCCATCTTCTTTCCGTAATTTGCAAGTTCTTGGAATAGCACACCTTCTTTCTAGGCTTCACTTACAAATTTTATTTTTGGTCACACAGCAACCTCTCAAGTGGAATTTGAGTGGAAAGAAAAAGTATATACTTTATCTCATTTAATTAATAGAAATATGCATTTTTTGCATTATACTACTCAAAATATCCTTGTATCCCCCAAACAATATATCTACATAATGTGAAAAAATGAAAATGCAAATATTAATAACTAAAAGTATATCCATCCATAAAGCTAATAGTGCTACCATCTTGACCTACGGAACCCAAGCTGGGAAGCAGATTTGGGGGAAAAATGATTTATTGTATTTTGAATGTGTTCTCTTTGCCTTCCTTTGAGATATCTGAGTATTTTCCAGGAGATAGTTCTGAATGCAGATGAGGGAGTAGTTATTGATAGTGGCATATGTGTCCCAAGGATCGAGCAAGAATAGAAACTGCTTCTTGAGTTTACCAGTTTAGGTCATTGCTGACTACATGAGAATGGTTTCTCTTGGACATACAGCAGAAACCAGATTTCAGTGGGTGGAAGAATAAGTGGAACATGTTTAAACAGAGTACAGAGGAGATTCTTTCACAAAGTTTCTGAAGGGGAGGAAAGAGAGGACCAGACTGTTGTTAGACAGAAGCTGAAGTAAGGTTACTTTTTGGTTGTTTTGTTTTGTTTTGTTTTGTTTTTTGTATTTTTGTGGGAAAGACTTGGGCATGTTTAAATGGATAAAACTGGATAAAAGCCTAAAGTAGAGGTTGAAGATACTGCAGGCCGTACCTTACAATATTAACATTACAAATATTTACAGATTAAACAAGTTTATGTCACTTTACTCATTACCCAAATCTAAAACAAAATTGTGATGTTTCTTGAGGGATAGTTTTAAAAAACACACACAAACAAGTAGTGGTGAATGTGATAAGCTCAGGAAGGTCACAAAGGGGGGTTAAGAGTCATAGATGGGGTGGTTTTTTTGTGCCAGTGGCAGACCATTGCATCTTCTGCAGGTGGGACTGTGTGCTTCTCCAAGCTTGCAGAGCTTGGTGTGCCCAGGGAAAGAATCTTAGGATCAGACCTCTGTGCTGGTTATAGAAGCAGACTCCTCTTTCTTCTTGGTTAGCAATATGTGCCAAAATGATTTTCATCCACCTTGGGTAGTTATCTGAAGAAGCCTTCGAATTCATATCTTTGATTTTTCTAGAGAACAGCTACCCATATTTAAAGAGCCAAACCCAAATATATGAAGATGCACAAAGGAAACAGAATTCAAGAACAGCTAACTCTACGTCAGAATACAACTTTGGAAAAAGAAGTCATGCAAGAACTTTGAAACCAAAGCATTCAAAGAGAGAGAGAGTTAATAATGAATGAAGACTGAAAAGACCTTTCTCAGCTTATAACATTTTAATATTTGAAAACTTCTGAAAAGCTAAAGGTGGTTCACCATAGGTGAAGCTGTGCCTGTAAGTAAAAACGGAGAAAAATCTGTTTAGTCTCAAAAATAAGGATATATTCAACTTGCTAAAGATAATAAAATGTGTTATGATAAAATGAAATCTTAGAAGGAATAACTGAAGTTGGATATGTTAAAAAAGAAATAGGTCCAAAATGGAGTCATCTGTCCTAAGTTCCATGAATGAAGTCACTTATGCCAAATTCCTTGGGCAAACCAAGACTTAATACTTAACCTAACTTTTAGTTTCAGCCTCACCCAGGAGTGGAATTTTAAAACACTCAATTTACAATTTCCTGATCAACACTAATAGAGGTAATCTGTATGATAGACGCTATCCCTTCCCCCATCAAAAGGTGACCTGTCCTGAAATAATCCTTTCTTTTGTTTATGACTTCTTTGTCTCTATTCACATTTGCTTGTAAAAGGCTTCCATTTTTAAAAAATTTGTGTTTAATGTTTATTTATTTTTTGATAGAAAGAGAGTACGAGCAGGATACAGGAGCAAAGAGAGAGGGAAACACAGAGTACAAAGTAGGCTCCAGACTCTGAGCTGTCAGCTCAGTACAGAGCTCAACACGGGGGCTCAAACTCACAAACTGCAAGATCATGATCTAGGCTGAAGTCACTCAAGTGTCCCCATCAGTGATCTTTAATGGTACTTTAATCATTGTTTTGGTGTGTCATAAGCCACACCCACAGAAGATGGCAAACTTAATCGATAAATGTGAGTGTTCTGACTGTTCCACTGACCAGCCATTCCTCCATCTCTGTTTCTCCTTGGAATTCTCCAGCCCCTGAGACACAGCAGTATTCAAATTAGGCCAATTACCATTTGTAGCAACATGGACAGAACTTGAGGGTGCTATGCTGAGCAAAATAAGTCAGGCAGAGAAGGACAAATACCATATGTTTGCACGTATAGGTGGATTAGGAGGAACTTAATGGAGGACCATGGGGGAGGAGAAATGGAAAAATAGTTGGGAAGAGGGAGGGAGGCAAACCAGGAGAGACTCTTGAATGCTGAGAACAAGCTTGAGGGCTGATGGAGGTGGGAAGGGGAGTGATGGGCATGGAGGAGGGCACTTGTTGGGATGAGCACTGGGTGTTGTATGGAAACCAACTTGATGATAATTTATTTAAGAAAAAATAAATAAATAAAAATTAAAAAATTAAATTAGGCCAATTAATAACCCTACAATGGCCTTTAAATGTTCAAATGAAAGCAAATGTCATCCATTTCTCACTTTAAACCGAATGCTAGAAATTACTGAGTTTAGTGAGGAAGGCATATCAAAAGCCAGGAGAGGCCAAAAACTTGACCTCTTATCCGAAAGAGCAAAATTGTGAATATAAAGGTAAAGTTCTTAAAGAAAATGAAAAATGCACTCCAGTGAACATACCAATGTTAAGAAAGCAAAACAGCCTTATTGCTGATATGGAGAAAGTTTCAGTGGTCTGCATAGAAGATCAAAGCAACCACAACATTTCCTTAAGCCAAAGCATAGTCCAGAGGAAGGCCCTAAATCTTTTCAATTCTATGAAGGGTTAGACAGATGAGGAAGCTGTAGGAGAAAAGTTTGAATCTAGCAGAGATTGGTTCATGAGGCTTAAGGAATGAAGCCATCTTCACAACAGGAAAGGATGAAGCATCAATTGCTGATGTAGGAGTTGCAGCAAGTTACTGAGATCTAGCTAAGACAATTAATGAAGGTGACTACACTATACAACAGATCTTCAAATATATAAGACAAAATAGTCTTATATTAGAAAATCCCATCCAGTACTTTCAAAGTTAGAAAGGAGAAGTTTGTGCCTGACTTCAAGTTTTCAAAGGACAGGCTGATTCCTGTTAGGGGCTAATGCAACTGGTGACTTCAAGCTGAAGCCAATGTTCATTTACCATTCCCAAAATCCTAGGACCCTTTTATTTAAGTTTATTCATTTATTTTGAAAGAGAGATTGAGAGAGAGAGAGAGAGAGAGAGAGAGAGAGAATGCACATGCCCGAGTGGGGAGGGGCAGAGAAAGAGGGAGAGAAAGAATCCTAGGCAGGCTCCATGCTGTCAGTGCAGAGCCTGATGCTTGGCTCGATCTCACAAATGTGAGATCATGATCTAAACCAAAATCAAGAGTACAACACTTAATCAACTGAGCCACCCAGGCACACCTGAAATCCTAGGACCATTAAGAATGATGCTAAATCTACTTTGCCCATGCTTCATAAATGGAATAACAAAGCCTAGATGACAGCACATCTATTTATAACACAGTTTTCTGAAAATTTCAAGCCCATTGTTGTGACCTAATGCTAAGAAGAAAAAGGTTCCTTTCAAAATATTACTACTCATTGACAATGTATCTGGTAACCCAAGAGCTCTGATGGAGATGTACAACAAGATTAATGTTGTTTTAATGCCTGCTAACATAATATCCATTCTGTAGCCCATGGACCAAGAAGTAGCTTTAACTTTCAACTCTTATTATTTAAGAAATACATTTCATGGGGTGCCTGGATGGCTTAGTCAGTTAAGCCTCTGACTCCAATTTCAGCTCAGGTCATGATCTCATGGTCTGTGAGTTCGAGCCTCATGTTGGGCTCTGTGCTGACAGTACAGAGCTTGCTTGGGATTGTGTCTCTCCTCTTTCTCTGGCCCTCCTCCTGCATGCACATTCTTTTTCTCTCTCCCTCAAAATAAATAAATAAACTTAAAAAAATACATCTCATAAGGCTATAGCTGGTATAGATAGTGATTCTTCTGAAGGATCTGGTCAAAGTAAATTGAAAACCTTCTGGAAAGAATTCACTATTTTAGATGCCATTAAGAACATTAGTGATACATGGGAAGGGGTCAAAACATCGACATTCACAGGAATTTGGAAGAAGCTCATTCCAGCACTCATAGATGACTTTGAGGGGTTCAGGACTTTAGGGAGAAAGTCACTGTGGTAGAAGATGTGGTAGAAATAGCAGGAGAAGTAGAATTACAAGTGGAGCTTGAAGACGTGTGTGAATTTTTTGCAATCTCATGATGAAACTTAGAACAGATAAGGAGGTGCTTCTTATGGATGAGCAAAGAAAGTGTTTGAGATGGAAAGTTCTGTAGGAAGATGCTGTGAAATCTGTTGAAAATTGTTGCAATCTTATGATGAAGTTAGAACAGATGAAGAGGTATTTTTTATGGATGAGCAAATAAAGTGGTTGGGATAGAAACTTCTCTTTAGAAAGATGCTGTGAAAACTGTTGAAATGAAGACAAAGGATTTGGAATACTACATAAATTTAGTTGATAGAGCAACATCAAGATTTGAAAGGATTGGCTCCAATTTTGAAGGAAGTGGTACTGTGGGTAAAATGCCATCAAGCAACATCACATGCGACAGAGAAATCTTTCGAGAAAGGAGGAGTCTAGTGATATGGCAAACTTCCTCATTGTCTTTTCTTAAGAAATTGCCACAGCCACTCCAACCATCAGCAGCAATTGACATCAAGGCAAGACCCTCTAGCAGCAAAAGATTAATGACTTTGAAAGCTCTGCTGATGATTAGCACTTTTTAGCAGTAAGGTATTTTTAATTAAGGTATGTATATTGAGTTTTTAGACATAATGCTATTGCATCCTTAATAGTTTACAATATAGTATAAACTTTTATATGCACTAGGAAAACAAAAAAAAACCCATTTGATTTGTTTTATTGTGATATTTGTTTTACTGTCGTGGTCTGGAACTAAACTTGCAGTATCTCTGAGGTATGTCTGTATAGATGCATATATCTTTCCTGAATCTGTCCATTAAAAAAGACTAAGGCAGTGATATCTACATAACAACTTGAAGAAATAAGTGATTCTGAGGCTGGGGTCAGCAGAGTTAAATATGAGCCATGATTATCTTGTGGTGCCAGAACATAAAGAATTGCTCAGAAAATGATAGAGATGTGTAAGAAAGACACAGGAGCTAGCTTGAAGGGGTAACCACAGGCCAAATTTGAGACAATTTGACTATCAAAATGCAGACTGCAACAAATGAATCTGTTACAAATGTAGGACATAATCTCTCTGGAGTAGGTGCTGAGAAAGGAGCTGACCTAAGTAACTTTGGAAAACAATATTTTGATTGGAAACCATCAGGCTAAAGACAAAAGAACTGTGCATAAATATTGTACTCTGGTTTGTAAACTTGTTTTTCACTAGAGTGTGGTTTATCAATTCTGAAAGTATGTTACTTTTGTACTAGGGTTGAACAAATAAACAAATTAATGTTAGATTATGGGAGCCAGGTTTCTCACTGCCAGAGAAAGAAAATACAGTCAAGTGGAGAAGTCTAGAATGAACCACGTGGTACTAAGTCAGTTGAGACAACAGTTTGAACACATGTTTAGGTTTCTAGATACATGGAAAATAAATAGATATATAGATGATAGATGATTGATAAATGATAGATAGATAACTTTAGGTATATGTACATACATCAGTTAATATACATGCATATAGGGGCGCCTGGGTGGCTTAGTTGGTTAAGCGTCTGACTTTCGCTTAGGTCATGGTCTCGCGGTTCGTTGGTTTGAGCCCCGCGTCGGGCTCTGTGCTGACTGCCAGCTCAGAGCCTGGAGCCTGTTTCAGTCTGTGACTCCCTCTCTCTCTGACCCTCCCCTGCTCATGCTGTCTCTCTCTCTCTCTCCTAGAAATAAATAAATAAATAAATAAATAAATAAATAAATAAATAATAATAATATACATGCATATATTCCTTAGCATTGTTCACTAGAAGTAATGATATCCCAATAGCAATTGGGAAACTTGAAACCAGATCTTGGTTTTTAATGCCATTCTCAACAGAAGGAGAAAGGGCTTTTCTAGGACTAGGGCAAAGAAAATAGAAGATGAGCCTGGAGCATGTTTCAGAAAGAAAGTAAATAAATGCTCAAAAAAACCTGCAAAAGAATACAGTCTTATCAAAACACATAGGAGCCAATGTGAAAGATCTCCCTTTGGCCAAAGCTGAATAATTTGAGCAACACGATAAATACCATCCTGTTGGATTATAATCCAAATTATAAAATAAATATACAAGAGTTCATAGCGATATAAATAACTGAAGAAAGAAAGAAAGGAAAGAGATAAATTCTCTTTATAGAAAAATTATAAAAAATATATGTAGATATTTCCTTCCTGAAGATGCAGGCTAATCCCGTCTCTCTCTCAATGTGAACTGGATTTACTGATACCCCCAAAGGATAGAGCATGGAAAGGGAAAATTGGTAATTTTACAGTGGAAAGAACCAACAAAGACTATATTAACCAGGTCATCAAGACACTGATGATAAATTATGCTAATATCATATACTCCCTGATTTAATGTGATACTGTTGCTAAGTAAGAAACATTATTTTTCTTAGGAAATGCACACTGATCATTCAGTGGTAAAAGCGTATGATATTAACATGCTATTACATGGTTCAAAAAAATATACGCATCACATATATGTGTATATATATATATATATATATATATATACATACATACAACACAGAAAATGACAAAGAAAACATGGCAAATATTAACCATTGGTAATTGAGATGACAAATCTACTGAAATTCTTTATACTATTCTTGCAGCTTTTCTGAAGTTTTAATGTTTTCAAATAAAAAGCTAACAAAATTTAAAAATGACAGTTTTTATTATTACAATATCAATCAATACATGGTCATCTGAAACAATTTTTGAGAAGTAAAACCAAAAAATTTTAGAACGAGAATAATACCCATCGATTATGAACATTTCATACTTTAAAGATGCATTTACCTTTTTTAAAGGAACCCTATTAGATAAATTGATTATTAATCTACTTTTTTCCTGTGTTGTGAATATTTTGTCATATCATTATAGTTCAACTATTTTAATGACTGAGGGGGATTTCATTATAGGATTATTTCCCCAATTCCCTAATGCTACTTATTCAGATTGTTGACATTTCAGCATAATAACCAACACTGATGTGAAACATATTTGCAGCTAAATCTATTCCCACATGCATAAATATTTTCTGAATATGATTTTCTACCAGCTATCAATTTTTCTGTTAAAAAATAACATTATAAATAATAAATACTTTTCTACATATAGATATATACATAGAAAAAAAATTCAACAACACCTAGGGGATCTACAGACCCCAGTACCTTAATTCCATCCTGTGGATGTCATGACTATAAAAATGTGTTGTTTTTAGTTCTGGTGGTTCTAACTGGATTATAATTTTAAACCACAGAGCCCTTCTTCTTTGTCTGTCTACTTCCAGATATGAAAGGTGAGAATTAGTGCACTTAAATCACCACCCACCTTTCTTCCCCCCTCTACCTTAAAAATTATACTATAATCTTGGATTTATTATTAGTGAACATGAACCATAAGCCAGGCACTATATAAAAAGGAAGAGTATCAGAGAAAGAATAAAGGAAAAATAAAAATATTTTATTTTTCTTATTCTTAATTGATCTATAGATAACTATTCAAAATAATAAGAGCAACAATGTATTGGGTGATTATACTATGCAGATTAAGAATAGGAGAAGGAAATTAAAAATATTCTGTTTTTTTTTAAGTTTATTTATTTATTTTGATAGAGAGAATGTGCAAGCAGGCTCCACACAGTAAGCACAGACCTGATGAGGAGCTCAAACTCATGAACCGTAAGATCATGGCCTGAGCTGTAATCAAGAATTGGAAGCTTAACCAACTGAGAATACTCTGCTATAAAACATGTGCACTATCCATGAAACATTATGGTGTTACTCAAAGATGGACTTACTTTGCTGTAAATGTATACTGCAAAGTCTAGGACAACTACTAAGAATGTTTTAAGAAGTAAAATTGATATACTAAGAGAACAGAGAAAATGGGAGTCATGTAAAATGCTCAGTTAATACCGGAGAAGGCAGAAAAGATTAAAAAAAAAAAAAGGGAAGACAGAAAAGAAACAAAAAACAAGGACAATGAATAGAAAGTAGTTACAAATATGGTAGGTATTTTTCTCCCATGTGCTCAGTAACAGAACTATCTGCTGTAGGGTGTTGCAATGATTACCTTTTCTTCTGTTTGGATCACTTGTGTCACCAAGTGCCAAGGATTCTGATACTTAGAAGCTGTCCTGCTGCTGCTGGTGATCAGAAAAGTGGAAAGAATATATTATATTATGTGTATCTTAAAGCTGTAGTGAGGAGTTCTGGTGAAACTCTTCTTTCAGTTTTTATCCCCCAACCCTTCTTTCTAGGAAAAAGCACGAATTCATGGAAACTGGGTCAAATGATTGTCTGAAGGACAGACACATTTTTTTTTCTCAGAATCACTGTCCTTTCTTTTTCTGAGATAAAGTCTTTAAATCAATCTTTGTTTATTCTGAGAAGCTCTTATAGGTGGTGGGAAGCACTGGTGACCAACATGAATACAACCAGTTTCCGCCCTCAGTAACCTCACATTCTAGCAGAAAAGGTAGAGAACAGAAATAGACATCATTATGTGGTAGTATAATAGATGCTATGACAGAAAGAAACATACAGTAGAAGCACAGAGTAGAAGTAACCCAGACTGGAGAGGCTATCAAGATAAGTCTTGAAAGGTGGGGAAGTGTTAGTTAGGTGAAGAAATATATTATAATAGACAATGTGAACAACATGTTCAGGAAAATGGAGGTGAGAGAGAGCCTGGCATTTTTAGGGCTGTGGTAACATTCTTAGGGTAATTTCTTTTAAAAAAAATTTGTTTTGGGGTGCCTGGGTGGCTTTGTGGGTTAAGCGTCCGACTTTCGCTTAGGTCATGATCTCGCGGTTCGTGGTTCGAGCCCCGCGTCGGGCTCTGTGCTGACAGCTAGCTCAGAGCCTGGAGGCTGTTTTAGTCTGTGACTCCCTCTCTCTCTGACCCTCCCCTGGTCACGCTGTCTCTCTCTCTCCTAGAAATAAATAAAACATTTTAAAAAAATTTTGTTTTAAGTTTATCTATTTATTTTGTGGGAGAAAGCAAGCAGCAAAGGAGGGAAGAGAGAGGGAGAGAGAGAGAGGGAGAGGGAGAGAATCCCAAGCAGGCTCTACACTGTCAGTGCAGATGTGGGGCTTGAACTCACAAACTGTGAGATCATGACCCAAGCTGAAATCAAGAGCTGGATGTGACTGAGCCACCAGGCGCCCCTAGGATAATTTATTTTTTTAAATTTACCTGGTTACTTTTACAATGTGGCTACTGTCTGGGCCTGCATCTCAATCTACCAGGCATCTATAAAGCAAGGGTACATAGTTAAAGTTCAAAGTGGAATCATGTCTGAGGAAAAATCATTGTAAAAGCATTGCTAAAAAGAGAATGCAAGAAATAAAACAAGGAAGAAGAAAAGAGACAATACCTAACTCCCTTCCCCACCAAATGTCAGGAAGTAGGTGTTTGGTTCTGGGTCAAGAAGTGGCCTTGGAAGATGGAAGATACAATCAGGCATGTCATGCAGAAGATATTTGCACTAGCATATTTGTGACCTGAGAAATACCAATACCTGGCAAGTTAAAATATGAGAAAATATAAGACTTTGAGAGCAACTGTCAAAAATGGCAGGTGCCAGCTTTCCTAATATTTGATTCAGTGAGTTCTCATCCTTTGCTGCAAAAACAACTCCAGAAATTATCTGATGATCTGACCTGTGTTATCCTTGGTCACTGGGCTGACATAACATGCAGGATGTTTGGCAGTTAAGAAGACAGTCAGTTGTATTATTTAAGGAGCATGCTTTGGGGTCCCACATTTCAGTGTCCATAGAAAATCTAGCTAATTTTTCTTTAATTTTTATGTCTACTTTAATACATAGTGTCCTACTATGAGTTGAGAAATCAGCCAGTGATCCCTAAGCAGACTTCGATGTCAAAATCTATCATACTTCATCTTGTGAACAAGTTAAACAAGTTGCAATCTTGACAATATGTACCAACAGCAATAAATTGTAAAATTAGCATGTCAAGGAGAACACGTCAAGGCAGACCATAATATAATTGGTCATCTAAAGTTCTCTCTGCAATGAGACTGGATTTTGAAGGAAATGATTTTTTAGAATGTCAATGAAAACGCATACTCTTAACTCCTTGCCTTTCTTTTCTACTCTGCTCATTTTTTTTTTAATTTTTTTTTAATTAATGTTTTTTATTTATTTCTAGGAGAGAGAGAGACAGCGTGACCAGGGGAGGGTCAGAGAGAGAGGGAGTCACAGACTGAAACAGGCTCCAGGCTCTGAGCTGGCAGTCAGCACAGAGCCCGACGCGGGGCTCGAACCCACGAACCGTGAGATCATGACCTAAGCGAAAGTCGGACGCTTAACCGACTAAGCCACCCAGGCGCCCCTCTACTCTGCTCATTCTTGATCAAGATTACTAAATCAATAATGTTTTTGAACTTTTACCTTGATTTCATAAGCATTATTATCTCTAGCTTTCATAAGCATTATTATCTCTAGCTTCACATCTTCTCACTTTTCCCCTGGATTCAATCCAAAAGTCAGCAAAGTGTTCTCACCTGCTGCTTAAACCACAGCAATTCCCATTCAGAGCAGTTCTTTTCTTTTGCATTATGTCCAGGTGATTTAGTACAAAATAATTTATTTCCTCAAATTAAATTTTGAACTAAATGAAGGTATTGAGTAGATTTGCTTTCTAAATATGTTTTCAGAAAGTTTTATGTGGAAAAAAATTAAATATAATATATTGCTTCAGAAATTATTGGTTTACGTAAGTCTTTTATGTCTGGTAAGAACCTAACCCAAGCTTTTGATATAGATATACCTGTTTTGTTTTTAAAAGCTTAAAGGATCTAAGGTAGCATCTGGAAAAATAAGTAGATAAGAACATTTAATAAAAAAAGATTTCAAAATCCTAGACTGAGCTCTAAAATGCCCTTCTAGATAATAAAAGCTATTCTGAAATTAACATAACTTTTATGAGGCCATTATAACGTAGTACTAGACACAATTCAATAAAACAGACTTGATGGACCAGAACTGACTCTATTATATGTAAATTATAATATAATATAACATAAGAAGCACCACAAATCAATGAGAAACAGATGGACAATGCAAAAAATTGCATTGGCCAAAAAATTCAATGTCATAGGAAGGATGGAAAGAGACAATTAGAGACTTAAGAGACACAACATGCAACATATGTACTTCGGTCTCAGAAGCAAAGAAATCAATTGTAAAAATACACCCTTGAATTCTTAGGGAAATCTGAATATGGACTGAGTATTAGTTAATATTAAGGAATTATTTTTAATTTTGTTTCATGGGATAAAGGCATAGTAATTATATGTACCCATTTTAAGAGAGAGAGAGAGCACGAGCATGGGAGGGGCAGAAAGAAAAGGAGAGAATCCAAAGCAGGCTCTGCACTGACAGCAGGGCTCAATCTCACAAACTATGAGATCATGACCTGAGCTGAAATCAAGAGTCAGTCGCTTAATTGACTGAGCCACCCAGGCACCCTGGTAATTATATATTTTAAAAGAAGGTGTCTTTCTCAGAGAATCATACGAGATTATTTATGGTGAAATCACCAGATCTCTGGGATTTGTTTTCAAATATTCCAGATTAAAGAACAAAAGAAGGGGAGAAGAGGAGAGATGAAATAAGAATACAGAATGATCATTGGTGAAGTAGGAGAATTCATTATATTGTTCTTACTATTTTCCTACACTTTTGAAAATTTCCATAGCAAAAAAATTATTTAAAAAAAACCACTGGAATCAGTTCTTCAGATAAAATCTCCAACATCATAATAGGAAAAAAAAAGACAAAATATTTTTCTCCCATCCAAGTACTAACCAGGCCCGACCCTGCTTAGCTTCCGAGATCAGACGAGATCGGGCGCGTTCAGGGTGGTATGGCCGTAGACGACAAAATATTTTTCTAGAGGAAGAGAGAAGAGCTACAACTTCCTAGCTCTTCACCCTTTCCCAAGAGAGCCCCTCAAATGTATCAGTGGAACATGGCTTGAAAACTGCTGCAGCTCCTTGGTTCAACTCCCTAGGCTAACAGCATAGGCTCTTTCCAAGCATCAGAGTTTCAGAGTTGACTGTTCCCATCCCACAACTGACCTGTTTATAAGAATACATATTGTACTCACCTCCATGTACAATCACCTCCTCCTACCTCATCAGGTAGTAATCTTCCTTGCATTCACACTGACCTTACTGCTTCCCTTGTTTTTGATGACTAAGCACTTGGTAAATATGTTCCTCACCTTTTGATTTGGTGTCCTTTTGGGTAGAATATTTCACCGTAGCACTAACCATAATTTTCATAAAGGACTGTTAAATTGGAAAGAAAATACCGTTGAGGCAATTGGTCAACTATTCAGAAAATTTAGTATATGCCTTAACATACATTTATCAAACTTTCAAAAGCAATAGTCAAATGTAAAGTAAAAATAAAAGCATAAAATGAAGAGTTAAGATAAAATTGTAGTTGAATATCAAATCTCTGTGTGAAACATAGGATTTTGTAATCTTGAAAGTCAAGATCAAAATTTTTTACTATAGAGTCTAAGAAATTTCATACCAACAACATACCAATGTTTTAAAGTTAAAAATCACATAAAAAGCTAGAAAAAGAGCCAGTGGAAAAAAAACCCAAGTGGTTAAACTTTTTATTATAAAGAGAGCTTTTCAAAACACTAAGATCACAAAAGAGCAAAAGGCAAATGTCATAAACAGTCATTTTATATGTGAAAATACCATAAGCATAGCTATATATAGATAGATATTATTAATGTCTCTATTAAGTTAAAAATGTAAAATAATGAGCTTTACTTATTAAAACAATACTAAAAGGTATCAAATATAATTCTTGCTAAGTTTCAAAAAGCCTTTATTATTTAAAAAATTTTTAAAAACTTATTTTGAGAAAGAGAGGATGAGCACACATGCAGGGAAGAGGCAGAAAGAGGGAGAGAGAGAAACCCAAGAAGGGTCTGCACTGTCAGCACAGAGCCTGATGCAGAGCTCAAACACACAAACTGAGAAATTGACCTCAGCCAAAATCGAATGCTTAACCAACTGAGCCACCCAGACGCCCCTCAAAAGGCCTTTAAAACTTTGACTCTAATTCTTAATATTTATCCTAAAGAAACAAATGTTAAATTTTAAAAAATGAACAATGACGGGGTGCCTGGGTGGCTCAGTCAGTTGAGCGCCATCTTCGGCTCAGGTCATGACTTCAGTTTGTGAGTTCAAGCCCTGCATACATTCTGTGCTGACAGCTCAGAGCCTGGACCCTGTTTCAGATTTTGTGTCTCCCTCTCTCTCTGCCCCTTTCCTGCTCATGCTCTATTTCAATGTCTCTCTCTCTCTAATATAATATTAAAATTTTTTAAAAAAATGAACAATGTTCATTAAATGTTATTTATAATAGCAAAAAAATTGGAAACAAATTACTGTTCAACAACAGAAGATTAATTAATAATGGCTCAAATGCTTTTGAAAAGATTCTGTTATTAAAAGATAATCTACTGAGTGGGAGAAGATATGTGTAAATGATATATTTGATAAGGGGTTAATATCCAAAATATGTAAAGAACTTAGACAGACAAAGAAATAAATAAGCCAATTAAAACATGGGCAGAGGAACTGAATAGATATTTCTCCAAAGAAGATATACAGATGGCCAACAGACACATGGAAGATGCTCGACATCATTAATCATTATCAAAATGCAAATCTAAATCACAATGAAATATCATCTCACACTTGTCACCAACACCTGTGTTGGTAAAAAGAAAGCCTCACACACTGTTAGTGGAAATGTAAATTGATGCAGCCACTGTGGTAAACAGTATGGAGGTTCCACAAACAATTAAATGCCATATGATCCAGTAATTCCATTACTGGGTACCTACCCAAAGAAAATGAAAACACTATTTCAAAAAGATATGTGCATTCCTATGTTTTTATAGCATTATCTACAGTAGATAAATATGAAGCAACCCAAGTATCAATCTATAAATAAATGGATAAAGAAGTTGTGATAGATATATATATAGGAAATATTACTTGGCTATGAAAAAGAATGAGATCTTGTCATTTGTGACAAGGTAGATGGACCTAGCAAGTATTATACTAAGTGAAATAAGTCAGACAGAGAAGGACAAATACTGAACAATTTCACTTATATGTGGAATCTAAAAAACAAAGCAAAAGAATTTAAATAACCAACAAAAAGCAGAAACAGACTTACAAACACAGAGAATAAACTGATGGTTGCCAGATAGGGAGAGAGGGGTGGAAGGATGAGCAAAATGGGTGAAGGGGAGTGGGAAGTAACAGCCTTCCAGTTATGGAAACAGAAAGTCACAGGGATAAAAGGTAGAGGTAGGAAATATAGTCAGTGATAGTATAAGATCACTGAACAGTGATGGCTAGTGACTGCACTTACAATGAGCATAGCATAATGAATAGACTTGTTGAATCACATGATGCTGTAAACCTGAAATAAATGTAACATTGGATGTCAACTGTATTTCAATAATAAAAAAAATTCAAACTTAAGAGATTCTGTTAATGCAAAAATGCTTACATTTTATGGTTAAGTCTAAAAAAATTGAAGGATTAGGTTTGCATACAAAACTGTTCCTAATAATTTCAAAATAAAGGCAAGCTTATTTATAAATACAAAAAATATTAAAACAAAATCTCTATATTTAGTCATTCTTTCCTTTGGATATTGAGATTATGTGAGGCTTTTTTCTTTTTCGTTAACTATTAATTTTTCAATTTCTTTCAAATTTTCTCTAATAAATTTTCACCACTCTTATAATTTTGTTAAATACTTTTTGGAAAAGATATATGCGGTACTTACAGTGTGAACAACTAGTGTTTATTAGGAAAGAATGACAAAGAAGTTGGGCAATCTAAGCTGTCCCCAGATCTTCACAGTGATATAGTGTGCTGTAATGAAGTTTATCTTGTCCTTTAATTACAGAGCTTTGTCTCAAGCTGCTAGCTAGGCAGAAAGTGAAAAGGAATTGCTGAGTACACATGAGATAGAAGTCTCTGGCAGAGGTCTTCATCTTCCCTTGGACCTTATGAAAGATAACACTTTATGACATATAACACCAAGAACTGCCATCATAATCAAGACTTTTAATAATTACGAGCCAAACATAATGTCAATCATACTACGAACCATATGCTGATTATGAGGAATGGTGAAATATTTGAGATATATCATGTAGGGGGAAAAGGACATTCTGCTAACTAAAATGTTTCTTTTAATTTTAAATACATGGCTAGGTTGTGTGTACAAAAATTGCAGTGTTGCTTGTAATACTGATGTAGTAGGAAAAAATAAAATACCCAATAACAGAGGAATAATTAAATATTATACAGAATATTCATTCTGTAAAATGTTATAGAGACATTAAAAATGAGGTAGGTCCATATAGTTTTACATGAAACTTTACCATAGAGAATAAATGATTCATAAGGAGCATGTATATGTGTATAATTTGGTAACATTTAGGGGGTGGATAATAAGGGACCTTCACTTTTTTTTACATACTTCTACCTTTGTTTGCATTTTGTGATGAAATGGCATTGTTTTTATAACTAAAGGAAGAGAAGAGGAGAAAGAGGAAGAGGAAGGAGGAGGAGGAGAAGGAGGAGGAATCAGCAGTGACTGTACCAACAGTTACAGCAGCAGCAGAACAAGGAAGGAAGGAAGAAGAGAAGCGAGGAAGGAAAATAAGAAGAACTTGGAGCTGCTGCCACCAGAGTCATGTAGGGCTGTTCTCTAGGCTTGACCTTGATTATCCACAGAGAGTATCACACTATAGCATTATCTTAGTAAATTCATTGTAGGCCAGGGTATGGGTCTGAAATTTTGCAACTTGAATGCGCATTTACCAAGAGCTGATCTGTTTGTGAAAGGTGAGGTGAAAATTTCCTCCAAATATGAAGCAGATATAAGAACTTGGAATTAGAAATAGATGCAAGTATTGGACTGGAGCCTTATATTCTCTGATCAGCCTAGTCCCCTCTACAAGGCCATTTGGGACAGCAGAATACTTAAAAGAATACAGACATGGTTTCAGATCTTGGCTGGGCCATTTACTTTACTTTACTGGTCAAGTTACTTAACGTCAGTTTACTCCTTTGTGAAATGCAAAAAAGGTGATATTAATATCCTGAGGAGGGAATTGGATGAGCATAGAAAAAGAAGGAAGAGATTTGATGCGAATGGTTAACTTCAACTTATGCAGGTTTCCCTAATGAAGATACCTCTGGTTTAGAACTAGAGAGGTGTGTGTGCTACAATTGCATTCAGAGATTAGCAGTCAGTAATTGTGAGGAGTTACTGTTACTTCCATGCCAGACAAAATGCTAGGCACTGATGGCAACAGCAGAGAAAAAGACAGAAGAGGCTCTCTTTTTCATAACAGTTGAGTATATGCAGGAAGTCACACACTGAATCATTTAGTCCATGTGATAAGAAGAGGGCAAGGTGCCATAAAGGGTATAAAATGAGCATAAAAAGAGAAAGATTTGAGGAGGAAGCAAGATTTCAGCTGAGAAATGAAGGGTGAATAGGAGGTAGCCATGTGAAAGGGGAGGAGCAATGTGATCTGAGCAGAGGAAACCATCTGTGCAATGACCACTGATGGGAAGAAATCAAGAGTTTCAGAGGTACTGGGAAAAGTCTAGAACAGCTGTGGCTCAGAGAGCCCTGAACAAGGCAATGAGACAGAAGCCCAGCTGATGTAATGTCTGAGAGGCAACTGAAGGATTGTAGTCATTATTTCCATAAAGACAAAGGGAGCCATTAAAGATTGCTAAACTGGAAATGCATCGTTCTTTCCTTCTCTATTCTTCTTTTTTTATGTTAATTATAATGCTCCTTCTAGCTACTGTATGGTGGAGACACATTCTGACTCACCCTACAGATTTATATGCATCAAATTCTCAGAGTTCTGAAGGTTACTTATATGTGTGCCCATCTACTATAAGAACTGAATTTATTTAAAGTGCTTCTCACCTTGTTTTCTTTTCATATTTGTACTATTCATATTTTCTAGTCCTTGTATACATCATTGAAGACGGTTTAAGACACTAAGACTTGTTTTCCAATGACCTTGTGATTATACAAATTGACATAACACTGCTTCACTTATAATGTTTATATAAGTAGAAAGTACACACACACACACAAAAGAAAAAGAAAATACAGGTAATGTTTTGACACTGAATTTGACTGTACTGGATTTCCCCCCCAGCATTATCACCTTTCTCTTTGTTCATTTCCCTTGAAAGGAATTGTAACTATTAGTTACCATTTTCCATTTCTCAAGGACTCGTTACATATTCTATGTACTTTATTCATATCTCATTTAATCATCAGAACAACCTTGCAGAAATGAATTTTTATTTTTGTTTATAGTTAGGAGACTGAAGCTCAGTGGTTATAAATCTTGTTCAAGGTCACACAGTGAATAATGACAAATACTAACCCAAGTAGTCTGCTTCTGCCAGCTTCAAGAATTCCTAGAACCATAAATTTAAATTAATTTAAAAAAAAGTATTGGAGCACCTGGGTGGCTCAGTTGGTTAAGTGTCTGACATCAGCTCAGATCATGATTTCATGGCTGGTGGGTTTGTGTCCTGTGTGCTGGCAGCTCAGAGCCTAGAGCTCTGATCCTGCTTCGGATTCTGTGTCTCCCTCTCTCTCTTGCCCTTCACCCATCCAGGCTTTCCCTCTCTCTCTCTTTCTCTTAAAGATAAATAAACATTAATAAAGATTAAAAAGTATTTCTACATAGACTCAAAAAACTCATGTTTGAAACTATGGGCAATTGAAAATTATGGGCAGGTGGCAGCGCCTGGGGGGCTTAGTCTGCTAAGCATCCAGACACTTGATTTGTCATGATCTCATGGTCAGTCTCCACACTAAGCATGTGCATCCTGCTTGGGATTCTCTCTCTCTCTCTTTCTCTCCCTCTCTCTCTGACCCTCCCCAGCTCTCATGTGTGTACTTGCACACACTCTCTCAAAATAAATCAATAAACTTTAAAAAAAGTATGAAAGGAAAAGTATTCTACTCCTCAAACCTCTAGCCTACAAGCAAAATATGTAAAATGTGATCATTGATGAAAAATACATGTTACTTGCTATAAATGGAAATGATGGTAAAAATAAAAGTACACCATGTCCAAACCATCAATACAGCTTTACCCTGACATATGGTTGTATTTATGGTTTGGGGAGATACTAAAAATAACAAGAAAGGGCACAAGGCTTGTTTAAAGCACCATCTTTTAAAAATCTGTAGTGTGTAAGGATGAATACAAGAACAATTCTTATTTAATGCAGCAAAACATTTTCATACACCATTTTCTTGAAATTTCCTAATCCCACTTTTGTCATTTTTGCTTAACATATGATTTCACCACACTGCACACGTGTATTGATTACCCAAGGCTTGTGAACACTTTTCAAGGAGCAACAGAGTTTATGTTCTACAAATATTGGAAATTCCCCAGAAGTCCTGGGATTTTTGGAAAATCTTAAGACATTCATGCTTCTAATTCTTGAAAACATTCGCAGCCTTAGTGTAATGTGGCTTTTAAAAACAGTGCCTGCACTTTAAAGGTCATCTTACATTTAGCCACAAATTGAGAGGATTGTTAAAAATACTTTTTAAATGAAAAACAAAAACCCGTCGAAATACCTGAACCAATCATCAGATTGTCTTTGTCACCACAAACTACAGGTCTTCCTTAATTTACGAGAGGATTACCTTCCAATAAAACCATCTGAAGTTGAAAAGATCATTAAGTTGAAAATACATTTAGTACATCTAACCTATGGAACATTATAACCTAACCTAGCCTAACTTAAACAAGCTTAGAACACTTCTATTAACCTATAGTTAGGCAAGAGCATCTAACAGAAAGCCTGTCTTCTAATAAAACATGGACAAGCTCATGTAACTTATTGAATACTGTACTGAAAGTAAAAAACGGGATGAGTCTAGGTGCAGAATGCTTGAGTGTTTGCCTTCTGATTGTGCGGCTGGCTGACTGGGAGTCCCAGTTCTCTGCCTCTGCTCAGTATCACAAAAGAGGATTCTACCCCATATTGCTAGCCAGGGAAAAGATCCAAATTCACAATTTGAAGTACGTTTCTACTAATTCTACTATCACTTTTGCACCTTCATAAAATCAAAAGATCCTAAGTCAAAATATTGTAAATTGGGAACCATCTGTATGAGTTCAGCCCTGTGTTAGACTGACTCATGACAAATCGAAACAGTGAATTTGTTTGTTTCTTTTAATATGTTATTTCCAAAGCTACAGTGCTACTGTAAACCTACCAAAGCTGTAAATTCCAATTTACTAGCTAACCACATTTTTTTCTATCAGAGCTGCTCTTTTTTTTTTTTTTTTTTAACAGTGTTAGTGTACTTTATGTGAACATATTCCCACATTGAAGTGTTTCTCTAATTCGGTGGCACTTGGAATACGTTACAGCTTCTTTAGCTCTTTTTCTGCTCACACATAACAGTTAATTATCATAAAGAATCATCAGTTTAAAGGGAGCTTGGCTATAATGCTGACTAAAAATGACTGGTCAAATGCCAGGAAACACCCTGGTTCCCACATTTGCCACGTCTGGAGTTTTAGATAACCATCACCTATGGTCCTTACACTCTTTAATTATAAATGCTGCAAGTCCTCCAGACAAGTGAGGACCAGAGTAAAGATGAAAATCAAATGAATATTTTGATGGTTTTCAATGATAGTCTTTAATTACAAATGTTAAACATCTGCTAGATTATTCCAGAGTTACTACTGAAATGTTTAACTTGGCACTTGTTTGCTAAAAAGAGGATATTTATGGGAGGAAGGTATAACATATAAATGATGAAAGGAAGTCTTTCTACCACAAATTCACAAACACCTAACACTAGTCTAACAAGAAAACTGCTCTAAATGTGTGTAAGAAATAGAAGGGAAGGAGTTTGATGGAGGCTTTATGGCATTTCATCTATTTTATCTTCAATTGTAGATTCGGGGTGGAAAAATTCTAGAATTGAAGCTTCAGCTATAAACAAATCTTGAGAGAAAAGTGTATATATATGTGTGTGTGTGTGTGTGTATACATATATACAGCTATCACAAATCAGAAAACTGATGAGATGTTAGACTCGAGAAATTAAGAATATGAAAATGGAGAAGAAATGTGATTTAAAGTTCTACACTGAAATGCCCTCAATTGCAATCTTATTTATTGTATCTGCTGCCATTGTTTTTAAAATTGTGAATTATAAAATTATAAATTATGATCTGTTTTAAGTATACAGAAATTTATGTAACAAGCAAATCTCTGTTATAGTTTTAACTTACATTGAATTATAGATGACAGTATGCTGGATATAGTTACATTTAATTTCCAAATTACTTTGGTCTCGCTGAAATCTGAAACTCATGAATACAAAGTGGTTTTCCCCAAGTACTTTCAAATTACCTGCTCCCCAAAAAGGCAGTCATTGACAAGCTTGGCCAAACTATGGAAAATTGTCTCAGAACAAACATTGTCTTCAATTAGTTCTCCTGTTGTTCTATCTTTGAGTAAATCTTTATATAGTGAATAGCTTGGATGATTAGAAATCAATATGGTAGAGGACTATAAAGGCCAATGTAATTCCAGTTTCTCTGAGTTGAGAAAAACTTGAACTACAGCCACAGTCACATCAAAGTGTTCAAGGGCAATGACCAACTCAACTTTGGGCTTTCTGGCTGGACTTGAGATTTCAGGTGCTGTTTTTTTGATTCTCAACATTTTTCCCTTTATTCTCCAGAGTTGAGTTAACTTCAACTGTAGTCATTTTCTCACAGTTTAGGCTTAAGGTTAGTTTGCATTTTATGTAGGGAAGGTTTTCTAACTTAGTTAACTGTGTTTAGAATTAATAAATATGACTGAATATATGAAATATGTAACTCTGACTCAAGGTTTTCGAAGCACAAGACAGTCTTACACTTTTCTTCATTTACTTTTAAAATATATTGCATGGTTTCTCCTACCATAGCAACTAAAAACTATCTTATTGTCTATATCAATTCCAATTGAGTTTTGGAAAGAGTAACTGAAGGACAAGACATTCCAGCACAAATGCCCGGCCAGGCTCCAGTGAGCTTCATATTGTGTAGAGGCACATGGCTCGTTGCATTAAATAAGACTCAGGCCCAGGCTCTGCTTTCAAAGCGGGTGCCTGTTGGGACAGTTTTTGTATTCAACAGGAAAATGTGTAGGCATTGAAATTACACGTCATAGCCTAAATAAGCATTTGGGTGTTTTAAAGAAACATCCGGACACCAGGAGAAATAATCTGACTTAAAATTTCAACACTTTTGGAGACCAGGAAACAAATGAAAAGTTTTTCCTCCAAATTAGCTTTCTTCTTTACACGATAGTCTTTATTCTTGTTGAAGCAGTGTTTCTATGGTGTTTGTTCCATGACTGCTCTTGAGCTCTGAAAATTGCCAGCTGCGAATTCTGACCTGCCAAGGGCTCGGCTCTATTTGCCCGACCAAGGAAAGGTAAAAAGAGAATCTCGCAGCCAGTAAAGATTATAAACGTGTTTCTACACTGTTGGTGTGCTGTTTATAGAAGGAACTCACTTTAAGACTTTAATAAGCCCCCAAACTTCATTATTTTGCTCTCCCTCAGAGTACAAAGCACAGATGTTTTGGCATGTTGGAATTTGAAGTTTGGAATTTTTAGGAGAGGCACTGTGTGGGCAGAAAGCTAGCATCCTGGGCAGGTTGAGGTTCAGTAATTTTCTCAAAATAAGGTAAAAGAACAGCCCATGGCCTGAAAACTTAAGAGACACTCACAAGGGTTAGGGTGCTAATGCACTGGACCAAATAAGGGCACTGAACTTCTTCCTAATATTTGAAGACATTAGACAATCAATCGTACCCCTTTTAAAAACAGGCAGCATAAGCTTGTATATAAAATTCTGAAGCAAAACAATGGTAACATAAAAATATATGATTACTTAACAAAAGACTAGTGAATTTCACATAAAAGGAGAGGCTTTGTTTAAAGTAAGAGTTTCCTAGTGTTTACAGAATAAGAAATACTGTTACAAGACTCTAAAAAGGACCTCGGAGTTTCTGTTCCCTGGTCCTTTCTAACATGACCATCCTCTCCCTCATTTCCACTCAATATTAAACTTTTTTCCTCCCCAGCAGACTCTAGAACTGCCCTGTCCAATATATCCACTAGCCACATGTGGCTATTTTAATTAAAATTTAAATTAATCCATTTCTTCAGATTCACTAGCCGTATTTCAAGTGCTCAATAGATTTATGTGGCTAGTAGCTATGATAGTGAACAGAATAAAACATTTCTACCATCACAGAAAGTTCTACTACTTCTAGAAGATTCCAATTTTTATTTTTTTAAATGTTTATTTTTGAGAGAGAGGAGAGAGCGAGCATGGGGGGTGGGGGTGGGGGAGGGAGGCATAGGACCCAAGTAGGCAGCACAGAGCCTGATATGAGGCTCAACCTCACAAACTGAGATTACGACCTAAGCCAAAGTGAGATGCTTAACTAACTGAGCCACCCAGGCGGCCCTTAAATTTTAATTTTTTAAACATGAAATTTAATGCAAAAAAGTATATATTTGTGGAAATGAAGCTGCATTGTTTTCTCACAATTTTTAAACACAGCTCAATTTATTTTTAGGTGTGGAAAGCAGGCAGTCAATTAAGCAAACTGAAGTATGGAACATCGTTTTAAAAACTTCTGGGAGTAAAAATAATAGATACTTCTGGAAGGATTCACATTGTAAGCTTCCTTGGACTGGAATTATTCTAAAAATCACCACTCCTTAACAAAGTGCCTGGTATGTGGTTGGTGTCTGACTCTTGACAATGATTTCCTCTGGGAATTAAAACTTCTCTGATGTATGTATACATATACAAAACTGTGTATATTTACTATATGCTTATTATTTTTTTTTTGTAGATAGTGAAAGCTTTAAATTTGGGAAATGGTTAGAATGCACTTCCTGAAAGCTGTAACTTGCCCTCCCACCTCCATACACCTATATCAGAACCCTATTTCATACCTCCACTCTCCTGCTCCAACATTTGGTGGTCTAATCATTTATCCATCCATATCCCATGAACCCTGCATGTGTACGATGTAGAAAAACATTCAAATAATTCATTTCTCTATTTTCCAGAGTAAATGCAAATACATGCACAGAAAGCTTGCCTCTTCCATCAGTTTCTCAGCCAGCCAAATGATAATACCTGAAGACATGTTGACATTACCAATTTTGGTAACTGACTGGAAAACTGGTTATTAGATAATCCTTTGATTTTAGGCAAATCTCATAACCGTTGCTCATTAAAAAATAAACAAAAGAAGCAATTGAACTGGACTAGATTATTTCTAAATTAGTAATAACTTTATGCTCTAATCTAGTTTCTTTTGGGATAATGTGTATGCAAATTTTTAAAAATTAAAACTCTTGAAATGTGACTCAGAAGTAGTATTAGTATATTTTATATGTTTAAAAACATTTTTTTAATGTTTATTTTTGAGAAAGAGTGTGAACAGGGGAGGGGCAGAGAGAGAGGAAGACAGAATCCAAAGCAGGCTTCAAGCTGTTGTCCCAGAGCCTGACGTGGGGCTGTAACTCAAGAACCACAAGATCATGACCTGAGCTCAAGTCAGATGCTTAGCTGAGTCACACAGGCACCCCAATATATTTTATATCTAAAATTATAGCAATATTATTCACTGCCCCAAACTGTTCTACTCCCTCAGAATGACTCAACTGGGTGGGGGGTGGGGTGTTAGGAATTTCTAAAATCTATTTTTTTGTATTTTCACAATGTCTTGGTAGAAGATTCCTAGATCTATTTCATTCTTTTGTCAGAGTATAGCCACACTTAAATGACTTTGTTCTTAGTCTTTTATCTCCAGGAGGCTCCACAGCTTTAAAATTACATCCTTAACTTTTTATGCTTACTTCTCTCATGTATGGATCTACTAAATTACTTAACATTACCTTATTTTAAGCTTTATCACACATAGCATTAATCTTATATTCCAAGTTCAACACTTAATGTACTTTATCTTCTCTTAGTTGAACAAATACTCAAAAATGTTATCAATGTTGCACTGAACCTAGCTAATGACATTGTTTTTAAAGACTCCTGAATCTTGTGAATCTTATTTGCCTAAATCATCAAAACTAATGGAAAAATGTCTTTGATAATTGTGAATAGATGGAATAAAAGTTTTAAAAATCACACAGGATATAGATGCTATCCTTATACTAAATTAAAACTTTATTGAATAAAGAACACTCTCCAGAACACATGATCTGCAGGACTAGGTCTACATTACATGCAACGAAGCTGAACAGGACAGTAGTTTAACATGGAATGTCAAACAAATTAGTATTTTTCATTGTACAAAACTGTTTACGTAGCTGACATGCAAGAAAAGTATGGTACTCTGCATTTTCATGAATCATCTCTGATGAGTTTTAAGAAGACATTTGAAGAAACTGGTAAATTTATTTAGGGTATATTTCAAATAAATTACTTACATGTGCACTACTGAAACTTCTTTTCAACTTCTCTTGCATTCCAAATAAAGTCTTAGTGCAAACATCAAAGTTGCTGGTCACTCCAAAAGACTGTCAAACTCCTGACAGAATACAAGTTCTGAACTAATGTGTATTAAGTAGGACAAAACCAAGGATACCAGTTACTGCAAAATTCATTTAGGCACACTTAAAAGCCCATTCTAAGCATTTCTTCTAAGTGTCTCACATTAATTACTAAAGCCTGTTTACAGTACTAAAATTCTATCATTCAAGCATCCATGATTACATTTCAGAAAAAAGAAAATCATTCATTTCAGCAATAGCATTACTGCTATATTCTAAAAAAGAGAAAGAAGGGGAAAAAAAATCATAATTAACAATACCAGTATCCATAATAGGATACATGGGAAAAAAAATACTTAAGGGGAAAAAAAAGTGTGCTTTACTTGCACAGCAGGAATTATAGAATGTAAACACCATATTGGCCCACACCACAAAATCCATGAGAAAGGCTCAAATTTGAACACTGTGTATGCATTATTTTCAAATCTGTGTTTGTGAGTTTATACTGCATCTGCTTGTACCAATATATGACAATAAAACACACTCTTCCACACACGTACATATACAAGTGATTGTTAAATATTGAGCATGGCTTGCTTCCCTGACTCTAATTCAAAAAATGTTAAGTGACATCCCAACTGTTTAAAAATGTTTACAGAAACCATTAATGAATGTGAATAGTAGCTGAGGAATGATGAAATAAGTGATGGCAATAATATGTCACAAGTAGATGTAAAAGAAACAATGTACATAGGACTGGCCGAGATTTGAAAATGCATGGGAAGTGTCTTTCCGTGGGCCTTGTCTGGACTTTTAATCGCTACCAAGAATAACAAATATAGTGTCACAAGTCCACTGACACGTGGAGGGTCAGGCCTAGAAAGCTTACCTTCAAAGTGCAAATTTTAACAATGGAATGTTTTAGCAGGGACATAAGGACAACCCTCTAACTTTTTCTTGATAAAAAGAAACAAGATGTCCAGGAGGTATTTTTTTTTTTCCTGGTCTAAGTTATTTCAGTTTCATGGTAGAATAAAAAAGTACTTGTCCAAAAATATCACCCACTCTTTCACATACACAGAATTATTCTTAGGGGTGTGTGGGGGGAGAAAAAGCCCTTAGCTATGTATCACCTAATGCAACTTATATTTAGAACTAAAGTTCTTTGACCAACTACATTAAATACCAACATGTACCTCCCTTAGCCCCTCCCTCTCCACCCACCTATCCCAAATACCCCCAATGAACCTAGGTATTCTAATGTCTTTGTGTTTTTCTAAGCCTCATGATGAAGGCTGTTGAGTACCACCTCCACTGCAACAAAATGAACACCTAAGGTGCACTTTCTACAGCACCTTTTCTCCACAAATGAGCAGAATCTTGATGCTCTCAAGTCTGGATCTAGATCTCCAGGTCATCAGGCCGAGGTCGGCTGCTGGCACGGCTGCTGGCTCTGCTGGAAGGTCGCTGGTCCACAATGGCTAGTGGTTGCAGTTCATGCCCAGTAGCTAGTTTTTTAGAATTCTGGTTGTCGTCAGGGAAATCAAAAGGCTGTGCGTGGGAGTTGGAGATGGTGCTTCCCGCCTGCCCCATTCGATTTTGTTCTGCACTGTAATTAGCCCAGTTCTGCTCACTTGCTTGTTTGTTGTAATTGCGGCAGGAAGAATTGTTTCTGTCTCCAGTAACCAGCTTATACCCAGGAGGAGACATGGGTGAGAGGGGAGCAGTTGGTGAGGAGCAGCCATTGAAATATGCGTATTTCGGAGATCCACATTCTTTGGAGGGGCTCAGTGGGCCAGTGGTAGCATGGTAAGGATCGCTCTTCCCTTTCACGCGATCCTTAACACCCTTGAAGAAGACATAGAAGAGTTCGATGATGTTCAAGGCAAGAGACACCAAGGACACTACCAGCATGAAGATGATAAAGATGGTTTTCTCCGTGGGACGAGAGAGGAAGCAGTCTACCTGATGAGGGCAGGGATCTCTTTTGCAAGTGTAAACAGCACTCAAGCTGAATCCATAGATGTACCACTGGATCAGCAAGAAGGCCACCTCAAAGACAGACTTGAAGAGGATGCTGATGATGTAGGTTCGCAGCAGGCCCCCTCGCATTTTCACCTTGCCATGTTCTTCAATACCATACTTGAATTTCTTGATTTCAATCTGCTTCAAGTGCATGTCCACATTGACACCATCCGTTTGGGCAACTTTGAGTTCTTCCTCTTTCTTGTTCAGTTTCTCTTCCTTCCGCATCACATAGAACACGTGCGCCAGGTACAGTAGTGTGGGAACAGACACAAATATGATCTGGAGGACCCAGAAGCGTACGTGAGAGATTGGGAAGGATTTATCATAGCAGACATTTTCACAACCAGGCTGCTGAGTGTTACAACGAAAGGCAGACTGCTCATCACCCCAGGCCGACTCAACCGCTGTCCCCAGTAGCAGGATTCGGAAAATGAAAAGAACCGACAGCCACACTTTCCCTCCAGCGGTGGAATAGGCTTGAACCTTGTCAAGGAGTTTGCCTAAGGCACTCCAGTCACCCATGTTGCCTGGGCACCTCCTGAAAAGAAACAGAAAGGCAACTAAATGATCACAGACTGCAAATTATTAGTTAAAATGTATAATTGTTTCCAGTCAATAGTCAAAATATCATTAAAGGTCTCTCTTTAATCTTTCTAGCACTCTCCTCACCCCCCACCAAAAACGTGAAGGCTCTTCCTGTACCATTTTCCACTTGCAAAGAAGTCTCACAATTTTCTTGAAGTAAGGTAAGTCTTAGAAACAACAGAGCTGTTGTGTCCAGTAAATTGCAATCTTGACTGGCAAAGATACGTTACTTGTTCAACCTCTGCCCTACCATGTAACTTGGGAAACTGTCTATGCTAAGTGCCTCTGCTTATTTTATCCATCTGATAAATGACAACAGTCTTGCCAGATAGGGTTGTGTCTGGATGCATGCCCAAGCAAAATGCTGATGGATGGTATTCAAAAAGTATGAGTGTTTAAGAACTGAGGTAAGAACACCCATGAACACATTTACACACAACCGGTTTCCAAACTTTAACGCTATTATACAGCATTTTATTCCTAACTGTACTCTGAAAATGTTTCACCTTGCTATTTCAAGCATAATTTGTGTGTATTCTGTATTCTGGTCATTTATGGTTCTGTTTCTTCTGAAGCAGCGATTTATATGGTCCAGAAGTCTGTCTTCTGCTCAAAGAAAAATATGTTGTACTAAAATACACCATTTTGACATACTGCGTCATTATATGCACGCCACTACTTTCAATAAAGCAAAGACTAAATAAATATACATCACATTTCAAGTAAAAGTTCAATTTGTCTCAATACTATTAGACCACTTTAAAGTGTTATATCTAGCAAAAATGATTGGTTTTCATCTTTTGATTGCTGTACACTTTCAAGTTCACTTACCAGGCTTTGGGCCCTGAGCTGATATACTATATTTAACTTCCTATCAATACCTAGATATCTTAAGCCCAGGACTTCCCCATTGCTGGGGATGAGAAATAGACCCAACTCTATAGAGATGACATGGATCCCAAAAGTTATTTATCTAATTCGATTTATACTTCTAATTGTCAATAGTTCATTTAAACGGATGAAGTTGAGCTCTTAGGGGTATAGGAAATATTAAACTATTAGTAGAGTCACAAGAAGACTTATGATCCCAAGGCCAAGGATATCTAGGACACCGCACTGGTTTTAAAATTATAATAAAGCTGGAATATTAAGTCTAGAAATGTTTTCATGCTTTCATACAATCTTAGCAAGGGCTGAAAGCTGGGAAGAAATGAGTAACATTACATGTGGCAGGCATAGAGAATACAGTCTAATTTTCACCATAGTAACTGGAGAGTTACAGAAGAAAGAAGTGCTCGAAGATTATTTAATAATCAAAAACAAGCTAAGCAAAGTCTTTCTAGGAGCTTCGTAATAAATTTTAAATAGTGTATCTGAAAGTAGGATTATATAGGCTTCTTAGAAATAGAAATATGTTCATTATCTGAATATAAAAGTTCCTCAGCTGGTATTGAACTATAAGTCACCTTCTACTTGTAGGAAGTTAATGAAATCCAAGGGAGTCTTTCTTCCCTACCATGCAAGATTAAAGGGCGATTTAATGCCTGCACCTCCAGGCTGAAGAGGCCAGAGGAAATAAAATGGAAATCTGGCTTGGAATTTCCTGGATCGAATCAAGAGATGGTGGATCCATAAAGCGAAACTATGTGCCAGCTATCTAAATTAGCAGTAGATGCGTATCTTTGATGGCAACCCAAAGAATGCTGAAGGAAGAGGGGGAGGTGGGTGGGCAGGTCACAGAAGTAATGCTTTTCCAATGGTCATTAAAACGGAAGCTTCCCTTCTACTTTTGGGAAGGGCCATTTTAGATTCTGAAGCCACATGTTAGACAGTGAAGCTGATGTATGGAAAGAGCAGTCAAAAAAGAACAAAGGGAAAAAAGAACAAAGGCTTACAAGGTTGACAAAGAGAGTTAAAGAGTCAAGGGGAGGCTCAAAGTGATAGGAGTATTTAGCTATGATGGACAGTTTAATGGTGAGAGAACGTATAAAAAAAAGAAAAAACAAAACCAAACCACCCTATAATTTAGCAGAAAATCCTGCACTGAGAATGAAGAAGTACAGTCCATGAGGGTCAAACAAACATAACAGAATTTTTGGAGCAATATCAGTAGATAGTTTCTATGTGATGATGTGTAAATTGGCCTTAATTCTGTTTGCAGAGAATTACAATATTTTGCCAGTGTCATCTGCTTTTGCTCAATACTCCAATTGCTGGGGGAAAGGAGGGGACCACAAAAACAATCAACTATAAAATGATAAACTGTCTACAAACATCTCATCATATTCACCCAATGATGGAGCTCAAGACAAACTTAACATGTTTAGATATTACCAGGCACACTGAGAACTTGTCATTTTGGTCAGTGTTTCATCATTATTCAAAGTAAAATAAGATTATATAGATACTTATGGCAATTAAGTACTAAGTTTCAGTACATCCTATGGAAAATAAAACTTAACTTTCATGTAATTCTGAGATTCCTAAAAACCACTCCATAATGCAATAGTATGTGAATTGGGTCACTGGGCAGTTCACTAGGTAATAGTTCTTTATTAATACACCAGCAACTTAACTGTAAAGCTGTGTTTTCTTTAAGCACTCACATAGTTGTAATTTGCATTAATGAGTTATACTCTTTCATCTGAGTAAGATGAATTATCTAGTTGCACACCTAGTATCCTGTAACCTGTTATTACCACTATCATAGAGACCATCAGATACTGTTTAATGTGATGGCTTATAATGTTTGCGATTTTCAAGGAGCGGTAACAAAAATAGTTACCTTGTCTGGTAGTTGTTCACTTTGTTGTGAGTCAAAAGTTCTATCAACTAGTTAACCCTCTACCCCATTAGTATTTTAACTTTTCCAAATCTTAGTTGAAAAATTATTATCTTTTTTATAAAGAATGGCATAATTATGTTTACTGAATCCTTGGCATTGATTTACAGACTATATACCTCATTCATATTTACCATCATAAGGCAGGTATATTCCTTATGTGATACAGGAGAAAAACACAGGAGCTAAGTGTACTTCATGTATACTCATGCCTTCACCTCTAGGTTCCCAAGCTGGGACTTTATATGTAGAATACGGTCTAGGTTAAGGAGTTATGCAAAATTCTCATTAGAAGCAAATGCTTGACAGCAACTGATCATCCTTCTTGTCTTCTGTATACCATGTCAGGTCACAAATTTTTCCATTGCTCTTCATGGTCCTCTAAACCAGAGTACAAAAGCCACTGGCATCCATGCATGACCTCTCCAAGGACTCCCGGACCCTCTGCAGTGGTTCCTGAACCACACCACAATCATTTGGTAGTAGTTGTTAAAAACATACATTCCTGGTACTCACCAGCCTGACTGAATCTGGTTGGGGGTGGGGGGGAGTGCAGGGAAATTAGGGTTTTTTCCTTTTTAAAACAAATGCACCAGGTGATTCTGAAAAGTTGAAAAGTTTCAGGCCAGGAGGCAAACAATGGATCCTTGACATTTTTGGTGCTCTCTTGTTGAAAAATATTTAGGATTGGGGAAATGTTAGAAGAGCCGAAAGGAACAGAGTATCTAAAAAGGACAAAGGGGTGGTCTAGGATGAGGAGCAGAGGCTCTCTGGGCATCTAGGAACTGAGCTCACCCTTCACCGAACCACCCCGTGTCACTCCACTTCCATCAGATGCTCCCCAAGAGCACAAGGATTCAAACACTATTCAAAATGAAAAGAAAGTTTCAACTTTAAGTTACTTTTGACTGTCCCTTTTGCCAGGGCCTTAAAAACAAATCACCATGCCAAAGTTGTAGTCAAGTCGCTCCATGTCATTAACGTCCTAATAATTGTTAGGAAAATTAGAACATATTTTAATTTCGATTTTAGAGAATTTCACAAGTGACAGCTGTAATGAGTTTAGAGTAGGGACTTTACTGTCAGCAAATATTATAGGCTTTATCTTCCCCCAAACCCCAGATTGACAGAGTCTCCCCGCCACTTAGCTTGATCTCGGCCATCATCACCTCTTTGGGTTTCAGGTTATTAGCCTAGTCACCTGCTTGCCAAACTATTCTCCTCCAACAGCCAGTCTTGAAAGAAAAACTAACAAGTTGATCTGCCTTGATCAGCTCTGCTGTCTAGGTGGTTCACTTTGTCAGGTCTGTAGATCTCCCTTCTGGTCTCGCTTCATCAGCCAGCCCTCCAGTCCTGTCACTTCCTATTTCCCTTTGTCCTGTTTCTGTTTCTTTAATGGTCTTTAGCTCTACTTCACAGGTTTTATATACTTTTAGCTGTTTGTTTGTCTCCCTCCAGGACAAGGACTTATTTCTGTCTGCTTTCCTCAGCCAGAATGCAAGCTCCACTAGGGAGACTGTCCACTGCAGTCTCCACAGTACTTAAAAAGGCACCAGGTTCCATTCACCAGTGTTATTACCTCTTTGAGATTCTCTTACATATATCCCAAACTTCTGAAGTTTCAAACTAATTTTAAAGAAGACTTTCATAGTATAAAAAAAAAAGGAGTATTGTCAGCATCTCATATTATGCAGACATTAAGTTTTCAAGTGATAATTGCTAAAACAGAAATTTGCCTGTTGAAACAACATGCTTCAAGTGACTTCTGAGCAGGCAGTAAGGACTGAGGTAAGTAAAAAGGTTCCTTAACAAAGAGCTTCTTGAATATACTACACGACATCATAGTAATTTGGGATTCTTGCAGAACTGTGTCAGGTGTGAGAGATGTTTATTCAGTCTATTATGTTGTTACAGGTTAAGATTTTAAACAACAAACTTGTGCTGTCATCCCCCAATTCTGCAGTATTCTCACTCTGTACACTAAGTGGTTTAATTGTTGCCCAGAATAAATAACACCATAGTGTCCTGCAATACAAGAAATAGCCTGTTTAAATATCTTATTTTTTTTAATGTTTTTTATTTATTTCTAGGAGAGAGAGAGAGAGACAGCGTGAGCAGGGGAGGGTCAGAGAGAGAGGGAGTCACAGACCGAAACAGGCTCCAGGCTCCGAGCTGGCAGTCAGCACAGAGCCCGACGCGGGGCTCGAACCCACGAACCGCGAGATCATGACCCAAGCGAAAGTCGGACGCTTAACCGACTAAGCCACCCAGGCACCCCAGAAATAGCCTGTTTAAACTTGTTTCTATTTCAAAAATGAAAAATTTTGAGGTAGGGCTGGGATTCTGAAGGGGAAGAGCAGCAGCTGATATTAACCCTGGTTAACATAACATCTCTATGTAGCCTCAGTCTATGCAGGCATTGAATGATCTGAATCCGGTACCATGGCAAATACTCCCAGTTCATCAAGTAACACACAATCTTTTCTTCCTCCTATCTGGAGATTTAGCCTACCTCTGTGGTGTATCAAACCTATTCCATTTAAACATCTATTCTATTTAAAAAGGATACCATTGTATTTCCTCAGCTTTGATGTGTAGCACAGAACTGCGTAGTTTTTTTTACAGGGTAGGGGGTACAAGACTTTCGTTCCTTGGTTCCCTCTTCACCACAAAATCAACCTGCATCAGCCTCCACAGAACAATAAGAGATAGGGGTTGAGGGACTCCGAAGACAGTATGATACCTATCAAATAGAGACACCCCTCCCCCCTTCAATAGCTACCACTCAACTCCCCCACTAACAGGAGTGTCTCATGATCACTTTAGGGATGCTAGAAGAAAAACCCTAAGCCAGAAGCTGCAGGCTGAAAGCCATGTTCTTCTATTGTGATGTGGTAGACCTTAAAAAATGTAATTTCTATTAGTTCTTGGTGTTCTCCTCCACTTACCTCCAGATTGACTATTTTATTGAACAGTCTGGTTATTTTGTCATCACGTAAACACACTATGAGGGTACTCACAAGCGTATTGACTAAGAACAGTATCTTTTTCAGTGAGCACTGAATAAGAAAATTCTTGTACTTGAAGCTTGTAGTAAGAGCTCAATGAAGTTTAGCTCTTATTCTTTAAAAGATCTTTAGATGTAGATATAGTTCATTTATTTTCTTATCTTGGAATAATTTCTGTTGCAAAATGGCAACTAGGAAATCATTAACATTTTCCTAATGATAATCAAAATTAGTTTTCAAGAAGCTCTTATAAAGATTACAATATTGCTATTTTAACAATTCCATAGAGATCTAGAAGAATTTACCCTTTATCAGCTGATAAGGAAAAAAAAAAAACCCATGAAGAATCTGCCTTGTCTTTGTTTCTATTTGAAGGCATCTTCCTCAAGTCATGAAAAGAGCCATAGTCTATAGAATGCATCTGGCTCACAGAAGTTGCTTTAAAAAAAAAAACAAAACAGAAAAAACCCATACCATATTACTGTGAATTTCAAGCATTCCATAAAACCTTTATTTTCTAGAACTTACTTAGAAAGTTAGGGAAATTTGAATTTGGAGATTATGGCAATTTTTAAGGCTAAAGCCATTGATACATATCTCACCATGATTTGTGTTTTCATTTTGGCAAAAACCAGTATGTCATACATAAATGGTGAATTTAGAAACGCACAGTGAAGAATTTTAGGTAGTTATCACAAGGATCCAAAAAAAAAACCAAAAAAAAAAAACCCCAACAACACCGCACAATTCACACAATTAACCTCCCATGAAGGAAAACTCAGGATTTTTTTTTTAAACTTGACTTACCTATATTGACTACTGACCTTAATAATAAACACTAGATAACTACTTTTCACTTCCAAGCTGAGCTGAACTGGTGTCTGCGGATAAGCTTCAACAATCTATTCAAACAACCCAGAATCTTGGAGGAAGTCAGAACAGGAAAGGTGGAGTAGAAGGTATTAATCACTGGTGACTTTCCTATCATTCCCTTCCCTCGGGTGTCATATATAAAAGGCTCTGAGGCTTCAAACCAAGCTACACCTCTGGATATTATAAAAGAAAGGAAGGAATGCACTGTATCATGAGTTTCCATCCTTTATGCAGGAATTGGAAACATCTAAGTAAGAAAACAACTTTCAATGTCTGAAAACACACCCTTTCAGATGCTTGCTAGAGTATCTTTGGAACCTTGTTTCCCAGTCAGCAATGAAGGAATCACACGGGAAAGGCTGGAAAATCCAGTGGATGGGGCAGCTGTGGTGATAAACTCTAAAAGGCATTAGAAAAATGTGAAACCTGTTTGAACTGTGAAGAAAGGAGGAACACAGCACTACCACTGCATGTTTCACCCAAAGGACAGGTGACAGCTATGCCTTGACTTTGGGAAGTACAAAGCATCACACACACTGCCAGGACAGAATGTACTCCTGCCGCTGGTATAATTTCCAGTCAATTCGGCCTACCTAGAAAAATTAACTTCCGACTTATTTTCTAAGCAGTTTATTTCATTATTTAAGATGAAATTAATGAGATCTCTGCATTAGTACTGGCTTTTATTTTCAATAATCCTCGTACAAAAGTAAAAATTAGGCTCCTTTAAGAAATACCAATCGATTTTTTAAAAATTGCAGCGGGGTACTTGGTGATCAAGTGTGCCCAATTTTCGGGGGGGGGTGTAGAGATAAAGTATGTTTTCATTACTAACTTGGTTCGTGAAGTAAAAGAAATTAAACTAATTTCCAAATAAAACCAAGTCTATTTTACCAACAATTTATAGGTCTCCTCTTCCCACCCCCACCTAGCACTTGCAGAGAGACAGACGCGCTTCAGGGTGAGGATGAGGATGAGGCTGGTCAAGGGGAGATTATGATAAACTTTATCAGAAACGCTCAGTAAACATTTGGATGCCTAAGTGGATTTGTGGGCAATCCGCTGCTCGGAACTCAAGGTTGGAGTTTCCGAATCCTGTACTGATTCGCCTTTGGACACGTCATTAGTTCTTTCCTCATTTCATTATCCACTCCCCCCCCCACCCCTCCCCATTCTTGGGAAGTTTCGAGAACTTGCAGGAATTACAAGTGCAATACGATCACGGTAATTCCCCAGGTCTTCAGATTGCTTTACCAACGTTTACACAGTAGGACTCAACAAGTTTGAGAAGAAAAAAAAGGGGGGGAGAGGTGAGGGAAATTGGATTGACACGTTTAATTAATCGTTTGCTCTTCTTTTACCATTTGGCACGCCGTCCTTCTGCCCCCGCTCTCTCCCCCTCCCCTTCCTTTTCAGTGGCGGAACGCGGACCTGCGCTCGGTTTGGCTGCTAAGGATTTCAGGGAAACGTCTCAGCAAACCTCTCCAAACCCCGGAGCTCGGGCAGCGCAGGAGCCCGGGGCGAGCCAGACAGATGCTAAGATGGCAGAGGCGTCCCGCGCCACCCCCCACCCCGCCCCCGGCCTCCGCAGAAGCTTTCATTTTTATTTGCTTTTCAGCATTCGCCGGTGCAGATACTTCAAACTGTAGGGTCGCACCAAGAATTTAAACTAATTACTTTGGCCTGTGAAGTGTGAACAGACTTAGAAGGCACGAAAATGCATGGTTGCATTTCTGGCTACCAAAATGTGTTACCAATAGAGCATTTAAGGAACGGAACCCTTTGAAATAACAAATCAACGCAATCACTGCCTACTGGCAGCACCCTAGCAGCTCCAACCCAAAGTCGCCCCAGAGCTCTTAAGTCTGTTACAGGTTCAGACCAGCGGAAGAGGGGCAGGAGTCGGGGGCTGGGGGCTGGGGGTTGGGGGGAGGGCGGGCGGCTAGCTCCCTTTAAGGCGCTGTTTAAGAAATTTTGTTTCATATTCTTTCTAGGAGTTTCAGTCTTAGGAGACAGTTTTGGAAATGCACCCTAGCACTCAGTTTTTTCTAAAAGTCTCTTCCCTTTTAATGCTTTGTGAGTAACCACCACCCATTCAAGGGATTTCATCTGCTGAATTGCCAACGTGGTCGAGTAAAAAAGGTGGCTTCTCGTAGGGTCTCGGTTTTTCCATAGCGGTTGCTAACATAAAGTAACTATTTACTGTTGTTTTAAAAACCTCAATTACAACTCTGATTTTTATATCTTTTTGTTTACTGAGGAAAATTCTAGGAAGGGACCACGTGGAAGTCAAGTAACCGCAAGGTCTTAACAAAGCACTTTGTTAAGAAGTTTGCATTGCAAGGCTAAAGAACATCAATCAAGATTTACATATGAAAAAGTACAGAGTGTAGAATTCTATAGCAAGCACGCTAAGCAAATTTGCACTTTGATTTTTGTGCTGTTGTCAGTCAAATTCCCAACCCAGGCCAACACCCCCCCCCCAAGTTACAAAGCACCTAACTATTATCGACTTCAGAAAAAAGAAAAATTATTCTCTAAAATGAAGAACCAAATATCCAGTAAACTAGTGCTTCATATTAATTGGAAAAGTTTGAATCTTATTTTACCTGTTGCATTGTTAGAAACTTTTCAACAGTCAAGAAAACATATACTGAACGTTCAATTTTATATTTAAAACTACAGACATTTATTTTCAAGTTCACCATTCCATTTATAGTATCATATCAAAGCTCCATTTAATACATTTTCAAACTTTAGAAAACTTTTACTTGTAGAAAAAGAAACGAACAGGTAAAGTATTTTTAAACTTACTCTTTCTCTTAAAAGAAGTGAAGTAGGCACGCCAAGTGATTGAACTCCTTTGAGGATGAAATGAAAAAGCAAGTTCAGGCACTCAGACCTGTCTATTTAAAGTTTAAAAGTCTGCTGCTGTTTGGTACTTTCTTCACTCCTTCCCCCTAATGAAAGAAAAGTGCTGATACCTCGTAAAAGCTTTTTTCTAATTGGAGCACAGAGCTTTTAAAAGTTTCAAGCCACTGACTCAAGAGGAGGAGGGGCTGAAGAAGGGGAGGGGCAGAGGAAAGGCGGGGAGGAGAGCGGAGGGAAGGCCGGTGAATGTGGAAGGGTTGGGGAGAAAAGGCACTGAGGAATAGCCAGGTTGAGATCAAGTTGTAGTTTAAATTTGCTGACCAGAAAAATGGAAGAGCATTAGAGGCGTGAATGCCACTACTTGTAGTTACTCTTTATAGATAGCAATTACTGGTTTTAGTTAGTGCTTGTTTCACCAAAAGTCCAGGGATAATAAAAAAGTTCTCTATTTTATAATATTACAATCTTTTCTAAAATTATATATATTGCATATTTTATGTTGCAGTAAATAAGAATGGTGGAACAGAGTATAGCCAGTGCAGACTTGTTTCATAATGGCCAAGGTGTGTGAAGTTAAAGGTGGGTGTGAGCTATTTGATGATCTAATGCCTTTCCTCTTAAGTGGGGACAATTAACAAAGGAAATGGTGGGATGGGAGAGAGACATTGAAAAAATGAATATACATAGTGGTATGCCCATCCCAAATCTCGAATCTACTTTCCAACCCCCCCCAACTGCTTTGAATTTTTACTCTTTCCTTCAGTTTAGCAAAAACTATATTTATAACTGTATTATCTATAAAATATTTTGACTTCGAAATTGTGGTATCAGACCTTTATCAGATCTTTGAGGAACTGAACATTTATATTATCTCAGTCCCATTCATGGCAACACATTGAAAATAAATATCTTTTGTAGTGAAGTGTCAAGATTTTTTTTTAAATGAAGTACTCATATGATAAATTGGGATTAAGTGAGTCCCATAATTATCGACCCTCCAGGTGACCACCTCCCTCTCCAAAACCACTGTAGAGTTTTCTTCCCAATGACAGTAAAGCTGTGAGTATAATTTTTGTGTATGTGCATACAGTTTTTATGTGATTTTCCTCCACTTCCATGGCCTTCCCTCTTTGGTGCTCTGCATTAGTGTTTATAATAACCTGAGTCATGTTGCCTCATACTTAGAGTGGGTAGCTCCTTTGAGGACTCCCCAGATGCCATACCACAGGACTGTGGTAGGACAATTCCCCATAAACAGGCTTCTCTGATGCTTCTGAAGTTGGGCAGGGAAATCTCTTGGCCATTATTTTCTGGAAACAAAGCAAACTCATCCAGCCTTGATATTCCTTACTGTTTTCTCAGTAATGCAAATACCAGGAAAACAGAGATGGGAAATATTTCTTGACAGGTACCTTTCCCTAAATTTAGTTTTATTAAAATGATTATAATTCATCTTTTGAAATGTTGTATTTTAAGACACTATTTTGCTCTCATTTGCTGGGCGATACTATTTCCAAGGGTACATTTTCTTTAAGTTAAAGAAGGGAAATAAAGAAATTGAAATCTCACTTTCTTGTCTCCAAGTTCCGCAACCCATGAATATTGCTTCGGTCTTCTTTTAATATTGTCCTTTCCTTCAAATGAGGCTACTGTGTTGTCCTTACTAAAAATTATTCAGTTCAAAACACATTAATGAAAATGTGACTTATTCTCTGTATTATAAGAAAATCTGCTTTTTTTCTTTAAAAAGAGAAGTCTATGCCTTATTTAGTTTATATAACTATGTGTTTTACTTTAGTGAAATTATTTACCTAGTAAATTATTACTGAATTTGTCCATCTTATTTAAAAACTTTATTAAAATGCTAATTCAGAATTAGTTGCCTGATTTAAAAATTATGATTATTTTATAACATGGTTTTTTAAAATGAAAAATTGTGTTTTTTAAAATTATGTTTTGTTAGGTGTATAAAAGAATATTGATGTCCAAGTATTCTGCTACCTTTTCTTTTTAGTCTATGCCTTTATGACCAACTTGAAATAAGACTAAAAAACTTCTTTATACCAAATTAAGTTATTCACGGATATCACTTGAACCATTTTCTAAGCCAAAGGGATTAGTTAAAGCATGAACCAGTAATCAAATATTCCTTTAACATATGGAATATACTATATCTCTTATCTCTAAAATTATTTTCACGTGATCCTTCATAAAAGACACAAAATGTGATCTTCTTTTCTTTTGGAATAATTATACCAAAATGTGATCCAATAAGTAAAAATGCTCAAGGGGCATTGCGTTATTATGGATGGCTTCCTGGTGACAACACCAACAACATAGTTTTCTCTCATGAACACCTACCAGCTTCTCCAAATGCCTAGTAGTAGTTTCTATTATACTTCATACTCTAGCAGTGCTGATGAGTTACATTTGGCCAGTAATGTACTTTCATAAAGAATCTCACTTATCTGACCTTAGAATCTCATCTAATAGAAATGTTTTGTAAAAATTGTGGGACAGATTTTTTAAAATATGTTTTTCTCAAACTCTCAGAAATACTAATGCTATTTCATTAATATAAACACTGACTTCCCATTACCAGAACTTCTGAGATTGCGAGGTCTTATCTTTGCAGAATGGATGCACTTTGATTTGCTAGTCAGACAATACTGCTCCTGAGGGATGAGGGGCAGTCATTTACAGTTCCTATCATCTGTATGGCTTCTTTAGGCCCCACCATGGCCAGGCCTTTGAGTCTGCTTTATCCATGTCACCCTGTGTGTTGAAAAATACACATGATTGGCACAGTGGAGAGTAGACTCTTTTTCAGAAATGTGAGAAAGATTTCTTAATATGGGAGCCAACTGCATTTTTGGAGTTTTACCTTGTTTCCAAACATCAATTTCTGAAATTTTAAGAGATAAATGGATTAGTTTTTAAGCTCTTTAAATGCCTATCTCACGTAAACTGTGGTGGATTACTCTCACTTCAATGAGTAGCATAAACATTCAAAAATAATTTGTGGCTATAGGTTGGAGACCAGTAAGGAGAATACTGTAATGGTAGATGAGTGAGTCATAAGAAATTGAACTAGGGTACTAGGAGTAAGAAAGATAAAGGAAAATCGAATTATCAGAGCTTGATAGACTGAATGAGGAGAACAAGGCAAAGAAGGTATGGAAGCAGAGACTGGAGTTTTGATTGACAAAATGTTAGTAACAAAAAAGGAAGTCTGGAGGAGGAACTGATTTGCTGAAAAAGATGTAATAATTTCAGCTTGGAATATTTTAATATGAATAAGTGAAACATCTAGGTAAAGATATCTCACTGGCAGTTTAAAACGTGGGCTACAGAGTTCAGGTTAAAATTGTTATAAGATTTGATTTTATACTTATAGAACTGATGTTTGAAACAACAGGTACACACAAGATTACTAAGAGATGTGATGATTTAGGCTAAGTGCCAAAAAGACAACCAACACACACACAGCCTGAGTGGATTTCCTCATTTAATGTAAACAAATAAATAGATTGAAAAAAGAGGCAATGTAGAATCTGGGAAAGAGAAGGGTATTTAAAATGACCACAGGGGGTTATTTGTAAGGAAACTATCACTTGAGTACTGCGGAGGGTCTCAACTTTGGGGGAAAAAAAAAAAAAAGTATAGTTATTCCTTTAAACGAAGAGTGAATGCAGAACATAACGGGAAAAAAATTACAAGTTTTGAGGTGGAGAGTATGAGCGTTAGGAAGCTGGGGGTTGAGGATAACTTCTCAACATGATGAGGTTATCAGCTGACTCCAAATGAAGAGCAAATTGAGCAGAGTTGAAGTGTACTGCCTCTGAGAGATTCTGAAGACAGCTGTAGATGAATAAAAAGATTATCTAAGACTGGGAGGGTCTAGGATGATTATATTTTGGAGTAAGATGGTATTGTTTTATAGCTTTCTTTAGCATCAGAATCATCCCTTCTATGCACCAAATTTCCATTTTATCTAATATTTACTGCACAATAGTTAGGAAGCAGAAAAAGTTAATTTGAACCTCAATAGTATGCAAGTTCAAAAATACCTAAATTAGTAAAACCAGCCTTAAAATTAGCTCTTAATGTGACTGTTGATCAATCGTATTTCCTTTAGAGTAGTGAAAATTTCCCAACCTATTGCTGACTTGTGCTAGAATCCGTTTTCAATAGATATAGTTCTGGGGTCTGACAATTTGCTTCATAACTCCAGAGAATTCACTTAACCGAGACTTGCTTCCTGTTTATTTAGCATTCTGTCATTCTTGAGAGAAATTTAAGGATCAAAGTTTGTTTCAACCTGGGTAAAATCTGAAATTACTCTGTTGGTAGCCCATATGTATCTTCAAGTGAGTCTTACTGTGAGGCTACACACAAAAAAAGATTTGTCAAGGGAAGAATTTTGTTTTGTTTGGTCTTGTTGTTTAATGGTAGAGCCCCAGACAGTAGATAAATTTGTCTTTGGCTCCACCTTCTGTACAAAATGAAAATGAACATCATCAGAAGTAACTGGTAAATTATTTAATATTTCCACTTAAAAAAATTCACCTTTTTAAAAATTAAGCTTGTTTAGTTTTATGATAATTGGTGAATGTTATATTCCTTCATTCAGCAAATATTTCCTATGTCCGAGGAACTATGCTAGTAAGGATTGTTTTTGTTATGCATTGAAAACAAAAACAGTATTAGGTTGAAATTCATTCAGCTTTAGAGTTTGAGTTTTCTTTAACTGAATTTTGAAACAACAAGCAAATAATGTTTGGAAAAATAATGTTTTTTTTCTTTTAAAGAACATGCTCTTTTTCTCTACAGTTCTACAGGGGATTGCTATTTTTAAGCATACTATTAGTGGAATGCCCAGTTAAAAAAATTACCAGAAGCAAAGCTACAGGTTTTGGATCTGAAATACTGATTTTGCTCATGTGCTAGTTTATGTTAAGGAGGCACAATAAGGCGTTTGAGGGGCGCCTGGGTGACTTAGTCGGTTAAGCGTCCGACTTTCGCTTAGGTCATGATCTTGCGGTTCGTGGGTTCGAGCCCCGTGTCGGGCTCTGTGCTGACTGCCAGCTCAGAGCCTGGAGCCTATTTCAGAGTCTGTATCTCCCTCTCTCTCTGACCCTCTCTTGCTCACGCTGTCTCTCTCTCTCTCTCCTAGAAATAAATAAAAATATATTAAAAAAAAAACAAACAATAAGGTGTTTGAACAGGCTGACAATTGACTGTTTGCTTTAACAAACTTAAGTCAGCTAAATACCATCTAATGAATGAGAAAATATGTTAGGGCAAATAAAATGAACATTATTTCATTAATTAAAAATCATTCAACAAAGTAGTTATCTCATCAACTAAATCATTCACTGTCATTTTATATTTGGCACTGTACTAAATTTAGTGGAATTTTGGAAAACAGAGAATATTTTATAAGTACAGGTGGTTGCTTTACACAAAAAATGTTTGCAAACAATCAAGAACATAAACAAACACATAGTTATAATAACAAATTAATGCACAAAATTATTTGTATATGTGTTGAGTTGATGCCAAAGGAGAGGAAAAGACTTAGTATTGCTTCAGAGATCAGCTGAGATAAAAATTCCCAAATGAAATATTTATATGCTTGGTTATAGCACCACTTACCAAAGTCATTAAAATGCTTTTCTGTTGTATGTGTAAGTCTGCTTTGGTGCACAGGGAAAGGTACCTATGGGCAGCTTTATATAGTACATGTCTTTTATGGGCACCACCAAATTTAATAGAGTCTTCCTTTAGGATAGTACGAAACAACACAATTATCTATAAGAAATTATGTGTCATAGTAACTATAAATTCTGTATGTGGTAAAAATATTCCAGCCCACATGGCTCTAGGAATGACAAAATTAACAAACAAAAGACCTTAAGAGAGCCTCCAGTTTTCTTATTAATTAATTATTTGCTACTGGAAATGAATAGTACTTTCATGTCAAGTGGTTACTGATATAAAAACAAGGTCGAAAACTATTGTAGCAAATTTAATATGTTTGCAAGGCTTTGGTGACTTTTTAAAGTCTTGAAGATTCATGTAGTCCTCTACAACAAAACACTAGAGGTCAGAGCCAGCCCAAGATAAAGGGAGAATATTACCACCCAGTGAAGTTAGCGTTAAGATATTCAAAGCTCTTTCAGACCAAAACCATCTTCCCTAGTCATTCATTCTGAAGGCTAGATTTTCTACCACTTAAGTCCTACCTGTAGATTAAGACATTAGAGTCCTTAAATAGGTGACAAGTTACCTGTGGGCAATTTAATAAAAATTAATTTATTATCATGACTTACGAAGAGAGCTTTAAATATCTGGGGAAATAAGTTTTAATGGGAATAAGCAGTCAAGGGATCTATGAACTGACCTAAGCCAGTTTGGTTGTGCACAACTTTTGTGTTCTTTTTGGCATGTGATTAATGGCCATCGTAAAAGATTGAGATATATTAAGGCTACTCTCCTGTGACACTAGTGCTAGATTAAAATAAAACAAGCTTTTAGACCAAGTTCAGCCTCACATTTAGATACTTATTTAATAAGCACTTATTAGTAAGCAGGCACTAAACATTTTATATAACTTGTTTAGTATTCCCTATGAAGTCCCAACTCTGTTCTTTGTAGGTGCTGAGACCTCCACTTCACATGAAAAGAAGTGATGATATTCCAGAAACAGCATTCATTTTGTAATACAAAGGCTTGGCCAGATACCCTCCAAACCAATGAATGGACACAGAACAAAAGGGTCAAGTTACTGGTTTCTTAAATCTTGTTCATGCTAAATTATAGCCAATGTACAGCTGTTGAATATCATTAATTTCACCAAGGGAAGCCTATTTCTAGCATTCATTTTGCTGATTAATAAACCACTAATTTTACTAGCGAAAATGTGTTTCTGACATTTGGGATGATAATTAAACAAATGTCTCGTGTATTTTAAGGACTTGGATACAGAAGCACTTGTAGTTCTCTCTGAGGTTGCCTTGCTGATGTGTATTTGCCACCGACCCCTAGAACGTGAATTCTTAATTATCTTCATTCTACATGTAACTTCAACCAACACACATTTATAGCACTGTATCTTTGCTGAAGTTTTAGTTATTTGTTTATTTTTACACATTTTTTAAAGTTTATTTTTGATGGGGTGCGTAGGTGGCTCAGCCAGTTGAGCATCCAACTTCAGCTAAGGTCATTATCTCAAGGTTCATGAGTTCAAGCCCCACGTTGGGCTCTTTGCTGACAGCTCAGAGCCTGGAACCTGCTTCGGATTCTGTCTCTTTTTCTCTGCCTGTCCCCTGCTCATGCTTTGTCTCTGTCTTTCAAGAAAAAAAAATGTTAATAAAAAGTTTTAACCCTGCCCTGCACAAGCAGGGGAGAGGCAGAGAGATGGAGACACAGAATACCCCTGCTGAAATTTTAAAAAGTGAGTTATAGACAACATAAAACAGGTAAACTATGCTTGCTTACTTTAGTATTCAGTATACTAGGTTTAATATACTCAAATTTAGTACACTAGAAAATGGAGTTAGCTTTTGGATGCCTGGTGGTAAGAGGGGAAGAGAAAACCAAGAGTTCAACAGATATACTGGAAGAATTGGAGGGTATTAAGAACACACAGGGATATTTTAACAATTTTACCCTTGAATGGCCCCATCTCAAGAAGTTATGTATTTACTCCTGAAAAAAGGCATGTACATTTTTTTTTTTTTCCTAGGAGAGAGAGAGAGAGACAGCGTGAGCAGGGGAGGGTCAGAGAGAGAGGGAGTCACAGACTGAAACAGGCTCCAGGCTCTGAGCTGGCAGTCTGCACAGAGCCCGACGCGGGGCTCGAACCCACGAACCGCGAGATCATGACCCAAGCGAAAGTCGGACGCTTAACCGACTAAGCCACCCAGGCGCCCCAAGGCATGTACATTTTAAATGCTTCTAGTTAAAGTATAATACTTCATAATAATACTTTATATTTACTTCATAAGTAACTTGAATCCTACCTCATGTAAAGATTTACTCATATTCAGTAGGCTTTTCTTTATGTTTCACACTGACCTTCTCCACACCATACCCCTGCCATTTTCCTGACCCTGAATCACTCTTGTTGAAATGCTTGTAGGCAGGTTGTCATCACCTGACTTCTGATCTTGCAAGCAGCAGAGATAGCTGGTATTTTGATATTCTCTTGACAATCTTGTTTTATAAAATTTCCAGGAAAAGTAGCAGACTCGATATGTTTGGAAGGTTCACATGACTTTTTAATCTAATAGAAATTCATGCAGTATTGGTTTGAATTCATTCCAGTAACTGATTTCCCTTCTGTAATTTTAGTAGTTGTTTTATTTCCATTCTTGAATGAAACACAAATGGTTTTAAATACTGAAATTCAAAATATTAAAATGTGGAAAGTAAGGGCGCCTAGGTTGCTCAGTTGGGTTAAGCGTCCAACTTCGGCTCAGGTCATGATCTCACTGCTCTTGGGTTCGAGCTACACATTGGGCTCTGTGCTGACAGCTTAGAGCCTGGAGCCTGATTTGGATTCTGTGTCTCCTTCTCTCTCTGACCCTCCCCTGCTCGTGCTGTCTCTCTCTCTCTCTCGCTCAGAAATAAATAAAATATTAAAAAAATTTTTTTAATGTGGAAAGTAAAAGAAATCAAGTTATGATTATTATAGGTAATAGAGTTTTTTTTAATTCTAAAGCATTAATAAAGGCAATGGATGTACTTCAGTAATATAAGTCTTGTTTCATGGATTTGTATATAAAGATTTTATTAACTTACTTGGCTTCTTTGAAATAGCCTTAGCCAGTGGGGAAAATATTTCAGAGTGTGAATCAGACCTTTTGATTATACCCATCCATAAAAAGACAGCATATTATGTGTTTAGACTAAATTCTAAAATATAGCCAGCTTGAACAGACATTTTTAATGAATTGACCACTAAACCAGATAGGACATAAAATCAATCTTTATTTTAGACCTTAATTAGGCAATGAAAACAGCAATTTTGGATGCAGATTCAAGAAACAGTTATAGAAAGCCTATTATGTCTTTAGTATTTCTGTGTTTTTATCTACAGGCAATCCTGATAAGTCAAATTCATTTGGAGGGGCTCCCAATATCCTTAAATATGAAGACATGCTAAGGCCAGATTATAAAATTCTTGGTATACTTTAATATTTAAATTAACTAGTTAATAATTTTAATATAAAACCCTACAAAGCTATACAACTTTACTATTCATAACACAAATTACAGGGTTTATTTAAAACAATATAAAGTTGCCTATAGTTCATCATGAGGCAAGATGAGCCCACAGTGTTTAAAGGTTTCAAATGTCAGTTTACCTAATCATATGTATGGTTTTATTTGGAAATGATATCAAAATTCCACATTTGAGGCCCAGACCAAATGGCCCTTTTGATAATGGCCTTTATGTTTAGCTCCTACTCTGTCCCCTGGCCTCTTAATAAAAGGATCTGGATTCTAGGCTAGAAGTTGGAGCTCCTCCTTTGCCATTGACTTACTAATCACTTTTGCCTTGGTTAATTCCCTCCCTTTTCTACCAACTTTTTGACGTGTAACATATCTACAGAAGAGGGAACATATCCTAAATGTGATTTTTGCATATCAGATATGTCTGTTTAACCAGATACCTACCAAGAAATGGAAAATTACATCAATATCATCCCCATAGCTTTCCTTGAGGCCCTTTTCTCTCATTACTTCCCCCATAAGGGTAATATAATCAATATCAGCCTTTCTTATTTTTCCTCCTCTCTTTAATTAAATGGAATCTTAAAGAAATTGCTTTTTTGTTATCTGGCTTCTTTCAGTTTCATCTACATTGTTGTAAACAGTTATAGATCATTCATTATTATTGGTCAGTAATATAATCTTCTATGAAATACCACAATTTATTTTTTCTACCTTTAATGGGCTTTTGGGTAATTTCCAATTTTTGGGTTTTGCAAATAAAAATCCTCTTAACATTCTAGTACATGTCTTTTGAGGTTTATGTCATTTTTCAGTGATTTGTAGGAGCTCTTAATTGTATGAGTCGTTTGTCAATGAGTATATTGTGAAAAACTTTTCTTCTTCTGTGCTGCCTTTTTATTCTCTAAAAGGTTATTTTTATAAAGAAAAAATTCTAGATTTAGTATACTCTAAACTGTCCATTTTTTCTTTATAATTAGGACCATTTGTATTCTTTTAAAGAAATCTTTGCCTACTCCAGCTAAAATCAAGAAGATATTCTCCTATGTTTCCTTCTAAATTTTATTGTTTAAACTTTCACCTTTAGATCTGTCATATCTATAACATTGACTTTGTGCATGGTATAAGGTAAGGGGTCAAATTACGTTTTTGTTGATATACATCAGTATCATTTATTAAAAAGACCATCCTTTGTGGTGCCTCAATGGCTCAGTTGGCTAAGTATCTGATTCTTGATTTTGCCTCATGTCACGATTTTATGGCTCATGAGTTCAAGCCATGCATTGAGCTCTGTGCTGACAGCATGGAGCCTGCTTGGGATTCTGTCTCTCCGCTCCTCCCTTGGGTGTGTACTCTCTCTCCCTCTCTTAAATAAATAAACATTAAAAATTTTAAGAAAAATAAAGCCATCTTTTTTCCATTGTAAGAGTGTTCTGTCAGTTGTAAATCAGCTGACTGTATATATTTGGTTCTATTCTGAGACTCTTCCTTCTGTTCCATTGGTCAGTTTGTCCTTGTAACAATAACATGTTCTCTTAGTTATTATATTTTTATTAAAGGTCTTGATATATTGATAGTATAAGTACTGCAGCTTTCACTTTTTCAGATGGTGTTGGCTGTATTTGGCCCTGTGTTTTCATATGATTTTTTAAAAATTATCTCAATTTTCATATACATGCAAAGTAAAACATAATAAAAAAAACCTTGTTGGAAATTTTATTGGGATGGCATTGGGATGATTCTGTAGATTTTTATTTTTTATTTTGCCTTCATTTTCAAGGATATTTTCACTGAATAGAGAGTTTGGATTTGACAGTTTTTTTCCTTAAGCACTTTTATACATCATGTTCCACTCTTTTCTAGCTGCCTAGTATCTGAGAAGTGAGCTGTTACCTGGGTTATTATTCATGTACATGTAAACTGTCATTTTTTTTCTTGCTGCTCACACGATTTGTTCTTTATCTTTGGCTTTCAATTGTGCAGCTATTGTAACTGAAAATTTCTGTCTTTCATCAAATTTGGGGATTTGGAGCCATTACATCTTCAATGTATTTTATTATTTTTTAATGTTTATTTATTTATTTTGAGAGAGACAGAAAGCACAAGAAAGGCAGGGGCAGAGAGAGAGGGAGAGAGAGAATCCCAAGCAGGCTCTGTGCTGACAGCACAGATGTGGGGCTGAAACTCATGAACCATGAGATCATGACCTGAGCTGAAATCGAGGGTCAGATGCTTAACCAACTGAGCCACCCAGGTGCCCCTTCAATTTAAAAAGGTGGGGTTTTTTTCTGCTACATTCTCATTCTTATGTCTATTTTTGACCATGATGTATGTAGAACTACATGCTATCACTTAACAGGTCCCAAGTCTTTGTTTGTGTTTTTTCTCCCTATTTTCATATTGGATAATTTCTTTTGATCTATCTTCAAGTTCATTTGCATTTTCTTTTGTCATCTCCATTCTGCTGAGTCTATCCATTGATTATTGTTTTAACATATTATATATATTTTTGGTTTTAAAATTTCCATTTTTTTCTTATATCATTTTTCTTTCTCTGCTGAGATTTTGTATCTTCTTATTCAATTGCAAATACATTTTGTTTTACTTCGTTGAGGTTAGTTAAAATAGCCACTTTAAAACTTTTAACTTCTAGTACCAACACTTGGGGCATCTTAGGGCTGCTCTTAGTTGATTTTTTTCCTATTGGCAGTGCATTCCATTTGTCTGGTTTTTCATGTTAGGTGATTTTAAATTATACCCTAGAAATGATAAATGTTAAATTGCTGAGGTTCTGGATTCTGTAATTTTCCCCTCATGCTTGTTATTTCTTTTGTTTTAGCCAGCAATTATCTTATTGGATTTTTTATAGGATAAAATTATTTTAGAGCTAAACTAGTGCAGCTCTATGTTTATCTTCAGAACATCTGGAAGTCTGTCACCTAATCTTGGCCAACAAAAGGTCAGTCAGCTAATGATTTATAATATGCTGTTTTAAGTTCAAAACTCCCCTGGAGGACCCAAGATTGGCTTGTTTATTGATGAATTATACCTAGCATGACCAGTTAAACTTTTGGGCTTGGCTTTTATACCTAGAAGAACATAAAAGGGCCCACTGAAAATTTCTGGGCAAGTCTCCTAAAACCAAGACTTATCAGAGAAATCTTGGCCAATTCAATCCCAGAATGATACACATATTCATAAAACAGCATAAGGTGCTGTGCTTGGAGATTTCATACACCCTTAGTGCCTTTTTTTGGATGCTTTTTTCTCCTCCTCCTCTTTTTGTAACATATCCTTTGCCTTCAATAACTGTCTTATATGAGAATGCTCTATAGAGTCTTGTAAACCCTTTCAATTATCTAACCTATTGTAATCCATGCAAAATTGAACTGCCAACTCTATTTCTTGGGTGGCAGTGTTTAATTACTATTGGCTAGGATGTTTCCACACAGGTGTGATTAAGGCATCAGTCAAAGATATGTGAAGGAAGAATTTGAGCAACCCCCTTCTGATTCTTTTCCTTCCAAAACTTATCTACTCTCTTCAATGGTCACAGTTTTCTGAGCTCCAGTTTTATGGTTTATGTTCCATCACAGCCCCAGTGCTTCCAGCACCATCTGCCCTTGGCTTCCAGCTAAAAGTTTGCAAAAAAATGGAAACTCACTTCATGGAACTCCATCTTCTATACAAGTACATAGTTGATCTTACTCTGTTTACTCTCCAGTGCTTTAAGTAGCTCCTATTTGTATTAGGTCTATATTTTATGATTGTTTTCTGTGGAGGATTCAGGCTGGTTTGATCTTACTCTGTCATTATTGGAAGTAGAACTACTCTCATGAGATTTTTTAAACTATCGCCTTCCCCCCCCCTAAAAAAAGTTGTTTTAAAAAGAAAAAAAAAAGCACTATATTTTAGTTTGTTTGCTTCACACAATATATTGCCAACCCTGTAAGCTAACAGAATGTTTAGAACCAGATTATTTATTTATTTTGAGAGAGATAGAGAGAAAATCCCAAGCAGGCTCCATGCTGTCAGCGCAGAGCTGGACATCAGATGCAATCTCATGAGCCAGGAGATCATGACCTTACCTGAAATCAATAGTTAGATACCTAACAAACTGAGCCACCCAGGCACCCTCGAACCAGATGATTTAAAGGACAGGTCGTCTTATTCTGAGAATAATTATGAATCCATTTGGTCAGAAAAAATATTTTTACCAAAAATTAAAAGCTTCATCAGTTGCCTGGTAATTGTAACTAAGCAGTCCAATGATGTATATGATTCACTATAGTCCTAGCATTATTGGTTAGTGACAAATAGATGTAAATGACATCCAGGAAAAAAAGGTTGCTATATCTAATACATGAATATCCTCCCTTTCCCTTTTCACTATGTTAAAATTTAATCAAGCAGATGTTCTGAGAAGTGAAGTAACCTGCCCAAAGTCACTGTACTAAACAACAAAGCCTGGTCTATTTGATATCTAAGTCTGAGCTTTTAGTTATATATAATACATGATTAACTACTGTGAGTTAATTGGTATTTATAAGGATGTGTGTGTGTGTAAGTACGCTTTAAGTATATTTTTGGTAAGTGGTATTTCTGGCAGAGGGAAAAGAGCATTATTGAAGAAAAGTACACTGGCAAACGCTGACTCTAAGTTTCTTGCTTATAACGGTATTGTGTTTATCAGGAAATGAGTATGTATTTTATGAGAAATATAAACAAGTTTATATTAAACCATAATTATTCAATTTCTTTTAGTATATTTAAAATAATTATGTCCTATCATTAGTGCCTATAGAAGCATAAATATATTTCATTGCATTGTAGGAAGACCTATAAAGCAGATTGCCAAACTATAATCCACAGGCCAAATCCTGCCTACCATCTGTTTTTGAAAGTAAAATTCTATCTTATGTTATTTAATTGGAAGACAGTCATGATTATCTGTGTATTTATTGTCTATGGTTGTTTTTGAGCTATAACAGCAGAGGTGAATAGTTGTAGCCAATACTGTATGACCTCAAATCCTAAAATAATTCATTCTCTGACTCTAACTAAGGAAATTTGCCAATCCCTACTCTTAAAGTATTCTTGAGATTTTCTTATTTTTCTTTCTCTCCCACCCTCCATTTTTCCATTTTATTAATAAGGTGCTTGCAATCCATAGAGGCCTAGTAAATAAATTAACTGCATATAGAACCCAGGTCTCCTATTCCTCAATTTGACACTTTGAATTAAGTCTTTCTTACTTTCCTTCCTTCCTTCCTCCCTCCTTTCTTTCTTTCTTTTTCTTTCTTTCTTTCTTTCTTTCTTTCTTTCTTTCTTTCTTTCTTTCTTTCTTTCTTTCTTTCTTTCTTTCTGTTCATGTTTATAGAAAGACATAGTTCTCTGATCTCTGAGTGGATTTTATTCTGGTGTTTCTCTAAATCATTTCACTCATGATGAATTGGGTTTATAAGCTAGGAAAGTATTTCCTTCAGGTTCACAAACACAGAATCAAATCACAGGACAACGTGTTTTAAAAGGCTACATTTTTACACAAACAGTACATGATTTCACAGGCTAATATTTAGATAATCAATGTCAGTGGGTAGAACAGTTTGTTCACTTGATACCTGCTTTTCTTAATTTACCTAACCTTCATGTTTGCTGAAATTTTTGGATGTGTAATTGACCTGTCTAAAGGTGGTTGCTGCTTATCATGCTTTCTGAAACTCTAAGATTGATAGTAAAACATAGTGTGAGGTTTTATTATTTTTTAATGTTATTTTTTTATTATCTTTAAAAAATTTAAATCCAAGTTAATTAACATACAGTGTAATAATGATTTCAGGAATAGAATTTAGTGATTCCTCACTTACAAATGACACCCAATGCTCATCCCAACAAGTGTCCTCCTTAATGACCCTCACCCATTTAGCCCATCTCCCCACCCAACACCCCTCCAGCAACACCCCTCCTGTTTGTTCTCCATGTTTAAGAGTCTCATATGTTTGTCTCTCTCTCTGTTTTTATCTCGTTTTTGCTTCCCTTCCCTTATGTTCATCTGTTTTGTATCTTTTCTGACTGACTTATTTCACTTAGCATAATACGCTCTAGTTCCATCCACATTGTTGCAAATGGCAAGATTTCATTCTTTTTGATCACCATGGAATATTCCATTGTGCATATATATACTACGTCATCTTTATTCATTCATCCATCATTGGAATTTTGGGCTCTTTCCATAATTTTGCTATTGTTGAAAATGCTGCTATAAACATTGAGGTGCATGTGCCCTTTCAAATCAGCACTCCTGTATCCTTTGGATAAATACCTAGTAGTGCAATTGCTGGGTTGTAGGGTAGTTCTAGTTTAATTTTTGAGGAACCTCCATACTATTTTTCAGAGTGGCTGCACCAGTTTGCATTCCCACCAGCAGAGCAAAAGGGTTCCTCTTTCTCTACACTCTCACCATCATCTGTTATTGCCGGAATTGTTAATTTTAGCCATTTCGACATATATAAGGTACTATCTCATTGTGGTTTTGATTTGTATCTCCCTGATGATGAGTGTTGTTGAGCATTTTTTCATGTGTTTGTTGACCATCTGGCTGTCTTCTTTGGAAAAGTGTCTATTCATGTATTTTGCCCATTTCTCCACTGGATTATTTGTTTTTTGGGTGTTGAGTTTTATAAGTTCTTTATAGATTTTGGATACTAAGCCTTTATCCAATAGGCCATTTGCAAAATCTTCTCCCATTCCATCAGTTGCCTTTTAGTTTTGCTGATTGTTTCCTTTGTTGTGCAGAAGTTTTTTATTTTGATGAGGTCCCAATGGTTCATTTTTGTTTTTGTTTCCCTTGCCTCTGGAGATATGTCAAATAAGAACTTGCTGCAGCTGAGGTCAAAGAGGTTGTTGCCTGTTTTCTTCTCTAGGATTTTGATGGCTTCCTGTCTTACATTTAGGTCTTTCATCCATTTTCAGTTTATTTTTGTGTATGGTGTAGAAAGTGGTCCAGGTTCATTCTTCTGCATGTTGCTATCCAGTTTTCTCAACATCATATGCTAAAGAGACTGTCTTTTTTACATTAGATATTCTTTCCTGCTTTGTCAAAGATTAGTTGGCTATATGTTTGTGAGTCCACTTCTATGTTCTCTATTCTGTTCCATCGATCTATATATCTGTTCTTATGCCAATACCATACCATCTTGATGATTATAGCTTTGTAATACAGCTTGAAGTCTGGAATTGTGATGCCTCCAATTTTGTTTTTCTTTTTCTGGATTGCTTTGGCTATTTGGGGTCTTTTTGGTTCCATACAAATTTTAGGATTGTGGGTTCTAGCTCTGTGAATAATGCTGGTGTTACTTTAATAGGGATTGTATAAGGTTTTATTCTTAACATTGATTCCTTCTGAAAACCAAATGAAGATTTGGACAGGAGACTTTAAGCCTACAGTTTTATTTGTGAATATATGCTACCTTCCTCTTTAGGCACAGATCATGATAATGGGACAGCAGATGCATTTTCCATTAAAATCTTATCTAAATATTTTTCACAACGGCTTTTACTTACATCATTGGAACTTCTCTAACTTTAAACTCTAGAATAGTGGTGCCACATTTGCAGAATATGGTTTTAATTGGTGAGCTTATTTTAAATGCAGATGTTTGGGATCCACCAAAGGTATAATGAATCTGAATCTCTGCGTGCTGGCAGTTGAGGATATATATATATATATATATATATATATATATATATTTAATTTTTATATATATGTTTTTAAAATTTTTATTTATTTTGAGAAAGCGAGCGAGTTGGGGAGGGGCAGAGAGGGAGAAAGAGATGTATATTCTTTTTTTATTTTTTTAATGTTTTATTCATTTCTAGGAGAGAGAGAGAGACAGTGTGAGTAGGGGAGAGCCAGAGAGAGAGGGAGTCACAGACTGAAACAGGCTCCAGGCTCTGAGCTGGCAGTCAGCACAGAGCCTGACGCGGGGCTCGAACCCACGAACCTCGAGATCATGACCTGAGCGAAAGTCGGACCCTTAACTGACTAAGCCACCCAGGCGCCCCAAGAGATATATATTCTTTAAAAGATCTGCAAGTGACTTTGAAGAACAGCAAAGTACCTCTAGTAATGAGGAAATTGTTTTCATCTGACAATCTGGAAAACTGGGTTCTTTTTTTTTTTTAATATTTTTATTTATTTCTAGGAGAGAGAGAGAGAGAGAGACAGCGTGAGCAGGGGAGGGTCAGAGAGAGAGGGAGACACAGACTCTGAAACAGGCTCCAGGCTCTGAGCTGGCAGTCAGCACAGAGCCCGACGGGGGGGCTCGAACCCACGAACCTTGAGATCATGACTGCAAGATCATGAACTAAGCGAAAGTCGGACGCTTAACCGACTAAGCCACCCAGCCCCCCCTGGAAAACTGGGTTCTAATCCTGGCCACCCTGTTAAATTTTAATGTGTCTTTGGGCAAGTCACTTAAGTAACGAATAAACAAACAAATACAGGAAGGGAGGACTTTCTCCATAGTTATTCAATTTCTTTAGTTTTCTCTTCTGTGAAATAAGGATGATATCCACTTTGGAATTGTCATAAGAATTAAGATCATGCAGATAAAATGTTTAATATAGTGCCAGGCACATAATAAAAACTCAGTAAAAGTTATTCATTAGACTTATTATTGTTATAATCATTATTACTACCAATACCAAAATGACTTAAAACTATAATTCAGTATAATAGATGTACTATTTCCCCCTGCAAAACCAACAGCTGACCTTATTCATTTACTGATTTATTTATCCATTCATTACAATAAATAATCACGGCCACCTGCCAGGATCCAGACTCTGCACTGCCTTGCCCTGATGATACAATGTTGAATATTATGGGGTCTCTGACCTCAAGAGACTTATATCCCAGTGGAAGATAAAGACCAAAAAATCAACTCAATATTCCTACAGCTTCCCCTTTGGAGTACAATCACTTTACTAAGAAGATAAACTGACAATACTATAGGGCGTCCCTAGCATCCATTTCTTCCCTCATGAAACACACAGTGTATTGCTCATGTTCAAATACTCAACAAGGGAGAAAAATAATGGCTCTTTTCAACAATTTGCAGTGTGAAAATTTATATCCATCTTGTCAAAAGACTTAATAGTCAAACAATAAGCTGCTGCTTTTATTTTAAAAAAGAAAAGCCCTAAGTACTTGGTAAAAAGCAATTTCACCCACTTCTACAAAGACAATAATAATTTCCACTAGATAGTTTTATCTTTCTTCTTGAATAGTGTGGTATGTACATATTAAACAAGCTTGCATTTTTGGAGAACTTGTTGCTGTAAGAGTAGTTTAAATAAAAATGAACTAAGAGCATTCAGTTAAGCTCCCCTCACTGTCTTTGACATCTAGAAGAGGTTTTATAATCTTTGTTGCTATCGTTTTAAAGACTTAATAAAATTGGTGTTAATAGTCTTCATCATTTAAACTGTCTTCCCTTGAGAATTCCATTATTTCTTCCCCTAAATTCCTTATGGGGAATTGGAAAGGAGGAAAGGAAATGTTTAGATGATCATGAATACGCACCATATCAAAGTTTACTTTATTAGAAATGACACTAAGAATTTTGAGAAAAAGCCAGTCAAGAGATGCCACGCTTATTGTTCTATAAACTAAAACTTATGTTTTCTACTAGGTAAATTGAGATTGTTGATTGAATATGCTTGCTTTTCTAATCAGATCTCTCTTCAAGTTCGAATTGGAGAAATTTCCTGGAAAAAAATAGATCCTACGTGCCTAAAAGTGAAGCAACAGATTTTTAAAAAAATTTGTAACACACATAGCAAATAAAAATTAGAAAAACCTAGCAAAAGACTAATTCAGATTACATAAGACAACATCAATAGCACTGATACATAAATAGACAAAGTATATTAACAAACAAATCAAAACGGCTAACACATTAAAAAAAAACTACCACCACTAGTAATTTAAGAAATATAGATTAAAATAAAATAACATTTTCTCTATAAATTTGGTCGAGATTATAAAACACTGATAACAAGGTATGATGGTGCCATTATTCAATGCTACCATATTTATAAATTATAATTTTTGGAAGTAACTTAGCAATAAAGCATCAGTCTTAAACATGTTATAGTTTTTTATTGGTCTGGTCTCTCAGAGTTGCAAGCTATAGAAACGCCCACACTACACCTGCTTAGGTTAAAAGGGAAATTATATCCTAGTTTTAGAATGGAATCTGCTGCTGCAGTGATATTATTAGAAATCTCCAATCTCTTAAAATGAATCTCTGGTTTCTATCTTTCTTCCTTGTTAGCTTCACACCAAGGCAAGCTCTCTCCAATGGTCACTAGAAAATTGGGATTATGTAACACCTGGTTAGCATTAGTTTCCCTAATGAAAGAAATGACTTTTTTTTTTTTAAATGTTTTTTATTTATTTCTAGGAGAGAGAGAGAGAGAGAGAGACAGCATGAGCAGAGGAGGGTCAGAGAGAGAGGGAGTCACAGACTGAAACAGGCTCCAGGCTCTGAGCTGGCAGTCAGCACAGAGCCCGACACGGGGCTTGAACCCACGAACCGCGAGATCATGACCTAAGCGAAAGTCGGACACCCAACCGACTAAGCCACCCAGGCGCCCCGAAAGAAATGACTTTTCCACAGTAGTTCTTGGAAGACTGAGTCTCATCTGAGTTGGGTCTCACATTCAGTCCTGAGCCAGTCACTGCAGCCAGGAGAATAAATGCCTTAATTCCCAAGCTTGGGTCTTGCACACACCTTAGAGCTAGGGATAGAGTTGGCTTTAACCCAAACCTCTTGGGATATAGGGTAAATCTCTAAACTAAGGTACTGTCACCAAAATGAGGGTAAATGAAGGCCAGTCAGGGAAATAGTTATTAGAATACAGTTTCACCATTTAATAACACTCCTGTGAATTAATGTAAAAAAACAATAAATGCAGATTTACATTTATTACAGCTTTAGTCATGAAGTTTTAGCAAAAAACAGAAAACAAGACAAAACAAAAAAATAATCCTATTGCCCAACAAATAGGGGAATTGTAAATTAAGAAATATAAAATATTTTAGAGAGTCATTAAAATTATATTTTCAAATGGTTTATAGTGCTTATGGGGAAAGGACATTTTATAATATAAAGCCATAAGGGCAGAATATAAGATAACATACAGTATGATCTCACTTTGTAAAAAGCACACAGGAAAAAAAACTTAGGAAAACCTATTAAAATAATACTTAGCTCTAAAAACTGTTGGAATTCACATATTCATAAAGCAAATATTTTTGAAATACTTATTTTATGGCAGGAATTTTATTCTGACTATAATTTTCATATTTTTGCATATACAATAAGCAACTAAGAGGTGCACTGCATTTAAATTGAAATTCTAATAACCTTACTTAAATCCTTATGATGTTCCAAATATCGTTCTATGGTGCTTCCAGGTACACTGTCTCATTCAGTGTGTCTCTGATGAAATCGGTTGTCAGTTTTATTTGCTCCATGTGAGTACTGTTCTTCTGCAGAAGCCACAAATAAAATTTGTTTATTGACAGAGTGATTCATTTGTTCATTCATCCAACCACCTGTGAATTGTTGGTGGGATTAAAAAATAACCTCTAAAGGAATTTCCTAAAATCAAGAAGGTAAGAAAGCTTTTAAGTTAGCATGGGTCAGTGAACAGATTTTCTCAATGATTCGAATATGTTAATTATACTTTGCTTTATGAAATAAAGAGTTAATGAATGCCAGCAATTCTGTCTAAGCCATTGTGTGTGAAGAGGTTATGCTCAGATACAGCAGTGTTCAACTGCCATCACCAAAATCATTTACATAAATGGTCTTTCTGTACAATTCTATAATTATTGTATCATATTATTAGTGTTTAAATATATTATTGGTGTTAAATATACTCTAGATACATTAACTATACTCAGAGTTCATTTATTTTCTAGTCATTCATATATGAATAATTTTTACTCATTCTGCTGGCTCAGGGATGGGATAAAAGGTTACAAAGTTTTGTAGACAAAGGGTCTTCCGGCAAGAATTTGTGGCTGCCACCCGCTGAAACTTGGGCTCACAGGAAAACATTATTGGAGGATGTAATGCCTCTAAGCCTCAGAGGAGACTGCTGTGGCCAACTTTTATGAGAAAAAAAAAGAAAAATGTAGGGAAAGGTTTCCAGCAAATTCTGCTAGGAAAGAATGCACAATGGCCTTTAAGGCCAGCTGGAGGCAGTAATCTTTACTATATAAGACTGACTAGGTCAGTTGTGAGGGTGCTGGCTAATTGTAAAGAGATCCAATAGAGACACATGAGAAATTTTCTCTCGTTTTTATTGTAACTCCCTCCTTTTTTATTAATATTTACTATTTTATTTATTATTAACTTGGATGTTTATTTTATATCTATTGGAATAATTATTTTGGAATTAGATATATATTTTTATCATATATCACTTCTGGGCATGTACACAAAGGAATTATAAGTAAAATAAGATAATTAAAATATTATGCATGCTTTTCACATGCAGTGTCCAACTCTCTTGAGAGATTCAGAGTTACTGATAGAAAAGAATATTTAATATATCTGTACAAGTCAACAAATAACTAGAAAATGACCCCCTATGTTAAGAGAATGTTATGAGCACCCAAGAAACCCCTTGTACTCTCTCTCTTCCTCTTTGGAGTCACTACAGTCTGTTTTAATAATAATCATTTCCCTGTTTTTCTTTATAGTTTTACCAACTGTATTTGTATCTGCAGCCCCACCCCCACCCTACCCCACCCCCAATCTACCCTTCCAGTATCACAAAGGTCTCTAAATCAGAGCTCAAGTACCTGGGGCCCCAGCCCTGTGAGTGATAAAGGGAGGGGGCAGTAACTGGTAGATAGTGTTGAAATAGGTCCCAGTGGAGTCAAACCCATCCAGAGTTGCTGGGGGATTTACAGTAGGATTTATAGGAGATACCTAAGTCATTGATTTACGTAATGGGCTCTTCCTAGACTTAAGATCAAGGGCTAGTCAGTCCATTCAATCTCCTTGTTAGGAGTCAGAAATGAATAGTGGAGTAGGCCACCGACCTGGCCTCTGATTGAGTTGTCACTGAAAACCCTGAAGACTGTCTATAAAGGGTCACAAAACAGGCAGTTTTGTTTTGCAAAAGCCTGGGGTTGTGTTTGAGCAGGCCAGAGGAGAGGTACTGCTCACTTCTTACTTTGGCCACCTAATGCAAAGCAAAAAAAGCAAGAAGGTGACAGATGGCTGTCTGTCTACACCCAGAGCTTAGTGTGCCCATATAACTTAATAATTATTATACCTGCCATTTATTGAATGTGAAACACCATTCTGAGTGATTTACACACAGTAGTTCACTCCTCGCTAAACCCTATAGGATAGGTACCATTAAACAGATGAAGGAACTTTTTTTTTTTTAAACAAATGAAGCAACTAAGGCTTTGAAAATTTACTTGTGCAAGATCTCACAGTAAATGAGCTCAAATTCATGCTTAGGGTCTCAGGGATGGCTTCTATAATGCTGAAGGAACACAGATGAATTATACTTGATAGTGGTAGGTTTTCATTTCTATCGTCATGAAGAGTGCATAATTTTTACCCTGTATCTAAATAAATAAAATATCTTTCAAGATGACCTCCTGTATTTTCTTAAAGTTTTATTATGTTTCCAAAATATGTTTGTTTTTGGCAGTTGAGAGGATGGGATAGATAGGTCTGTTGAATAATGTACTTGGATTTCCACTACCACCCTCCTATTGGGGAATGGGGAATTCTATCCTTGCAGTTGCAGCATTTGCAATGTTTACCACTAGAGGGAGGGATCAGACCATGGAGAGCAGCCACAAGTTGCTAAGCACCTCCTTGGCCATTTCAGGCTCTTCATTGGCAGCTAGTGTGGAAGGAGCACGAAATTGGGAGAGCCATTTGTTAATAAAAACAGATGTCTTCTTTGTTATCTGGAAGAGATGATTTCACAAGAATAGTAGAGAGAAGAGTCAACTTGTGGAGCCTCGAAGTGAAAAGGGCTAAGTATCCTAGATTTGAGGATCCCCAATAGCACTCTAGACACCAGTAGTAGCACTCTTCCCCCAAACTGTAAAAAATCAAAAGTGTCTCCAGAAATTGCCAAATGCCCCCAGGGTCAAAATTGCCCCTGATTGAGAACCACTATCTTAGAGATTCAAAATGTCCTGAAGACTTGAGTTCTCAAAGATAGTAAAAGATCCTCCCATCCAGGTCAGTGAGGAATCTGGGGTTCTTCTTGGTCTGGGGTTTCACAACTCAAGGCTATGAATAGAAAGGATAAGATTAGTCCCAGTTCACTTCTCATAAAAGAAGTGCAGACAAAGGCACAACACCAGACAAAGTGACTAAGGAAGCAAGAAACAACTTAAAATTTTGCAATTATACGGACAAAAGAGTAAGAACTGAATCCAAAGGCATGAACTAGAGGTTGATGTTAGGCAAGAAGGAATTATCACACTCAAGAAACAAAGCCTTCCACAAGAGACCTTGTGTGAGATACCTGCCTGGATGGGAAAAAGCTGTTACATTCTTGGACTTAGTTCAAATGCTTGTCTCCTGAACCTCCACTTTAAGTATTTTCTGTCTCACTTGCTTGCTGGTACTCTTACTCCTTATTCAATCATGCCAGAAACTTGGGAGTCATTCTATGATTTAAATTTGAATTTTCCTGTCTATTAGAGATATCCATGACCCATAAGACCTAGGGTACATTGAGGGTTGTAGTGAACACTCTGCATACTCCAGCAGGCTGGCAGCACCTTCCTTACTTATAAGTATGCTGACCATAAACAACCCCAAATAAACTGAATCAAAAGAAAGAACCAAACTCATAATATACAACTTGGAGAGCACATGAATCCAAAGCCCCATGTGTTCTGTAATGCCAGATAGAGGCCCTGATACTGCCAAAAGCTCCTTTTTGACAAAAGTAATATCCATGGCTCCTGGGTCTTGACACCAAAAGGTCACTGGTTGGCTCAGGTCTACTTCCTGGTGCATATAGCTCAGTCTAAGCTTTCCATTCACTTCAGAGATCTTTTGCGGAAAGTATGGTATATGGATCCATCCCACCAAGTGATGAACTCTTGTTAAAAGGTACAGTTTCTTATACTAAACCAATAAAAACCATTAGCAGGCATCTGGGTGGCTCAGTCAGTTAAGTGTCCCACTTTGGCTCTGGTCATGATCTCATTGTGAGTTTGATCCTCTGGAGATTGCTTCAGATCCCGTATCTTCCTCTCTCTCTCTCCCCCTCCACCGCTTTTTTCCCCTCTCTTTCAAAAAAATTAATAAACACTTAAAAATAAAATTAAAACAGTAAAAACCATTAGACTGTAATATTCAAGGGCATCTGACTCAAACACAGTTGCATTGTTTGCTGGAGGAGCCCATAGTAAGCAGGACTCACTAAATGTTTATTAGTTGCACATATGAAGAAATGAATGAATACATGCATGGCTACACTCACAACTTAGAATATTCTAGTATTAAAATTTTTCCTCAAACATAAAAATAATTCTGCTTTTTTAGTACTTGCTTCTGCTCTGGGATGCAAAGGGATTTTAATCAGAGAATGGTGCTGGTATCTGCCTAGATTCCTTTTATCAGCTGAAACACCCCTCCTACAGGCACTCTGAGTATTAACTACTAACAACTCAAAGCTTTCTCTTTCTCTTTCCAGAGAATTGCCCCTAGGTGAAGTGGTAGCCAGGAACCAACTCCCCTATCTTGGAGGCCAAGCCCTCCCAACCTTGGCCAATGACAAAGGAATCCAAAGATCAGCCCCTTTGCCTCAAAGTGAGTAAAATACATGGTGTGATTCATGTTCCAGAGCTTCGTTATGGGATCAGACTGAAACTATTATTCAGCATCCCTGCTGAGCTTCATTTTTCCCTGCCTTGTTCCTCTGCCTTCACTTTCCTTCTCCTGAGGATACTCCTCCAATAAATCATTTGAACAGGAATCTCCATCTCTGGCGCTTCTTCTATGGAACCTGAGCTACAGCATTCACTGATGGCATACCAAGACCACATGTCAACATGGGCGCTTTCCCAAACTTTTCAGAAAAAAAGGGATGGCACAGCATCCTAATTGCATATAACTCTTCTCCATTTGTTTCGAAGTCACCACCCTCATCTTACTTTAAACTTACATTTAAATGCAGTGTTATCAGTGTCAATCCTTGAGTGAAAGTAATATAATGGTGAAATCTCAGGATTGGTATTTGTAGAATGGTAGATTATTCCAGCTGAAAAATAAATCTACTAGCTTGAGTTCTTTTACAAATAAGTTGATTGTGGCCCAAGACATGATTTTCTTAAGTTGATACAGTTAGTGAGTAGCAAAGCTGGGACACAATCAGATTTCCAATCTCCCATTTAGTGCTTTCTCTAAACCCCTCTTCTTCTTCTGTATTTTTAAAAAATGTTTAAAAAATATTTGCTTATTTTTGAGAGAAAGACAAGAGCACAAGCTGGGGAGGGGCAGAGATAGAGGGAGACACAGAATCCAAAGCAGATTCCAGGCTCTGAGCTGTTAGCACAGAGCCCAATGTGGGGCTCAAACTAACGAACCATGAGATCATGACCTGAGCCAAAGTCAGATGCTTAACAGACTGAGCCACCCAGGTGCCCCCAAACCCTTCTTCTTCTTGTTAGTCACTGTTCTCACATGAAGGAATCTTATAAGTTGGGTACTATGCAGGCAAGTTGGACGAAATTCCTTACGCTTTCAACATCCATGAAATATTATTTTAAGTGAATGTTAAAAACAATGTGACTGTAGGGTGATTACTATATAGATCTTTATAGTTTTAATCTTCTATAAAATTTACTGAATTTTCTTGCTAGGGATGAATAGTACGGCAGGATTTCATCTTCGAGAAGTTTTGTAGGGGAGACAGTCAGGTAAATACTGGAGCTACAGCAGTGCTACAAGCAAGCTGTGGAGCCAGAGGGGAGGAGCAGTGATTAATCTCATCTAGCAGAAGTAGGGAAGGTCTCCCAGAGCAGAAAATGTCTGAGATGTTTTGTGAAGAGTGAGTAGAATTTTGATAGGTAGAAATCTATCTACCTATCAAATAGAAAAGTTTGGGACATGGAAAGCCTTCTTTTGTAGGCTGAAGTGGGTTCTTCCAGGAGGAAAGGCTAGGAGCTTAACTGTTTGGGATCACTGTGATGGGTCTCAGATACCATACACAATGTTTTCTCTCCTAATTATAATGACTCTCCACTCCTTCCCCAGTTTTCACTTCCATAAATTGTTTTATTTATCTTCAGTTTTCATGGGGTATGGCACCATGATGAATGCTTTGTGGTATGTGCTTACATTAAATTAGAGACGGGAAAGAGGAGAAGAAGCCTGCAGCTTTCATATTCACCTCCTTTCTTAGGCATTAAGGAAGAAAAATAATATACAAAATTGGGAGATAAAATGGTAGCTTCAATAAAAAGATTAAACTGTCAATCCGTGAACTAATCAAGAAAATTAACATTGAGCATCTATGATGACTGCTGAATTTGTTAAGCACTTTAGAATTGCCTAATTTAATTTCCACAAATTACTATATCAGATCTATCGCTGTAATTATGTCAAGTATAAAGAAACCTCAGGAACAGGAATTCAGTTACATGGCCAAGGTCACAAACTACCTTGACATGGAGAGCTCTGTCTGGATAGTTTCTTCTGTGCCACAGGCTTCCCAGGAAGCAGCCAGAAGTATAGCACCTGAGAGCCAGGCACTGGAATCCTGGGGGTTCCTTTTGTAAAAGAAACAAATGAGAAAATAAAAGAGGAAGAGAGGAAACCAAGACAGAAAGAATAATAGAGATAGGAAAGTGAGAAACAAAAAGGGACAATAAGGATAAAAGCTTTAAAAACATAGGGTTGATTATAAATTATTATTCTCTCCACCAAGATACTTAAGTGTACAAACATCACATTTCTCAGTATATAATGGGGAAAAAAATCCCAGGAAACCATTTTGTAGTTTAAAATATAGATGTACATATATGTGTATACCTATTTTGATGTTTGTTTTTCATCAACTTTGACTTAAATTATGAAGTAAGACTCAACAAAAGAAGACCTTGAAAGGAATGATCACAACATTTGGTAATAATGAAAATGCCTTTTAAGGATTTGCCATCTAAAATGCTTTAAAACTATTCCCAATAAAATATGGTATACATTTCAAATCAATTAAAAACCTTTATTTTTCTTAAAAGAATATACTGAATTATTTTGAAATGTTCTCATCCACATGGATAATAATGATAAATAATTTATTTCTTAAAACATTAGTTTCTTCCCTGTGGATTAGCATTGCTAAATTAGACTTGGCTCTGAAATGCAATAGGAAATATTAGATTTCAGAAACTCAGAGGAAATTTTCTGCCCATGCATGGTGGATAAACACACATTGTACTATTTACATATATCGTATTTCTTCTCTTTCCCACTTGAGAAAACAAAGCCTATAAATTGTATTTATACTGTTAGGAATGGAGTCTTTGTTTAGTGAACCTTATAGAGCATCAGGTGTTCTTCTCCTTGGGTCCTTAAACTGCAACTTAATTGTCCCGTGTCACATCTGTTCACATCAATCACATTACATTATTTTCTTTACAATGTGTTCTTTGAGGTGATATGATTGATGTGACTAAATGTGACGGATCAAAAAGGTCTGTTAGGCACTACAAAAAATTTCAAAATCTCAAGCCCAAAGGCCAAGGAATCTCTGTCTATGCATAATTTGGTATAGAGTTAAATTTGGGAGGGCAATATAGTTCATCGGATTAAGAGTTTTTGACAGTGATTCTTGACAAACTACTTTTTGATGATCAAGAAAAGTATGAATAATTTGCTAGGGCAGAGTCAAGGTTAAGGAGTCATTGCCTTGTTGTAAATCACATAAACTCAGGAATGAATCCATGTGGAAAAGGATTTGCAGTCTGAAGACTCTGTTTTGAATCTCAGCTCCTCACGTTCCAGTTATGTGACCTTGGAGAAATCACTTTAATTCTCTGAACCACAGTTTCTCATCTGTATCATCTATCACAGAGAGTATCCTGAGAATAACAGGAAAGAATGTATCTAGCAGAAGGCTATAAATTATTAAGTATTATCTCAAAACCCCGCGACCATGTTGTTTTATTGAAGGTCTGCACTGAGTAGGAATCAAATTACTTCAAAACACAGAAAGAGTAAGAGTTAAAAGTAGTTAGGTCTTTGATGCCCAGGACTCCTTCTCATTGTAAAAGGAAGGGAAGTGGTGGAGAGGGAGGGGAACGCCTTGCGTTCAGAATCCTCACATATCATAATAACTACTTCTCTGTTTCGACCACCCGTACATTGAAGCAGTTGTCAAGAGTCAGAGCGATCATTCTTGTTGAAAATATTCTCTTGTCAGCTGATATATTCTCCACTTATATTTTCACCAGAGTTGTATGGTCATTATAAACCTTAAGCTGGGAAAGTAGTATCACTATTAATACAACTTTCCAAGTGGGGACTGTGGTTTGGATTTTTCTCCTCCCTACATTCCATTCTTGCCAAAAATATCTGATCAGAATTTGTCAGTGACTTTGGGGTCCTCTTTGACTTGTTTTCATAGGTGGCCTGCTATAAAAATATAAATTTTTTTAAAGCAAACTGTATCCATAATAAACATCAAACATAGTCCTTAGCAGGACCATAAGCAGAATAAAAAGCTGTATCTTATTAACTAGAAGTTAGGGATGGGGAACGAAAGGTAGTGACAGTCAATGTAGGGATAAGAGCCCTAGATGAGGAATACAGATACTTGTATTTGGCAAAGAGAGCCAGTTTGTTACTAATGTCAAGTATAGTTAAAATTGCCCTTCTTTTGGGGCGCCTGAGTGGCTCCATCAGTTAAGCATCCAAATTCAGCTCTGGTCATGATCTCGTGCTTCATGAGTTCAAGCCCTGTGTTGGGCTTTGTGCTGACAGCTAAGAGCCTGGAGGCTGCTTTGGATTCTGTCTCTCTTTCTCTTTCTGCCCCTCCCCTGCTCTGTCTCTCTTTCTCTCAAAAATAAATGAATTTAAAAAAAAACTGTCCTTCTTTTTTCAGCTTTAGCTTTGGCAAGGACATTTACACTTCTCATGAATGACACCTCACGTCGGCAACTAAATTTCTGTATTGTGAAGTGGCAAATTGACTCCACTACAATTCAGATATGCAAGACAAAAGAACTATAAATCTCCTAGTTAGTGAGAAAAAAAAATTATATCAACTAATTTCAATCCACATCCGCTTGAAGCAGAAGGATCCTATAATTCAGTTTAATTTTTCTCTTCGGGAAATAACCCAGTTCATCTTGCATCATTCAGGTTCTTTTAGGATTCTGCTTCTTCCCAAATAACAGTTTTCGAGAGGGAAAATGGGTTATTGAACCTTAGGCTTTTCAAAGAATTGAGGGAAACAGGCTCTCCTTGGCTTCAGCCTGGTCCTTAGGAGTGCACTGGCTGGTTTGTTTCATTTCTGGGCTGTGCCCACTGCTTAAATCCAGTGCTTACAATTATGGCAATGAGCTCATTCTCTCTTGATCCTTAACTTAGTGAGGACCTGGTGTTCTCTCCACACTGACTTTGTCCCAGTTTGGCACTCCCTAGTGCTGTTTAAATTTCTAAACTCTAGTCAGAGTGTTCTGTTCTTCAATCTCCAGCTCTGAGAACCCTCATTCCTACACAGCAGCCACTCCTGACAAGCTCCCAGCTAGAATTCAGAGTTGCGGCCAAATTTACTTGGCAGGGTTTGCCTCTGGTTCTGAGAGGTGGGTCTCCTTTCAGAGCTCCAAAGACAGAGAAGAAACAGGTCTCCTGCATTTGACATTTACCCAAGTTACTTGGCTTCTTTGGAAAAGAGATTAAGAAAGTATATCAGCATCCACTTGTTTTACTTCCCACTCTTCCTCTCTCTTTCTTTCTTTTCCACACCCTCATCCCCATATCCAAAGGAAAGAGCTTCCCTTTTACTTCCTCCATATCATATTCTCCTTCCACAATAGAACTGCAAAACATCCTAGCCATTATAAGTAGAAGAAAAAAATATTTCTACTCTGTGGGAGAAATCCTATGATCTGATCTATCAGATTGGAGGGTTTGGGTTATTAAATGTGCACCTAATATTTGTTAGATCAATATTCATTATTTGCATTATTTAGACATTTAAATAAAAATGAGCCGAGCTATAGAGTAAAATAAGAGCACCTTCTCTTTGCACAGAACTTGTTTTCTCTGTTAGCAATTATTTTGCTTTATTGTTTTTCTTAGAGTTCTAGGTACTTTTTTGTAATTCCTCCATTTATCAGTCTAAGCTTCATCAGGAAAAAAAAACACATTTAGTATTTACAATAAAGGGAGTTTAATGCATGGAATTTGAATGTAGGCAGAAGCTGAGAAGCTAAAAGAGGTCAGTAAAGTAACTGAAAAATTTAGCAACAGCAGAAAGTTACTAGCACCTCTAGGCTAGAGAGAAAAAAGAAGGTGGTATTGCTGTACCCCAGGGTCAAAAGCCATGGCTTCCATGTCCAAGGAGAGCTGGAACCAAAAAAGAAACACCAATATTGTTAAAGAAGCTGCCCAAGATAGAGAAGGAAGAAAACAAGTCATCTGATTTTCTTTCCTTTCCTTTCCTTTCAACTGTCACCAGTGGCTTCAGTCATAATCTTGTTGCTATGGTCTGAATATCCTTGTCCCTGTACCACCCATATGTTAAAATCCTAGTGATTTATGTGATGATATTGAGGGGGGTGCTTTGGAAAGTAAGTAGGCCATGGGGTTGGAGCCCTCATGAATGAAATTAATGCCCTTATAAAAGAAGTCCAAGAGAGCTTCCTTGTCCCTTCTGCTATGCTAAGATAAAGTGAGAAGTCTACGACCCTGTAAAGGGCTCTTGTCCGACCATAGTATCACCCAGATCTTTAAGTTCTAGCCTGCAGAACTAGAGAAATAAATGTCTTCTGTTTATTAGCCACCCAGTCTGTGTTATTTTGCTATAGCAGCCTAAATAGAATAAGACACATGGTAACATAGAGGCCTGAGAAAGTCTTCAGCGGTCATCCCTCTTGAAACATGGGGTAAAGCAGGGGAATGGCAAAGAATGGCTCAGAGAACAAGCAAGACCAGGGGTGGAACAAACCAGTTTTCTAAAAGTCCTCTCAGGATTTTCCAATGCACTAGGGGCTCAAGCCCCTTTGGGAAGCAGTTTCTCAAGTTGGAGGTTTCTGAAGTCTCTGACCATCTCTAATTGGATTGGATATCAACTAGGCTTGGCTCTGAGGTGATCCTGGGATCACTCTTTACTTGAGGATTCTCTTTGCCTCTCTCCTGAGCTGGATTTTCTATTTTACATAACCTCATCTTTGTCTTTTTAGGTTTATCTGTTCAATTGCTGAAATATATTTGCTAGTAGCTTCCTGAGAAATGGTACCCAGGAAGTACATTTTGAGGTCTTTTATGCTAGAAAATATCTAAATATCTTTATTTTATTCTCATGCTTGATAGTTTGACTATGTATGATAATCCCAGTAATAATTCCATATATAATACAATATGTTCTCAGTGAAAATTTTTCATTAGAATTCTGAAGGCATTATTCCATTGCCTTTTATCCTCCACTGGCTATTGAGAAGGCTGAAGCCATTCTTTTTCTCGTGTGTGTGTGTGTATGTGATTTTGATTCTTGAAATAGGTAATACGTGCATGGTTCAAAATTCAGAAGCAACAAAAATGCTAACTGAGAAAATGAAAGAAATCTTCAACTACCCCCATGTTGACCTTAGTCTATACTTTCTAATTGATTAAGTTCTTTCCAGATTATTTCTTAAGTCAGGCAAAAGGCCCAGCAGACAAAGCATTCCCTGATGGAACCAAAACTACTTCCTCAAGCAATAGGGACTGCCCTGAGACAGGAACACACCACATGATTGACCCCAAGACAATGATAGACCTGACTCTTACTGCCCAGTTGAATGTGCCAGCAGACCTTTGTCCCAGATTTTTCTTACACAAATCTAGAAGTATTTTTGGCACTTTGGAGACAGGCTTTGAGACATTAGTCCTCTATCTTCCTGGTGTTGGCTTCACTGAAGTAAGTTCCTCTCTTGTTTCACCACCACTTGTATTCTCTGCCTTTGGAATTCTGTCACTGTCAAGTGGTCCAACCTGGTCTATTTGAGACTCCTGGGGCCAGGTGCTCCTGCACTCCTGTGCCCCGGTTACAAAAAGTCTTTCTCACACTCCTTTCCCCCAGTCAACTGATTTTCCACCCTCAGAGTTGCAAGCACTATTACCAGCTTCTTAAAATATGCAATTTCTGAAGCTATTCTATGTACATCTATATTCAGGCATCAATTCATCAATAGTGATTCATCATCATTCATCTCTCATTTGCACAGATTGTGTGTGTATGTGTTTTAGACACTGCAGTCTGCAGACATCTTTTGCTAGAATATTGCTTAAAAGAGAGGCATTAAGCTCTAATATAATGATTTATGTTAACCTAGGTCATTTATTCACTGACGTATCATTCAGTCTCTGTCATACATTATAAGCATTCTAGATCTTATCAACAAAAGCAATGGTTCCATTATTTTCAAAATGTTATCTGTTTATTTACTGTGGAGAGAAAAGTTGATGCATAGACCTTCACATATTCTTGATTTTATTCTTTTAAACAAATTGGATGCCTTCTCTTGCTGGTACATCTTAACTCCCTTCAGTATTACCTAGGAATTCTCTTCATTTTTCTTATTTGTTCTGTCTCATGTATTCTTATTTGTTTAATTCCTCTCATGATTTGAAATATATACAGTAAAACCTTGTTTGATGAGCAGAATTCATCCCTCTTGATGAATTCTTCAAGAATTCATTCCAGAAACATGCTTGTAATCCAAAACTCTAGCCTATCAAAGCAATTTCCCCATAAGAAATAATATAACCTCTAGATAGTTCATTCTACAACCCCTAGTCATATAAAAATGATCACAATACTGTGATATAATACAAAATAATAAGGAAAATACGAAATATAAAGAAAATAAACAAATTAAACTGCAATAACCTTTGAAAATCTTCATGGCTGGTGTGAGGGAGATAAGAGAGAGGAGGGTTATTGTGTAGGACAACTTTCATTATCATTAACAGAATCACTGCTATCTATTGGCTCAATGAAGTCTTTTTCTTTTCATGCAACTTTAACCTATCCAATGACCTAAATTGAAGCAAAGCATTCCTAAACTTACTTTGGATGGAAAAGCAAAGGACTGTTTATAGGTGCTTTAAAGTGACAAAAACTACACTAGTGCCAGTTATGGGTACCTTCCAAAATTCTGAAAAATTACTGATTTTTGCCAAACACCTCTGCCTGAGACCAAACATCTGAACACGGGAGGCCCACAATCCTGCAGAGAAAGAGAGAGAGAGAGAGAGAGAGAGAGAGAGAGAGAACCATTGGCTCAGTTGTGATCATGTGCTGTTCAGTGTCATGTACTACTCATATTGCAAGACATTACTCATTTATCAAGTTAAAATTTATTAGAAATATTTGCTCATCTTACAGAACACTTACAAAGCAAGTTACTCAAAATCCAGGGTTTTACTCTATTCATATTCCTCTGTTTCTAGTACAGAGCTTCTAAAACCTTGGAATTTCCTGGTAAGAGAGCCATTAAGATATCCTTTGTTATGTTAATGAGGTGACTGTTGGAAAGCTTCTAAGGTGGCCCTGGTTGCTATTGGAGCCAACCATGTGATAAGAGGGCTGTAACTTTCAGCAACCCCTCCCCTGACCTTCCACCCCTACAAGGGGAGAGGCTCTGAAAGTTGAATCAATTATCAATGGCTAATGATTTGATCCATCATGCCTAGATAGTGAAACTGCCATAAAGCCCAAAAGGACAGGGTTCAGAGAGCTTCTGGGTTGGTGAAGACATGTAAATATAGGGAGAGTGGCATGCCCAGAGATCATGAAAGATCCTCACCCTTTCCCCATACTCCTCCTATGCATGTCTTCCACCTGGCTGTTCCAGAATTATGTCCTTTTTATCATGCTCTGAGCTGAAACCAAGGGTCAGACGTTTAACCAACTGAGCCACCCAGGTGTCCCTGAGGCCAATGTTTGTACAAGAATCTCATTTATTTCCTTATTCAATATGTGAATTTTGAGCAGCTATATTTTAGGTATTGTTTTAGGTGATGAGAATACATCATAACAACTAGGAAAAACCTGGTCTTACAGAGTTTATGTTCTAATAGACAGAGACAGAAAATAAGAAAAATAAGGTGACTGCTACCCAAAAAATAAAGTAGGTTAAGGGGACAGAGGAATGAATTTTTGCTATTTTATGTAAGATAAACAGGGAAGGCCCCTCTGGGAGGTCACAGTTGATCAGAAAGCTGAAGAAAGTAAGACAAGGGTGAATGAGACTTCCAGGCAGATAGATCAGGGCTGTAGGACACAAGGATGTTAGATGTTGGTCCAGAATAGTTTATTGTCAAGTTGGTTTCCATATAACACCCAGTGCTCATCCCCACAAGTCCCCTTCCCCTCCCCCCCATCTGCCCTCAGTTTGTTCTCAGCATTCAAGAGTCTCTCATGGTTTGCCTCCCTCCCTCTCTCCCACTATTTTTCCCCTTCTTCTCCCCCATGGTCCTCCGCTAAGTTCCTCCTAGTCCTCCTATAATTGCAAACATATGGTATCTTTCCTTCTCTGCCTGACTTATTTCGCTCAGCATAATACCTTCAAGTTCCATCCAGGTTGCTACACATGGCCAGATTTCATTCTTTCTCATTGCCATGTAGTATTCCATTGTGTAGATAAACCACATCTTCTTGATCCATTCGTCACTTGATGGACACTTAGGCTCTTTCCATGTTTTCGCTATTGTTGAGAGTGCTGCTATGAACATTGGGGTACATGTGCCCCTATGCATCAGCACTCCTGTATCACTTGGGTAAATTCCTAGCAGTGCTATTGCTGGGTCATAGGAGAGTTCTCCTGTTAATTTTTTGAGAACCTCCACACTGTTTTCCAGAGGGGCTGCACCAGTTTACATTCCCACCAACAGTGTAGGAGGGTGTCCATTTCTCCACATCCTCGCCAGCCTCTAGAGTCCTCTGATTTGTTCATTTTAGCCACTCTGACCAGCATGAGGTGATATCTGAGTGTGGTTTTGATTTGTATTTCCCTGATGATGAGGGACACTGAGCATCGTTTCATGTGTCTGTTGGCCATCTGAATATCCTCTTTGGAGAAGTGTCTGTTCATATGTTCTGCCTATTTCTTCACTGGATTGTTTGTTCTTCGGGTGTGGAGTTTGGTGAGTTCCTTATAGATCCTAGCCCTTTATCTGATATGTCATTTGCAACTATCTTTTCCCATTCTGTCGGTTGCCTATTAGTTTTATGGATTGTTTCCTTTGCCATGCAGAAGCTTTTAATCTTGATGAGGTCCCAATAGTTCATTTTTGCTCTTGATTCCCTTGCCTTTGATGAGGTCCCAATAGTTCATTTTTGCTCTTGATTCCCTTGCCTTTGGGGATGTGTCAAGTAAGAAATTGCTGTGGTTGAGGTCAAGGTTTCCTGCTTTCTCCTCTAGGCTTTTGATGGTTTCCTGTCTCACATTCAGGTCCTTTATCCATTTTAGTTTATTTTTGCGTATGGTGTGAGAAAATAATCTAGTTTCATTCTTCTACATGTTGCTGTCCATTTCTCCCAGCACCATCTGTTAAAGAGGCTGTCTTTTTTCCATTGGATACTCTTTCCTGATTTGTCAAAGATTAGTTGCCTGTACATTTTTGGGTCCAAATCTGAATTCTCTATTCTATTCCACTGGTCTATGTGTCTGTTTTTGTGCCAATACCATACTGTCTTGATGATGACAGCTTTGTAGTAGAGGTTAAAGTCTGGGATGGTGATACCTCCCGTTTTGGTTTTTTTTTTCAGTATTACTTTGGCTATTCTGTGTCTTTTGTGGTTCCATACAAATTTTAGGATAGTTTGTTCTAGTTTTGAGAAGAATGCTGGTGCAATTTTGAATGGGATTGCACTGAATGTGTAGATTGCTTTGGGTAGCAATGACATTTTAACTATATTTATTCTTCCTATCCATGAGCATGGAATGTTTTTCCATTTCTTTGTGTCTTCTTCAATTTCCTTCATAAGTTTTCTATAGTTTTCATCATACAGATCTCTTATATCTTTGGTTAGGTTTAGTCCTAGGTATTTTATGATTTTTGGTGCAATTGTGAATGGGATCAGTTTATTGATTTCTTTTCTGTTGCTTCATTGTTGGTGTATAAAAATGGAACTGATTTCTGTATCAGAAATCTCCCAACAAATAAGACCCCTGACCCAGATGGCTTCCCTGGGAAATTCTTCCAGACATTTAAAACAGAATTAACACCATTCTTCTCAAGCTATTCCAAACAATAGAAATTGAAGGAAAACTTCCAGATTCATTCTACAAAGCCAGCATTACTTTGATTCCCAAGCTAGACAGAGATCCAGCAAAAAAAGAGAACTACAGTTCAATATCCATGAAGAATACAGATGCAAAAATCCTCAACAAGATACTTGCAAATTGAATTCAACAACACATAAAAAGAATTATCCTCCAAGATCAAGAGGGATTCATTCCTGGGTTACAGAGCTGGTTCAATATTCACAAATCAATCAATGTGTTACATCACATCAACAAAAGAAAAGACAAAAAACATATGATCCTGTCGATAGGTGCAGAAAAAGCATTTGACAAAATACAGTATCCCTTCCTAATAAAGACCCTCAAGAAAGTTGGGATGGAAGGAACTTACTTAAACATCATAAAAGTCATCTATGAGAAGCCCTCAGCTAACATCCTCCTCAATGGGGAAAAACTGAGAGCTTTCTCCCTGAGATCAGGAACATGACAGGGATGTCCACTCTCACCACTATTGTTTAACATAGTGGTGGAAGTCCTAGCATCAGCCATCAGACAACAAAAGGAAACAAAAGGCATCAGAATTGGCAAAGAAGAAGTCAAACTCTCACTTTTTGCAGATGACATGATACTCTACATAGAAAACCCGACAGATTCCACCAGAAGCCTACTAGAACTGATCCATGAATTCAGCAAAGTTGCAGAATACAAAATCAAAGAGAGCTTTCAAAGTAGGGAAGACAAAGAAAAAAATAAATGGGGAGTGATAAATCTTATATATAGTTACAAATCTTAAGGAATTAGTAATATTGCTTAGGAATTTGTAACAGAATCATGAAGCAAAAACTTTTTAAACATAAGACACAAATGGTGTGAGAAACTCCAGTCACAGCCTGCAACCCAGAAGGTTAAATTAGAGAATAATAGTTGTGATTGGAGTAGGCTGGGTAGAGGAGTAATATATGCTAAAGGTTTTATTCAGACCAATAGCTACACTGAGTGACTATAAAATGATTTTTAAAATTTCATCTTATTATGGAGGAAGTAGCCAAGTAAGGTGAAAAAGATAATTGATATTTTATTTTACTATAATAATAGAGAAACATAGTTTTATTATGCTTGTTAGGAATGGGTATGTAAAAAGCAGTAGAACTAGTAAGTATAGTAGACCTTCTTCGTGAAGAAAGAAGAAAACAGAGAATGAAAAGATAACTGCTCATGTCAGTGAAAGAAAAGGAAAAGAAATTAGGGGGGAAATAGTTAAATAGTAAACATGCCACAAAATAAGGCAAAGTAATAAAAAATGACCTGAAACATGTGAACTACTGACTTTCACAACTAAAAGACAGGGAATTGTCAGCTTGAGTGAAAAAGAAATCTAGCCAAACTTATTTCAAACAAAGAGGAGGGAGGTTGTTTAAAACAATGGCCCAGGCAAATTATACCAGGCAAATGAAAAACTAAAAGAAAGCAAATGTGGCAGAATTAAAACAAGATCAAGTGAAAAGTCTAGGCAAATGCATTAAGCTATATAATGATAAAGCAAACAAAAACATATACACGAAATAGTACTATCAATGAAATATACAAAGCAAGAACTAGAAATGACAAGAATATAATTTTTTTAAATTGACTTATTTGACAGAACTGAGTGTACATAAACTAAATAATATAAATAAGAAACTTTCTTCAGTAGATGTGTATGTAAAAACTTATGCTCGACAGGACTACACATTCTCATGTGTTACAACATTTGTAAAAGTTGATCATATACTTCGTCAAAAAAAAAACAATGTAGTTTTTAGGGGTGCCTGGGTGGTTCATTCGGTTAAGTGTCTGACTACGGCTCAGGTCACGATCTTGGGGTTCTTTAATTTGAGCCCCACATTGGGCTCTGTGCTGACAGCTCAGAGCTTGGAGCCTGCTTTGGATTCTGTGTCTCTTTCTCTGCCCTTCTCCTGCTCATGCTCTCTCTGTCTCTCTCTCTCTCTCATTCTATCTCAAAAATAAATAAATATTTAAAAAATTCTTTTTAAAAACCATGTTAAATCAGAGAAGGCTGCCAGAGCTTGCAAAAGGACCATAAATTCAACTAGACACACACAATGAGATGTGTACTTTTTTTCCTAATAAACTTCATTTTTTAGGAGAATTTTAGATTTTCAGAAAAATTGCAAAGTTAGTGCAGAGAATTGCCATATACTTTTCACCCAGTTTTCCCTATTATCAATATCTTAAATTATTATGGTATATTTATTATAATTAATAAACCAATATTGATACATTACTATTAACCAAAGTCTAATATATAAATATATATAATATATAAATATATATATAATATATAAATATATATTAATATATAATAATATAATATAATAATATAAATATATAACAATAATAAATAGTTATTTATTAGTTTTTACCAAATGTCCTTTAACTGTTTCAGGTTCTCATTCAGAATACCACATTGCATTTAGTTAGGAAGAGTATTGGTTAGGTACTTTGTAGGATGTCTCAAATTTTTTTTTTAAATATATTTTCTTACTAGTTAGACTGGCATTGTGGGTTTTGAGAGGAAGACCACAGAGCTAAAATGCTGTTTTCATTGCCTCATATCACGGGTAGGTACTGTCAACACGACTTAAACTATTGATGTTAACTTTGATTGCTTGGCTGAGGTACTGTTTGTCAGATTTCTTCACTGCAAAGTTAGTCTTTTTCGTCTTTCTTTTCATATTGTAATTTGTAGAAGGAAGTCGCTATCTGTACACAACCCACACTTAAGGAGTGGGAGTTATCCTGTATCTTTTTGAAAGTAGAGTATCTACATAAATTATTTATAATTCTTCTCTATTAGAGGTTTGTCTCTTCTCCATTTATTTATTCAATTATTAGTTTCTATTAGTATGGACTCATAAGCATTTATTTTATACTAAATTTTAATCCAAAGCTACTATATGTTGTTGCTTGAATTTTGTTCATTGGAAGCTCTTTCAGTTGGCTTCCATGTCTCTTTGACATAGCTACATCATTGTGAGTTGTTTTATTTTGAGCACTTCCTTACTTTGTAACACTACAAGAGGAATTAGTTCATGTTGTGTATTGCCTGCACCAATCCGAGGATCAGCTCTTTATCCAAGGATCCCTATTTTTTTCTTTTCTGTTTTTAACTGGAGAATGATCTCAGAAACCAGATGTATGTGCTAGATGTGCTCTTTTCTTTTGAAGCATCATTGCTTTTAGGCCCTCTCAGCTGATAGAGCAAGGAAATACATATTTATATACTAACCTGTGTATATACATATATATTTATAAATATTTCTATATGTAACCATCTGAAACCATATTTAATGAAACATGAGTTCATACTTATGTCTCCAACTTTAATCCTCTACCAGATGGATTCTTCTAACCTCCTCTACTTATTTATCTGGAAACCAATGGCGAGATATCTGGCTCCCAGTCTCTGAGATCTTATTTTTTCAATTTCAACATACATGGATAGCATATTAAAATTGCTAACGTACACTATTGTGGAGAAAAAAATAATTAACAAGTAAGTATTATGCTTATGTACAGTTTCATTTGCTTTTAGTTTGATAGACTCCAGATAGTTCTAGAGTTATTAGATCAGCACAGTTTTGCTTCATCCTCTACACTTGTTTTTCAGTTTGTTAATTTTTGTTTGTTTGTTTATCATATTTCCAATGTATACTATTTTTAAATTTTTTTTATGTTATTTATTTATTTTGAGAGAGAGAGAGGAAGGGACAGAGAGAGAGAGAGAGAGAGAGGGATAGAGAGAAGAGAGAGAGAGAGAGAGAGAGATTGGGATAGAGAGAATCCCAAGTAGGCTCCATGCTCAGCGCAGAGCCCAATAGGGCTTGAACTCAGGAACCACGAGATAATAACCTGAGCTGAGATCAAGAGTCAGATGTTTCACTGACTGAGCCACCTAGTCGCCCCAGATCTATATTTGCATGAAGCCAATGTTAGGAGAATTTTAGTCATCTGGTTTCTGTACAATTCTAGGGCTTGTCAAAAATAGAGATACATCCATTTGGGGTTGGTCTGCTTTTTCAAACAGTTATATCAGAAAGTGAAAAATAATAAAGTCCTCAAAATAAAGGCATCAGCTAAAAAGTTTCATTGTTCCTTTATTCTATCTCACACACAGTGATAAACAGTATTCAGATATTATCTGCACTTTCCTGCCCTCTGCTTAAAGGTGGGATTCTTTCTTTTTTTTTTTTTTTTTTTTTATTTTTTTTTTTTTTAAATAATTTTTTTTAACATTTATTTGAGAGAGAGAGAGAGAGAGAGAGAGAAAGTGGGGGAGGGGCAGAGAGAGGGAGACACAGAATCCAGAGNTTTTTTTTTTTTTTTTTTTTTGAGTTTATTTATTTCAAGAGAGACAGAGAGCATGCATGCACATGGGAGAGGGGCAGAGAGAGGGAGAGAGATGATCCCAAGCAGGCTCCATGCTGTCAGTGCAAAACCCAACATGGGGCTCGACATCATGAAACGTGAGGTCATGACCTAAGCTGATATTAAGAGTCAGACACTCAACTGACAGAGCCACAGCTGCCTCACAGTAGGGATTCTTTAATTTTCCATTGTTTGGAGTTTCAGAGATGTGAGTGAATGACAAAAGGCTTGCTCAACACCTATAGCAGAGCCTCTACTAACAGGACTGCTTTAATGTCAGAAGGGGTAAAGGTGTTCTGACTTTTTTATTACCTTCTCAAGGGAAGAAAGCATGTGCTGTGATGAGAACTACTCAGAATCCTCATGCCTATATTGGGCACTGAGGCCAAGCCCCTTTCTTATCTTACATAGAAACAGAAAAAAACTGGCATTTAGATGCCTAAATAAATGTGCTTTGAACTTTGGATTTACATACTGCCAGAAACTCTTCCCTGGCGGAGTTAGTGCTTTATTTTCTAGGAAGCCACTGTGGATCTTGACAGTTCTTTGAGTAAGAACTATGATTTTTGTAACAGACAAAAATCATAGTCCATTAATCTCACCTACTTCTAATGTGGAAGGAAAAAAATAATTTCATGCTGGTGGCAGATATTTTGAGTTCCCCAAATGAGATTTTTTTTTGAAGGTCTCCCATAAAGCATTTATCTCTCACTCTAAAAAGATCACTCACCAAAGGATCCCACAAAATATTGTCAGAATCACAAACAGTTCTATGGATGAATTCATCCACATGTTGAAAGTTCCTGGTTTTTAAATTCCACATTTAGGAAGTCCTCTGGAACTGCTCAATAGGATAGTTTGGAAATCAGCCTACTCTATCTAGGTGATTCTGGGAAAATTCGTTTATAAAATGGTTACTAATGCTCTCACTATTCTCAAAATAGTTCTGTAAATACTGTATTTTGAAGTGACTTAGGTTGTTCCATGAGGAAGTCATTTTCTAGGCAATTCCTTATGGAAGTGGTAATTTTATTTCAACACCTACAGAGATAATCCTGGTAATGTCTCAGTATAAGACATCCCCAGGAGAATTATCATTTCAGGTAATGAAGGAAAGATTACTCCATGTGTGCCCTGTCAGGGTTGTTACCATGGTGATCATTGGATATATCTGTCCACAGACTGACCCTATTAGTGCCCTTTTGGGACCATTTCCACATTTCTGTGACATGCATTTCTCTTTAAGATGACTGAACTTTAACTGATTATATGTACTTCTAAGGTTTATATCTATCAGCCTTGTTATGTCCCTAGAGCAACAATGAAGAAATAGATAACTTTCTCAGGAAGCAACCCAGAATCAACAATAGGATTTGTATTTATCAGTTTTTGCCAAATATATATGGTATGAGTTAAATAAATTACAATATATAATATGTAATTTATCTGTCATCTTTCTTTGTAGACAGCTTCTATCCTTCTGTACTATACATGGTAAGACTCTAGATATTCCTAGAAGCCTTCAGTCAAATTTTCCCTTTTCAGGTTGTTCCCTGAAACAACCTGACATACTATTTTTTCCTCACTTAAGAAAAATATGCAGAAAAAAGTCACTTTGCTTTTCTTTTTCTTAAGTAAGTCACACCAAGATTTATGTGTGCATTAGTCAGTAGTGGTAATAATGACAGCTCAGCCAGAAAGCCAGGTAGGTGTGTGGATGAAGGTAGAACATAAGCAAAATACAGTACAAAGCATATCATTTATATTATTGAGAATAGATTGCTTTGAAATTCATAGCATGAAACTGATTTCCTTATATATCCTTTGTTATTAATTATGAAATGTTTTATATTCCATTTTTTCCAATCTGAGTGATTACCAGTAATATGTTCTACAGTTTATAGATGAAATATAAACCTTGATTAAAGTGATAGTATAATACAGAGATTAAGAAGGCAGGCTCTGGAACTAGAATGTTTGTTGTTGTTTTAATTTTAGAGAAAGAGAGAGAAGCAGGAGCAGGGGAAAGGGGCAGAAGGGGGGGGGAGAGAGAGAGAGAGAGAGAGAGAGAGAACATCTAAAGCAGGCTCCATGCTCAGTGCTCAGTGCAGAGCTTGATGCAGAGCTTGATCCCATGATCCTGGGATCATGACTAGAGCTGACACCAAGAGTCAGACACTCAACCAACTGACCACTCAAATACCCCATGACTGGGTTTCGAATCCAGCCTTACTAACTACCAGCTGGTGTTGTGTGACTTTGAGCATGTTATTTATCTTTTCACTTGTGTCAGTTTCCTCTTTGGAAAAATAGGGGAAAATCTAATTCTACATCATAGAGTTGTAGTGAACATATCAAATTAATTAATGATGTCACCTGCTTAGAACAAAGCCTGGAACAGAATACTCATTTAATAAATGCTAGTTATGCATTATTGTGGATATATCATTCCATAATTGGCTTTATCTTGTGTGGTTTTATTTTTTTATTTTTATTTTTTTTAATGTTTTATTTATTTCTAGGAGAGAGAGAGAGGGAGAGAGAGAGAGAGACAGCGCGAGCAGGGGAGGGTCAGAGAGAGAGGGAGTCACAGACTCTGAAACAGGCTCCAGGCTCTGAGCTGGCAGTCAGCACAGAGCCCGACGCGGGGCTCGAACCCACGAACCGTGAGATCATGACCTAAGCAAAGTCAAGCGCTTAACCGACTAAGCCACCCAGGCGCTCCTATCTTGTGTGGTTTTAAATATTACTCATGAACTATTTGGTATTTATAATTAAATCGGAGCTACAAAATATATCAGCTTCCTAATCATCTGGTTTAATATGTTACAGCTCATAGCAAAACTTGGAAGAAATGGAAAAATAAGACTAATTTTCTTTAAAATTACAGATTGAGTATCTACCACTAGTGGAGCAATAATGCATAATATAAATTATAATTTATGTAAAGCTGGATCTGATGGCTTACTCTGAAATCATCTTGAACATGGTATATAATTAGAAAAAAAACAATAGAAATAAAAAACACAATACAACATTCCTAAATATTTGGAAAGCAACTTAATTTAGCAATGTCTTCCCCAAAAACATGTAAAAAAAAAACCTTTCAGTAATAATATGCCACAGAATTTCTTTAAATCCTTTTTTCCACTTATCTTCCTGGAGTCCTGCACCACATGGTAGAACAGCTTACCCTAAACTGTAATCCTCAGAACTCCTCCAAATATCTTTCTTGCCCTCCTTTTCTTTATTTTTTCCTCCTTTCCATATTTTTCTTCTGTAAGCAACTCTGTTATTTCCAATTAAAGCAATTTAACTAGCCCAGACTCTTTTCAGTTCTTCCCTCACCGGGTATCTTGATCTGCACAACAAAACCCAAGAATTTAAGAGGCAAAAGAGAGTTATTCATAGTGGGCAAGGAAAGAAAGAGAGTATGAACATATTTTAATATTTTTTCTGCTACAAATGGAGCTGTAAAACAGGAAAAGTTAGAATATATGATAATTAATACACACATAGATTTATGTATTTAGAATTTATTTTTCAATTTGTGTTACCATTCACCTGACAAAATAAATATTAAAAAGTGATAATTCATTACACTTTAAGGTAGTTACATATTCATGGTGATATAACTAAGCATGTGTTTTGGATAGTATCCTTTGTTTCCTGAAGTTAACAAAAATAATCATAAAATTCTGTTGCATCAGAATATTTAGCTGAGTTACCGCTTATAAATCTTTGAATTACTTTTTGAATCTCTGATCATTTTATATATTTATTTTTATAATTATTTATTTAAAAATGTTTATTTATTTATTTTGAGAGAGAGTGCACAAGTGGGGGAGAGGAGCAGAAGGAGAGAAAGAGAATCTTAAGCAGGCTCCACACTCAGTGCAGAGCCTAAAGCTGGGCTCATTCCCCTGACTCTGGGATCATGACCTGAGCCAAAATTAAAAGTCAAATGCTCAACTAACTGAGCCACCCAAGCACCTCAATCTCTGATTATTTTATATTTCATTTTGTTGAAATAAAAATTGAAGAATGAGAAATTCAATTCATTATCAAATGATTTTTTAAATTCAGTAAGGAAGAATTTCCGCTAATTTGAAACATTCTATTGGAACAAGAAAGAAAAAAGGAAGATCAGAACAGCAATGCTGAATAATACTCAGTTCAATAAATCTAATTTATCTTCCAGTTTCTCTGATATACTTTATTGCTGATATGCACTTTCATCATGAGAAAGTAGAATCAGAAGTGGATAATTTGGTATAAGATGAAGTTATTACCAAGTGATAAAATGTTTGATTGCTTTATACTACTTAAACTGCCTAAATATGCCCCCAAATCAGCTTTTAGATTAGGAATAATTTCTCAAATATGTTACAGATGGTACAATCACTTGAAAAATTGTTTGAAGATAAACCAATAGTTGAAAATATGTTTCGTCTAAAAAGTCTAGGGATTTCATCCTAGGGATGAACTGATACTTAGTTTGGTTCATATTTACAAACAATTTATTGAAAAATCAAGCACAGTGTCTCTGAGCATGCATTTGGATATTTTGAAGAAAGTTCTGAACTATGCTGTTATTCTGTACCAAAGGGAGGCATTTTCCTGGAATACATTGATCTTCTGAAATAAAATACACAATCACCAACAGACATATAAAAAGATGCTTATCATCACTTATCAGGGAAATACAAATCAAAACTACAATCATATATCACCTTAAACCTGTCAGAATGGCTAAAATCAACTACACAAGAAACCACAGGTATTGGCAAGGATATGGAGAAAAAGGAACCTTCATGCACTGTTGAGTATACTTCACCATACTCATATGGTGGAGTATGCAGACTGGTACAGCCACTGTGGAAAACAGTATGAGAATTCCTCAAAAAGTTAAAAATAGAATTACTTTATGATCCAGTAGTCGTACTACTGGATATTTACTGAAAGACTACAGAGCACTAATTCAGAGGGAAATATGCATCCCTGTGTTTATAACAGCATTATTTACAATAGCCAAGATATGGAAGCAGCCAAGTGTCCACTGACTGATAAATGGACAAAGGAGCAGGTATATATATAATGAAATATTACTCAGCCATAAAAAAGAATGAAATCTTGCCATTTGCAATTATATGGATGCTCTAGAGAATAATGCCAAACAATGTAAGTCCAAGAAACACAGATATCATATGATTTCACTCATATGTGGAATTTAAAAAACAAACAAAGAAGCAAAGGGAAAAACTAAGAGAGAGACAAATCAAGAAACAGACTCGGGGCACCTGGGTGGCTCAGTAGGTTAAGCATCTGACTTTGACTCAAGTCATGATCCCACAGTTTGTGAGTTCAAGCCCCCATGTTGGTCTCTGTGCTGACAGCTCAGAGCCTAGAGCCTCTTTCAGACTGTGTCTCCCGCTCTCTCTGCCCCTCCCATGCTCATGTTCTGTCTCTCTCTGTTTCTCAATAATAAATAAAAATGTTAAAAACAATTGTATTTTGTCTGTGAAAAGCCCCCTTTTTTCCATCCACATGCCATGTCTTGTAGCTTTCTTGAATGGAAGCACTTATAATACCATGCTATCATTCTTTCTTTTATGTCCACTTAAGTCAATTGATGTTATGGTGGGGATCAATGAACATCATTGTTGTATCTATGTTTTGACATTTGAAGTAAAGTCTAAACTCACTTCAGAGAAAACTACATAGGAAGCCAGTATGATACCTATGACATATTAAACGTACTGAGATTTTGGATTCTATATCTTTGTGGTCTGTAAATTTTAGAAGTCCTAGGTTTGTCACAATTTTACTCAAACCACTTCCATGTACTTCCTACCATTACTTCTTGGAGTGAAAAGAAAAAGTTTAGGAAAAAAAACAGTGATGACATTCATATTTTACTGCTAATTAAAATATTTAGGGTTTATATAGTTTTCTTTGCACAAGTGAAAATATTGCTGTAGGCTTTTTATTACAGATATTTTGTTTGGATAAACAAATCCATAAATATTATTGATTCAAGGAAGGTTAGTTAAAGTTGGCTGACTACCAAGAGAACTTATAAGACAGCCCAGCCTTGGACAATTTACTGTAGTCTGACTTTCAGGCCTGACACAGTGTTTCAGGCTTTAAAATTTTTAATTTTTGTCAGTGTACCCCAGTTGAAAAACTAGAAATTCATTCAAAGTGGATCAAGTAAAAATGTCATATATCTGCACGCTACAGGGGAATCTCATGGAAAGAAGTTCATGATGAGAAGCCAAATCTCAAGAATGGCAAGTCAAGTAATTTTCTAGTTTTCTTTCTTTATCCATACTTCCCATTGTGTATTTTAAATCTTTTCCTCTTTGTAGACATACCCTGTCTATCTTCTCTCCTTTTGCTTATATTGTTGAAGTCAACTTATTAATTTACAAAGAGAAATATAAGTTTCAAAGTACAGTGTCTTGGTTTTCCCAGTAGGCAAACTTCAAGGTGTAAGATTATTGGAAGATAGTTTGCTAAGCATGGAATCAGATTGGGTGAATAGATATGTCTATATAACTTTCCAATAGTGGCCCCTTTGAAATTGTATCCATCTCAGGGCTCTTGTTGAAGTGATGGACTTGGGTGGTCATATTTATATCATGTGATCTCATGATGGGTAGACAATCTGAACCTAGACCTAATTATTCAGTCTCAATGTTTGCAATTTGACCAAGGGACACAGACACAAACATTGTTTTTGGAAAATGTGCCTACTGAATTCTTCTTGTGAAGTCAGTCCCAGAACTGGATCCTTGGAGACCCTGAGCAAACAAGCAGAAGTCATAACGGAGGAAAAGAAATTAAGAGCAATCTGCAGGAGAAAAATGGAGCAAGTACATAAATCTAAGTAGAGACAAGGATCTTTGTGGACCTACAGAGAAAAAGATTTATGGAGTAATGACCAGACTTTGAAAGCTGGCTTTGGGTCTGAAATTTGTTTGCTTGAAATTTCCCTATTGCCTATGTGTGTTTTCATTTGACCTACTTTTGGTGAATTTCTGCACTTGTAGCAAATATGGCATACATATACACAAACATATTTTTTATGTTTCAAAGTGAAACATATACATAATTTAAAAGTCAAGTAGTAATACAAGGTTTCTAATGAAAAGTAGAAAGTAGACCACTGCTTCATTTCCTGCTCACCCCCAAACAACTTTTCTTCTGAACAAATCACTTTCAACTGTCAGTTTCTTTTAGAATTTACTTCTATATTTCTAAAACTTTTGTTCAAATTCCTATTTCTCATTCTATAAATTTTAGTATTCTAAATTGATTTCCTACTGCGAAAGCAGGGGGATTTAACTGCCTTTTACCAATTGCCATCCATCCATCTAGTATATTTACATCATAACTTTTGGTGAAATCAACTTTCAGTTTTCACATTATTATGACTCTAGTTATATATTATTCTGTGCACATATTGCTCACTTCTGAGACATAAATTGTACAATAGTTATACTTCCTTTTAGAGTTAATAACTGCCTCATTTTGGGGAAGGTTGGATTTTTATGTAACTGTCATTAATTTTCCCCGAAACTCTACAACAAAAATCCTTAAAAAAAGCTTGACACAGTTAAAAAAATTAGGAAATCTGTCAGTTTCCTTTAGATCTTAGAAAAATCACTCTAACTTTGCCCAATACCATTTTTTAGAGAGACCATTATTTTCCCATTGAGTATTCTTGGCTCCTTTGCCAAATATTAGTTGACTGTATTGTAAGGGTTTATTTCCAGGCTTTTGATTCTGTTCCTCTGGTCTATGTTATCTATTTCTATGCCAGTACCATATTGTTTTGATTACTATATCTTTGTAATATAACTTGAAATCAGGAACTGTTATGCCTTCAGCTTTATTCATTCTTTCATGGCTGCTTTGGCTATTCTTTTGATCCATGAACACTGAATATTTTTCCATTTGCTTGTGTCTTCAATTTATTTTCATAAAAGTCTTACAGTTTTTGGTGTACAGGTTTTTTACTTCTTTGCTTAAATTTATCCCTAATTGCTTTTTTATTTATTTTTCAGATAATTTATTGTTAGTGTATAGAAATACAGCTGACTTCTATATGTTGATTTTGTAGGTTGCAACTTTATCGAATTTCTTTATTAGTTCTAACACTTTCTTTTGTTGGAGTCTTTAGAATTTTCTACATATAAAAGATCATGTCATCAGCAAACAAAGAAAATTTTACTTCCTTTCCAATTTGGATGCCTTCCATTGCTTTTTCTTGCCTGATTGCTCCAGTTAGAACTTTCAGTAGTATGCTGAACTGAAGTGAGAGTAGGTATTGAAGTGTTGTGGAAACCAGTCTGGATGACCCGACAGAAGAACCAAGCAGCGCTTGGAGATCTTGGAAGGCAGGAGGTTTATTTTACACCGGCGGGGTCAGAATATATCATTCTCCAGAGGTCTGAGCCCAGAGCATAACCAGAGGGAACAATTTAAAGTCTGTTACTTCCTCACTCCTTATTAGCAATTTGGCGTGTGACGAGCAGGGTGGGAAGAAGAACCCGGAAGGGGGAGTCTTTGATCAGGGCAAGAATTTCCTTATCAGTCCTGTTGGCCATCTTATAACAGATTTTTCCCTATCAGAAGTGCAGTAGTGCAGGCTGATGACAGAAGACAGGGTCTGATCTGGGCCCACAGCAGTTGTGGGGACGTTGTAGACGCTGGGTCTGAACTTCTCTCTTGTTGAGCAAGGGAGTGGATGCAGGATTAAAATTTGAAAAGGCTAATGTCTGGTTGGAGACAAGAGCCCCAAGTAAGGGTCCTTGCACCATTTTTATTAGGATCAGAAGGCTTCCAAGCGTGATGAATGTGCACAAAGAGACAATGAAACCGGGAACATTAACTCATGGACGTGAGGAAAAGGAGGTTTTGAAGATATGCGGTGTTAGGGGTTTGGGTCAATAGAAAACAAAATCCTGGCGCTGAGAGGAACTTTGTTTACAGCAGACATGAGGCCCCACCTCTGTTTACCTAAACTGGTCTAGGGGGCAAAAGAGACAAGAGCTTGCACCTCAGGGTCAACAAGGCACCTTTTTCCTAATTAGCTCCAGTCTGGGCACCTTGGCCCTGCTGTGGTCTAAAGCCCTGTTTTCCAGTTTTTGTCCTTCTTTCCTGTGAAAGCACCTTTCTGCTCTTGTACTAAGTTGGGGGGACGTTTCTGCCCTGAATACGTAATCTTGTTTTTGATGCTTTCATTGTGAGGCTTTTCTATTCCTATACTTTTGTCCTATACTGGGGACCTTTGCCCTGTTTACTTAATCTTGTTTACCCAAACTTGGGTGTGTTCATCCTGTGGCTTTCTAATTCTTTATGCCTTGTTAACCCATCAGTGCAAGCTCAGGGAATTCCTAAGCTTATTCCCCATAGGGACCCTAGCTGTTGGTGTACCCTCCCATGTCCATACAGTCTCCCTTAGGCATGTGCACTGCAGTGTGTGCTAATGACAGGTATCAGGTTGGTAATGAACAAGTGCACAGCTGGATGGACTAGCCCCTAAAGTGCACAAGGTGGTAGAAGTGGGTCATAGGGGCCTTGGCTGTCATCTTGTGGTAGGGCAGATATAGAGGCCTGGGCTAGATGACAGTGGGGAGCTGGTATTAGTGAATACAAATGCCTGTGGGACAAATGCTAATGAAAACTGCCAAGGGTCCTCTGTCGCAGCAGTGCTGGCTATTAGTTTCTTCAGTAGTGAAGACTTTTTTTTTTTATGTTTTAATTATTTCTGAGAAAGAGAGACATCACGAGCAGGGGAGGGTCAGAGAGAGAGTGAGACACAGAATCTGAAACAGGCTCCAGGCTCTGAGCTAGCTATCAGCAAAGGACTTGACACGGGGCTAGAACCCATGAACTGTGAGATCATGACCTGAGCTGAAGTCGGACGCTTAACCGACTGAGCCACCCAGGCGCCCCAGTAGCGAAGACTTAAATCAATAAATTTGAAAACTGTCACTAACATGTTTAATATTACAGAACATAAGAGAATATAAAGACTATTCAAATCTATATACAAAGGAACTGGCCTGAAAAACATTTCAAAATAATAAAAGGATTTAAAAAAGTAATAAAGGGATAAATACAGGCATCCGAAGAATTTAGACTATTACAACTTTACTTACATAATGCAAGCATTACATGCCAAGATTAAAGGAAAATCAACAAAACTACTCTTTTTATATAGATAAATAATTGATGAACTGAAATATTTCCCCAAACTCAGATTATTTGAACTGGAAGGAATCATTCAAGATGATATGGAACATCTTGTCTAATTATTTGTATACATGTCTCTCTTATATACTACACATCTCTCTCACTGGATTATGAGCTGAAGATGCTAATCTTTCCAGTTTTATTGTTCATTGGTCCTAGCACAGCATGTAGCAAAGTGCCTCACACATGGAAGATATATTATATATGTTTGATTAGTAGATAGCTAGTGAGTGATTTTACAGAAACGATCATTGACTCTAAAAGAAGAAACCAAGTAGATTCGCTCAACTCCTTTTGCCTTTTGATTTTTAGTCTTAGCCTATGTGTAGGATGCATGCACTTTTCTCTCTGCTTTCCTCTGTGGGGATGGCCTGCTATTTTACAGCTTTTACCTGGGTAGGTAAAGGCAAATTTAGTGATGAAATATTAGTAAGTCTGTTCTGACACATATGTAAGTCACATTCTTCAGTTAAACTTTTATTTTAAATTTTTAAAGGTTTATTTATTTTTGAGAGATGGGGAGAGGAGTGAGAGAGAGAGAGGGAGACACAGAATCTGAAGCAGGCTCCAGGATCTGAGCTGTAAGCACAGAGCACATGGGGCTTGAACCCACTAACCATGAGATCATGACATGAGCCAAAGTTGGACACTTAACTGACTGAGCTACCCAGATGTCCCTAAAAGATTTTATTTTTAAGTAATCTTTAGAACATGGGGCTTGAACTCACAACCCCAAGGTCAAGAGTCACGTGCTCTACTGATTGAGCCAGCCAAGTGCCCCCTTCAATCAAACTTTTAATACAGTTGATATTTTACCTCCAGCTATTTGACTCCTATGTTTACTTCTCAATTCTGATCTTGGGTGGGAAAGGGAATTTCCATTTATTGGGCTCCAAGTACTACTAACTTTTAGAAGGGCATTCTGTTTATAAAATGAATGTATATAAATATACATTAATAAAAATCAAATAGTATAGTAGGACTTATAACAAAAAGCAAGCCCTTCTGCCTCATTGCTGCACCAAGTCCACTGCAGTTTCAACTTCTCAGAGGCAACCATATTACAATGTTTCTTTCTAATTGTCCTGATAATTTTCTTATTGATTTCAATATAACACAATCATGCCATTAGTTAACCAACTTATCAATGTTAGAGATAATCCATTGGCTTCTTTCTTCTATTGTACATGAGGATTTAGTGTACTTACACTATTCCTATACCAAAGTTTTGTTAGGTCTAGCACTATATATACTAATATCACAATAATGGTAGAGGAAATGTTCATGCATAATAGTCAAATATGTGTGTGTATGTATTGCCTAGGACATAATCATGCATTGCATTGCATATTTTAGATAATAAATATTGAGTGAATATATATATTTTAGTTTCAAACTTTTCCACTTAAAATGTCAGTATTTCCCATTATTAAACATTTGCAGAACACATTTTTTTTTAAAGGTTGACATTAATAACATATGGCTAAACCATAATTTATTTAATCTTCAGCATATTATAAAATATTTAGGGGGTTTTCCAATTTCTTAAGGATACAAATAATCTGTCTGTAAACATCCTTATATTAAATCCATCAACTACATCTCTGATTCTTGGAGTAGATTCCTAGAAATGGGATTACTCAATCAAAGGTTCTTGCTCTTAGGCACCTGGATAGCTCAGTCAGTTAAGCATCTGATTCTTGATTTGGCTCAGGTCATGATGTCACAGTCTTGAGACTGAGCCCTGTATCCAACTCCACAATGAGCGTGGAGCTTGCTTGGGATTCTCTTCCTCCGTCTTACTCTGCCTCTCCCCTGCACATACGCGCACGCACATACCTACATTCTCGCTCTCTCTCTTTCTTAAAGTAAATAAATATATATTTAAAGAAGTTCTTGATACATACTGCCAGTTTCCTTTCCAAAAAGATTTTTTGTCTATTTATACTCCTAATAAAACAGATTACTGTAAAAGATTATTTTAAAAGAGTAATAATCTCATTGCATATTATTCAATGTTAAATATGTGTATGCTCTAAAACTATGCTAATTTTATAAAATTAAAATGGTTACCTCATTTTAGCTCACAACTACAAATTTTTTTTAAGGTTTGTATATTTTTGAGAGGGAGAGAGAGAGAGAGCGAGCACTAGGGGAGGAAGGGCAGAGAGAGAGAGGGAGACACAGAATCTGAAGCAGGCTCCAGGCTCTGAGCTGTCAGCACAGAGCCCCATGTGGGGCTCAAACTCACAAACTGTGAGATCATGACCTGAGCCAAAGTCAGACATTTAACCTACTGAGCCACCCAGGTGCCTCAAGCTTGCAATTATTTTTTTTAATTTTTTTTTTTTTTAATTTCTAGGAGAGAGAGAGAGAGAGAGAGAGAGCGTGAGCAAGGGAGGGTCGGAGAGAGAGGGAGTCACAGACTGAAACAGCCTCCAGGCTCTGAGCTGGCAGTCAGCACACAGCCCGATGGCGGGGCTCAAACCCACGAACCGCGAGATCATGACCCAAGCGAAAGTCGGACGCTTAACCGACTAAGCCACCCAGGCGCCCCGCTTGCAATTATTTTGATTGCCAGTGTTGCTGTAGATTTTTTCTTATGTCCTATTATTCACTATTACATAACATTTCAATTTCTTCAGTTTAATATTTTATTATACCACTAATTTGAATATTTAATATTCAGAGAAGTACTTTATAAAGTATTCCTTGGTTGTAACATTATTGGCTATTCTTTACACTTTAAAAAAATTCCAAAGGAAAGCAATATTAAGGATTAGCAACCTTGTTAAAAATTTACAGTGATGTAAAATTTAGCTGCATGCCTAGTTAATATTTATTTTGCATTTCGTTATATGCTGTGGGTCTTGGAATTTCAATAAAACTTTCTGTTATTAAAATTTGTGTAATAGTCATTGCATATTACTGCCATCTTGAGGTGAGATGGTTTTTATGTTAGAAGGCCACTGGCAATGGTTATTTTACTAATGTATTTGATGCTTTATGATCAATGTTTTGGTCTTGATCTTTCTTTCCCATGGTTTTCCTACTTACTTTTTGTCATTTCAGTGATTTGATATGTGTATTTTGTGTAATTTGAAAAAAATAGTCCATGTAGTAACCTATGATTAAGAGAGGTAAGCAGAGAAGATAGCAAGCTTTTCCATTGTATTTTTAAAAATATTTATTTATTTATTTTGAGAGAGACAGAGTGAGCAGGGGAGGGGCAGAGAGTGAGCAGGAAAGGTGTGGGGGGGGGGAGGGAGAACTGCAAGCAGGCTCTGTGCTGACAGTGCAGAGCCTGATGCAGGGCTCCATTGAGGAACGGTGAGATCACGATCTGAGCTGAATTCCAGAGTCAGCACTTAACCGCTTAACTGACTGAGCCACCCAGGTGCCCCTCCATGTATTACCAACAAAACTTACATGTTAGCCACTGACTGGCTCAGGCTGTATATTACCTGCATATGTCTGTCTGGGGATGAGAGAGGGAGCATCTTCCTCATGTGGCTTCAGTAATGAGGGACCCATAAAATGAATACAATGTTATACATCAATAATATATTAGCTTAAAAAATGATTTTTTTAAAATGAGAGGCACAATTGGCTACTTCTCCCAAATTTGTGACAGGGTATAGGATTTTAGATAGTAAAAAACATATCAATTATATCATTTTTGTGAAAAAATTTTCAATGGAGCCATTGTCTGCAGGATAAAGTTTTATTTTTATTCTTGTGATACTCCATATAATCTTGGTCTCTAATGATTGAGATGACCATCTATTTTTGAGAATTAACTACACAAAGAATCCTCAAACTTGTTTCCCAAATGAGCACTGGTATACTTGGGCTAATCAGGCAATGCATGAGCCTTGAAATTAATTACTAGTTGAAGTTGGGTATCAACTAGTATCAGTTTATAACTATTCAGGTTTGAGCTTTCAGTTATACTGTATAAACACACCAATTAAGGATTGTTTAAATTATTTAAAAAAATATATAGCTTAGAAATATATAATAGCTCTTCATTATTATTATTATATAAAACTATAAATAGTAGTATGTAATAATAAATTACATTTCATTGGGTTTTTAATATCATTCTTTCTTTTAGGATTATACATTTGAAAGGAATGCTTTTATTGACTGAACAGTATCAGTCAGAACTGGCTGACCTTATTTTCATTATATTAGCTTAATGTTACCTGGTTTTAAACATGTTTATGAATATGAAATTATATGATGAACTCTAAAACCAATAAAAGCAAAGAAATATTATGAATAATCTATGAATGATATAATTCACTATTTGTTGAGCATACTCTAAAATAATTTTTAAAAATACGTAGTCATAGGTATGTAAGAAGATGAGAAATCAACGTCAAAGGTTATGACTTATAGGTAGAATCTGACTAATGGAATAATTACAAAAAATATTCAAGCAGTCAGTTGTGGAAGTTTAAACTGGATTCTTGCTCAGCAGGGTCCAATGGCTGATCAAGTTCTTTTCCAGAATATATGGTGCTATTTGTCACAGTAGTGGGTCCTGTAGATTGGCTTGATCATCTTCAAATCCACATTCCTACCATGCCTTTCTAATCTATAAAAGCTGTTACACTATCAATGACATTTTTAGACTCCTTTGCATCTTGTGTTCTGGATATGCATTAGGTTCTGCAAATTAAGTACACTTGCACAATTTGGAAGGTAAATGTTTTACGTCGTCTTGGTTGTATATACGCTGGTAAACATGGTCTTAGAAATGTGACATTTTCTGTACTAGCATTTCATAATCTTATCTCCAGTTTCCTATGTGTTTGAACAATTTCAGTGGATATAGTGGCCATATTTCAGTGCCCAGTAAATGGCTCTGTGGGACCTGATGGATATTTGTGCTGATTGCAAAGGCTTCAGACTCAGGTCTCCTGTCCCTAAATTTGGCTGTCACTTTGTGTCCACAAATTCAAGAGTTCCATGGTAGCTCAGAATTAATATTTCTATTGCAGGCTCAGTTTTGTGGTGCTCTAAGAATTTCTGGAGTCTCAGATTAAAGTCTTTTCTTGTCTTCCTCGTATTTTTGTAAACCCCTAAATGCCTGCATTCCTTAAAATACCTAGTGTTTCTCTTTTCTGACCTAAATCATGATTGATTTAGCCCTTTGCTAAAAGTGTGTACAACTTGGAAAGTCAGGATGGTATTACCATAGCAATAATTGGCAGAGACTGCCAGTCATCCACCAACACTCATTCTTCTTTCTTCTCTTTGTAACTGAAGATTCTAGTTTATCTTATCCAGGCCAAGACTTTATTTCTTAGCTCTGCTGCAACTACCAGTGTTCATGTAACTACATCTTAGCTAATGAGACATAAACAGAAGGGATGTATGTCACTTTTTGGTGATGCCCTTGCCTGTTTCTCTTCTCTACTTGCTGAGAAACAGGTGTAGTCATGAAGGTAGAGAAGCCACCTTGGGTCCAAAGATGAAAAATTCTTGTGGATGACGGCAAAGCTGCCCTACTAGCCTGGGAATTACTACATTTAGATGGCAACATAAGATGTAAATAAGCCTCTTTCTTTCTTAAGCTACTGTATTTTTGCTCCCCCCTTTTCTTTACATTGGCTTATATTGTAACCTAAACGAATACAAGACATACATGGACTCTGAAGTTTGAGGCTAAGTCTGAAAATAACTGCATGTTACCCTATTAACAGGTAAGATTTCTATAAACATATGCCATATATTTATAGGAATGACTTAGAGTAACTCATCTACCATTCTTATATAAAAAGACTTCTGGCTGTAGGCTAGTACTATGCTCTTAAAACACAGAGTTGAGTAAAGTACTTAAAAGGTGTGTTAAGTCAAATCTTCAAAAACAAAAGTCAGTTACACTTGAGAGTGAATGTATTATAACCTTGCTTTCAGAAGAGTGAGTTTCTTGTCTTGCTCACATACTGTTAAAAGAAAAACTGATAGACAGGATAGGGCCATAGTTCAGGGGCCAATTCAGAATATTCTTAAGGCCAAGTTAGGTGGGATTAGTACATGAACTTGTATAAATGGAAAAACAGATACCTATACTAATTCAAATTCTTTATCCAGACATTGGAGAATACACTCATTGTTGAATGCTTACCTTTTGGGTAAATGGTCAAACGCCATGTGAGACTTTTAGAAGAGTTTTTCATCAGTAAGACTTTGGTTTTCATATTAAATGACAATATCATTCTGGGGAAAAGCAAAGTCCACTCTGAAATGGGAGATCCTAGATATAGAGAAAGCTTTAATAGTGATGTTAGAGGTTTATATTCTCATTTCACTCTGATTTATTGTCCAGGAAAAAAAAGAGCCAATTTCAAGACTTAGAAATTTTGAAATGCTTTACTCTCTTATTAGACTATGAAAGTTGAATCTGACCAATTTCTATGAAAATATTCAATTCAGAGCTGTAGAAATGTGCAACAATGATATCAATATCCATTAGTTATTGAACACGTTTCTCAAATTTCTCAGTCCTCTGTTCATCTTTTGCCAGTGTTATCTTATTGCAAGTCCATGAATCCTAAGTACCTTCTATGCCCACAGTCTAGTTAAAGCAAACATATAAAAACCATATTTTAGGTAATTGAAATTGCTACTGTGGCCATGTATGTCTGGAACAAAACCAGTGCCGTGGTGAAATTCCACAGGTATAAGGAAGACCAGAAGTTTATGCCATCATCAGAAACTCATTCTATTAAGAAAAATATGTGTTGGAAATGGGATGATATCTAATTGACCGAGTTAGGTTCTGTAGTAGATAGCATTCCTTTGGAAACAGACTCTAAGAATCTGAGATTTCTATGTAGCAGATTTATTAGTGTGTGTTCTTGGAGACAGTACCTGGCAGAAGTTTAGAAAGCAAAACTAGGAATAAGAAGTTCAATTGTAATGCCCTCACAACAGAGGCTTCAGGAATTATCTGAGGAGTTCTGAGACTGGGATGCTTCAGAGTTGTTCCATTTGAGACAAAAAGAATAGTCCATTAGATACCACATTGACCAGTCATCAGACATAAGCCTTCCTCATGTAGGGAGCTTAACTTTGAGCATGACCACTTCCTTTTTACAGGGCAATTCCTGAAGAGGGACTCAGCTGTAAAATATCAGCAGCCAATGGTCCAAGATGAGGGAATATATGCTTTGTCAAAAAGGGCTGTGCATAAAGGCATCCTGTAGAGTCTTAGAGAATTTGAAATGCAGGTGGCTTTAAGAAAGATGGTCAGAAGCACTAGAAGCAGAGATGATAAGGAGAAAAATTGAGTCCAAAAAATGGTAGGGTTATTATAGTATGGACACAAGGTAATTAGGTTGCTACAACAGTTTTTGGATATCTTGAGAGGTTTTTGTATCTTTAACAATGATAAATGATATTTCAGTTCTTCATAAATCCAAACTTTGCTGAGGCAATTGTGCTTCCCTGTTCAACAATCTGAAAAAGCAAACCTAAAAAATAGATCTTAGGATTCAAATTTAAAGTGCTTCTTATTCAAGGATACTTTATAAGGACATGTGCAAAAACCTTCCCTGGAAAATATTAAATACTTTTGGAGAAATTAAGAATTTTGCTTACTTGTAGTTCAAAATTTTATCTTCCATTGAATTAAGTAATATTTTGAAAATTGTGAAGTGCCATGCTATGTCCCTAACATCTTTTTCTTAAGTTTTATTTTTGCTGGCACAAATAAGGCTTCAACAGCTTTCTTTTGGATAATATTCATCTGGTTTATATCTCCCCACATTTTTAGGTCCTAACTTCTCTGTTTTTAGGGTTTTGGTAAACAGCATATAGTTGGTTATTTTAAAATCCAGCCTGACGGTTCTTGTAAGAGAAGGGCTAAGTTTATTTATATGTATCAGGATTTTGGACTTTTTTCTATCATGTATCTTTGTACATTTTAATTTTTCCTATTTTTCTTATGCTTCTGTTTCCTTTCTTGACTTTTTAAAAAACCGATTGGAGCTTTTTGCTTTTCTCTACTTATTTCATTTTTTCCTTCCATTGTTTGAATTTAAATTCTCTATTTCTAATTTTTTTGATGGTTACATTTGAAATTTTGCCATGCCTATCCGACCAAGTTCAATATCTTAAACTCCATTTAGAAGACTATAAGGAGCACCTGGGTGGCTCAGTTGGTTAAGCTTCCAGTTTTGGCTTAGGTCATGATCTCTTGGTTCCTAAGTTTGACCCTGACATCAGAGTCTCTACTGTCAGCACAGAGCTCACTTCAGATCCTCCGTCTCCCTTTCTCTCTGCCCCTCCCATGCTCTTTCTCTCTCCCACAAAAATAAACATTAAAAAAAGAAAAATATAAGAATTGCAGAATACTTCAACCTATCATTACACTTCCTACTTATACATGGTTGTTTATAGTATTTTAGTGCTATGAATTTATACCTTCACAAATTAGAATATTATAAATTATTATTATCTTATACAGACAATACTTATTGAGATTTGCTTAAATACATTGTCATGCTCACTTGCTGTTTGGATATCTTTCCATCTTGCATATCAGGTAGTCTATTAAGGTTGTTCTTCTTTTACCTAAGTTATATCCTTCGGAACAGTGGTTCTTAATCTGTGTGGTTCAAATCACCCCTGCTTTCCAAGAAGAAATTTTATAAATATGTGGGGACATTTTGTTATCACAGTGAATAGATGGCACTTAGTGGCATTTGTAGTGTGAGTTAGGGATGTTGAACATCTGGAATTACACAAAGTACAATCTCCCACACCAAAGAATTGTTCTGATTCCTTATGATTCTGTGTGACATGCAAAGTAGATGAAAAAATTCTTGATATATATTTGAGTGTAGGAACTAATTCCACTTATAAAAATATTTGGCACATTTTAACACACTTAATTTTACAGGAATGCAACAACTATAAATAAAAAAAGAGTACTATTTTTTTTGTTCTGAATTTTAACAGTAATAGCTTACTATTTCAGAAAAATCACATTGCTAACAGCTATGTTAATCTTGATGTTTGAGGTACCAATACAACTCATTTGTGTTAATTTGAATATGGAGCTTGTTACATTGCTGATGATTCTACAAATGCATATCAATGTGGACACACACACACACACACACACACACATATACTTACTGGATAGCTTCACTGACAAAGTTACAGGTATGCCTAGTATATGTTAGTGTGTTTTTTTCTTAATGTAGTAGTGAGACAATCAAGATTAAGCATTCGTTTTACTAAGAAACATGCTGCCAGAGTTGGCAAGGATACGTTATACTTCTACTCTTGTAAGTAACAGCATAGACATCAAAGGAATCACTGAGCCTGGCTAACATGTGAAGAATATAGGATGTTACCAGGACAGTAAAACTTAAGCTGGATAAGGGAGAATTTATCTCCATTAAACCACTAATCAGTGGCTTGGGAATGACTATTACATAGATGCGAGGATCTGATTCTTCTTCTTTTTTTTTTTTTTTAATGTTTTATTTATTTCTAGGAGAGAGAGAGAGACAGCGTGAGCAGGGGAGGGTCAGAGAGAGAGGGAGTCACAGACTGAAACAGACTCCAGGCTCTGAGCTGGCTGTCAGCACAGAGCCCGACGCGGGGCTCGAACCCACGAACCGCGAGATCATGACCTAAGCGAAAGTCGGACGCTCAACCGACTAAGCCACCCAGGCGCCCCCGCCAGGATCTGATTCTAATACTCTTTTGGGGTGGCTCCTTAGCCTGAACATGACCATGATCTGAGGAATTCTCTAGATTAGAAACTGGATGAAGGTCTATGATTATCTACTGCATCTTTCTGCACAGTGATCCTCATATACGTACGATATCTCATGGTGTCACTATGGAATCCAGCTGTGTCCTGCTACTTCCAAGATTAATCTCTAACCTGTAAACGTGCCAAATATGACCCTTTCAATTGTGGCCTATTTGCTTCTCTAGCCTCTTCACACCCTCTTTCTAACCTACCAACTCGAGCACCGGAATATCATGTCTTTTTCTTCACTTCTTTCCTTGACTTTTCTATTGGGTTAAAAGGGGATTGGTTTCCACAACACCTACCTGCAGCATTTCTCTGGCGTAACACTTAATTGCACTGTGGTGTAAATGTTGGTTTCTTTTTGTGTCTGTCTGATTTTGAGGGCATCTTCTCATAGTTCCTAGCAAGGTGCTTGGTAAGGAGTAGGAGTCAATAGATGTTGGCTGTTAGAAAAAAACAGCATTGTAACATTCACGTAATTAAAAACTTTTCAGGCTACTTTCAGTTTCACTTTTACTGAATTCTTACTTTTCGTTCTCCATTCCCTTCCATCTACAAATACAGAGCTAGGGAGAGCCAGCGCACCTGAAACTTCCCTTGGAAGCCGGGCAGGTTCCCAAGTGGCACTCCCTCCCACCGAGGAAGTGACGTCAACGTGCTGACGTCACGCGTACCGCTGACGCTCCGCCGTCAGGCCCACCCATCGAAGCCTTCCGGGATATCTTTTTTGCGGTTAGCGGTGACAACTTGAGCTCTGTTCGTACGGAAGGCCGGCAACGACGAGTACACAAGGCGGGTCCTTGAGGACCCGTGCTTCCCCAAAGTAAGGTGCCTTGTTCCCCGGAAAGACGCGCAGGCAGCCGAGGATCCACCCCCAAGCGTTTGCCGCGGTCTCCCGGGGAACGGCGTAGTGCACAGGCCTGGGTTGGGTGGGAGCGCGCGTGCGCAATGCGCGGCGTTGGCGCCGACCTGGAGTAATGGGCGTGGGCGTTTGATTCTTGCAGAGGATGGCCCATTTCTCAGGCGAGGACGAGGTGATGCTGCAGGCGATGCTGAAGCAGTTGTTCCAGAGCGTGAAAGAGAAGATTACGGGTGCTCCTTCTCTCGAGTGCGCGGAGGATATCCTCTTACATCTGGAGGAAACTGATGAGAATTTTCACAAGTAAAATAGCTTTTGATGTCTTAAGCAAACAAACCAGCTGATCCAGAAAAGGTCAAAGTGTAGTTAGAGAAAGAAAGTTCATGGATTATTGTTAAAATAGCGCCCAAATTTGAGGTTCTTTTTTTTTTCGTTTATTTACACAAATGTCCAATTTATGTAATTCTTATTACTTATTACTTTATTCTTTACTTACTTTTCAAAGCTTCTGCCTCCTCTGTGTTTCTGCTGCCACAACCAACATATCCTAATTCTTCATTTTTCCTCATGGGCAACACAGTAACAATAATTGTAACTTGTTCATGTTTTTCTAAGGGGAATTCCGTTATTTCAAAGGATTCTTGTCACTATGCCTGCCACATTGCCTGAAAGCAATGAGTTACCAAAATTTCTGTTCCTTTGCTGATCTGGTATTTCAGTGGCTGCCCCTCGTTACTCATTCTGAACACTGCAGGAATACTGATGTGAGATTCTTAACTTCCTATGGAATAGCTTAAGTTCCTTTAAAGGGTAAGGCACATACTCAAATGTCTGTGATACAGGTCAAAAACATAAGTGCGTAGAAAAGCTACAGAGTACTCTGGGTTTGCGGGCAGTAGAGATAAGAGTTTAATGAGAGAGGTACCATTTGAGATCAATCTTGAAGGTTATATTTCTTTAGAGACTTTTTTTCTTTCTTTTGGTTCATTTAATTACATTAATCCTCTCCATTGAAACGTTTTCTTGCAGGTATCTCAGTTAATTATTATGGGTAGCAGTATTTTAATTTCAGTGTTTGTATTCATTTTGGTCTCACAGAGATGTTTTTAAAAATTTTTTATGTTACTTTTACTTACTCTGAAATTCTATTTATCTGGAACTCCTAATCATTTTATATATGTGCATAAGGGGGTCTTTGAGCCCTTTAATGTAAAAGTTTGTGTTTACTTGCAGTTTTATAGGGGGAGTATTTACAGTTTTTACCAGATTCTGAAGGGAATTTTCAAAAGTAAGGAATTCTTGTTAATATAGAGTTACTGATTTCATTGGTATTTATGGTTATACGTAAAGTTTCTTTGTATTTCCTAATTTTCCTGTTTATTTCTTAATTAAATCCACTACAAATAGCTGTTATTTATGGTCATATTTATTTTGGAAGACATTACAGACCGGCTTTTATTGGTTAACTATTGATTTATTACTTAAACAGGAGACTAAAGAATGATTGTATCTTTCTTAGTTAAGGTTTAATTAATGTTTTATAAGCTCATGTAATACAAGTTTATGTTATACAAATCCACATGAAGCATTAAGTTTGGGGTTTCATTTTTGGTTTTTATTTCACATGCAAGTAATTTAAATAATTTGTAAATTATTATGTCAGTTTTTGCTAGGATGATATTCTGGGCATTTGTCCATTTCATCTAGATTTTCAAACTTATTGGTAAAAAGCTTTTCATTAAAATCCTGTAGCTTTTTGGGGTGCCTGGGTGGTTTAGTCGGTTAAGCGTCCGACTTTTGCTTAGGTCATGATCTCGCGGTTCGTGGGCTCAAGCCCCGTGTCGGGCTCTGTGCTGACTGCCAGTTCAGAGCCTGGAGCCTGTTTCAGTCTGTGACTCCCTCTCTCTCTGACCCTCCCCTGCTCACGCTGTCTCTCTCTCTTTCCTAGAAATAAATAAAAATATTAAAAAAAATAAAATCCTGTAGCTTTTAAAAATATTTTTAGTATCTACAGTTATATGTCCCTCTTTGTATTCTTCTCTTTGATATGTGCCTTCCCTCTTCTGTTCTGTTAGGGGTTTCTTTTATTAGTCTTTTAAAACAACCATCTATTGGCTTTGTTTCTCCTCTCTATTAAGTGTATATTTTACGGTTGTTTCATTTCTTTTCTTCTTGGAAAAATTTTAAAACTTTTGTGATGAATGGTTAGCTCATTAATATGCAGCGTTTCTCCTTTTTTTCTTTAATGTAAATGTTTTAGGCAACAGATTTGCCTGTTTTGCTTCAGTTGCTTCAATTTTAAAATGATTTTCAAGTTAAAGTTAGGTCATTGTTGTTCCCCTTAGTAGTCTAATGACTGTTGTCATAAAGTAATTTACTTTTCAGCAGTGCATTAAGTTAAATGCCTGATGATTAACATTCATAGTTCATTCACTGTTTTCTAAAGAGATTTACTTTTGGCCTACCTAAAAAAAGTCCAGACACTCTCAAATTATAACTAGTTTGTAGTTTTAAAAGTAAGATTTATAATCCTAAGAGTATTTTAAGTAGTATATAGTCTTGAAAGCATAGATGGTAAAATTCATGTGTTAGCTGCACTTACCTGAGATCTATGCCTTAGGAGGAAGGAACTCTATGTAGGAGAGGAAAAGAGGACATGCTTGTCTTTGGTATTTTCATAGAATCTTACAATTCAAAGTTGGATGAGGTATTAAAAGTCAGTTAGTACAGCTGCTTATACTTTGCTTTCACTGACCTAACTCTCCTTCAACACTGTATGTTCTTGAGTCGCTTCGGTATATATTCGGTATATACTTCCAAAAATGTTTCTTACTTCAGAATTATCGATCTTCCCATCTCCACTATCAGAACATTGGTTTCTTAAATCCACCCAATGTTGCCCTGATATTGACAAGGATGATTTTATTAAACAGACTGATGGAAGAACTGGTGTCTTTAGCCTATTATATTTGTGTAAGAAGATATTTAAGACAATTGAGTCCATACATGATACAATTTCAGGTAGTATAATAAACTAAAGTGGGGGAAAATGCAGTCACTTGGGGAGAAACCACAGTGTAGACAGTATAGCCCTATCTGGGGGTTTGCCCCAATGGACAGCTTCCCTAAATTACTATCTCTGCTTTGTATAAACCTTCTATTTTTCTACCTTGAACTGTACACTTTCTCTAAAATATCCAAGCTTTCCCCTCTTATCTTTGAAAGTAACAGCAAGGATTTGAGGGCTTTGGATGGTGCTGGGGGGATGAGGATATCGCTTTCATCATGTGTACATGTGTTGTTTAGGTTTTTACACTTAGACTAGCTCAAGAAAACAAGCTGTTTTTCAGTCTTGGCTACACTAGAATCGGTTGAGCCCCATGAAAGAAAATACTGATGTTTGGGCCGCATCACAAACGAATCAAAATTTCCTGGATCGCTTGGCAGACGGGGAGTGGTAGAGTCTGGCCAGTGGCGATTTTGAAAAAGCTCTCATGGTTATTCTAACATGCAGCCAGCATTGAGAACCACAGAGTCAGTGCATACTTGCATTTAGACAAGAATTGTGTGTGTGTGTGTGTGTGTGTGTGTGTGTGTATTTTACTTTAGTAGTTATCAACTATGATAATTGTAAAAGTCTCTAATGCATATGCTCATTTTTGTAGCCCTAAAATCCAGTGTATTTTGGTTTGATACAGAGGGAACACAATAATATTTGTTGATTTAGGTTTATTTTTTGTTTTATAATAGAATGTACCAGTGTTTTTTAAAAACCTGTAAACTCTGAGATGTTTAGTTACCTTCAAGAAAACCTCCATTGTGTAAAGTGATATCCATGTATAGAGAAATGACTAAGAATTACATGTGTGATTCTATAATTAATGAATACATTTTTAGCAACTGATTTTCATGACTCAGAAGCCTATTCTTTGACCTAAAATGTTGTAGGTGATGTAAAACACTCATTCTTTCTATTACATAACCTTTTATAAACTAATGTGATATATAAATATAGGTTGTTATATAATAAATCTTCTAAAAAATTCTGAAATAAGGATTCCAAATACCAACATAACTTATAACTTGCTCTAATAAAGTCTTTTTTTAAAACATACCATTACTGATAATTTTTTCTATATATGATTGAAAAAATTCTTGCTTATTTAAATAGCTAAGAGAATGATGTCTTGACACAAACTTGTACTAGATTTTTTTATGTTCTTATGTTGTAATAGTAATCTGTATCAGTGCATATTTTGGTGTAGACATTTTGAACATGTCAGAAATTCACCATGAAAGAAATAATTAAATTTTCTTGGAAAAATCTAGGTAATAAAGCTGAAGAAAAAAATGGAAAAAAGTGAATGTTCTCTTACTCAATTTTTTTGTAATTTTGTAATTTTTTTGTAATTTTCCTATGTAAATATGAAAAATTTCATATTTGCCGGTAGTAAAGCAAAATGATTAGGTCCATTGCTGTCTATTTCAGTTGAGCTGCTTCTGAAATGTGATGAGGTGAACACATTTTTCCTTAGTAGCAAATACCTGACTCTTAGGTTTTAGTGTCCTTCTTTGAGGAATATTTGGAAAAAGATATTTTGCATTCATTTGGTGATAGTGTCTTTGAAACCGAATGTTTATTTTTTCTCATTAAATTATTTTTATGGTAACAAATAAGGTTAGTCAAACATATGTATAGTACATTTGGTTTGAAAAGTGTCAAAGTATAGCTATGTGTAATAAACAATAGATTTTGGTTAGGATTATCATTGTTACATAGTGGGAACTGACATTTGTCAAGGTCATGTGTTCTGTTTAAGGTTACAGATTGGCCAGTGTAAGATTTATAACTTAATCCTGAAACACAGGGATTCATTGATTTCTAAAGATACAATTATTTATACATTGTATAGATTGTGTCCTTTAAAAAAGAAGAAACTTTGTTATTAGAAAATTTAAATTATCGTTTTAATGTTTATTTATTTTTGAGAGAGAGCACACACACAGGCTGGGGAGGGCGAGCAAGAGGGGGACAGAGGATCGGAAGCAGGCTTTGTGCTGACAGCAGAGAGCCTGATGTGGAGCTTGAACTCCTGAACTGTGAGATCATTACTTGAGCATCATTACTTGGATGCTTAATTGACTGAGCCACCCAGGCACTCCCTAGAATGTTTTAAAATGACCAAGAAAGAAATATTAGTAGACTTCAATAGAAATACAAATGAATGGAAGTTGTATTTATTGTAGTCCATGACAAAGAGGTCTTATGCCCATAATATTGTAGTCTTGGTCTTTCCAGTGCAATTAGAGTATATTAATCTGAAAATTTTAACACAAAGGAGTCTGCTGAAACAATCTGAGAGAAAGGACCTAAATTGTAGCAGAATTGACTTAAATTAAGCCTAGTAAGGATCTTCTAATATAAGTTATTAAGTATGTAAATTTTTTTGAGGGAAGTTTTACATTTCTTAAATAGAAATTTTAAACATAGAGATGATTCACCAGTATCTTTAGTGGTAAGGATTTTACGTCTTTAATGCTTGGAGTGAGTGGATATTGAAAGATCAAACTGGCTTTCTGCAGGCCATATTGGGTCTGTGGATGTGTTTCTTTGGATTGGTTTTTAAAAATAGCAACATTTAAAAATTGGGAGATAGCACATAAAGTAGTTTTCTGGCTGCCCTTAAAACCCTGAAAAATCCACATCAGGCTATAATAGTCCTAAATGGCAGTAAGTGGCTAAAGCCATGTAGAAGCCCTTCCTTTTAGCTGAAACATGTCCTTTTATTTCACCATCACCTCTTCCTTTTCTCTCTTACACGTGGTTGGCTTTAGTTTACTTGTCTACCTCCAGTAACATCTGAGTTTGCAGTCTCTGTTATGAGTATGGGGTCTTTCAAAAGTCTTTTGTGCATCCAGGCATTTCCTTTAATACAAAATATGAATATTGCTACACCTCCAGAATAATTTCTAAAAGTGATGCAATGGGTTGATTTATAAAGCTGTGGTTATCATCAATCTTTTGGATTAGATGGAGGCTTCATAAGAGCAACTGGATAGCACCAGTATTCTGAGGATTACAGTGAAGGGAACATAGTACTTAATTTTATACAAGTATTTCTCCCAGCCCATAGCAACAATAATTTTCTATTCTGGACACCACTACAGAAGAACAGTATTCCTTGTAGGATTTTATGGGGTATTGCCATGAATTCAGATAGTAAAAGAACCAACATAAAATTAATTGTTACATGAGATTTTGAAGACTTGGATTTTTGTTACCCAGAGTAGAAAGGTCCACTTGCAGAAGTGACTCTGTTCACTAATTTAAGATTGGAAGCTCAAGAGTTTTCCAATGACCTTTGAGTTAGTAGAGATCAAAAGGGCTTTAGGCAGCCTGATATTCCTTACATCATAGAGGGCCTTATCTTCCCTGTAGACTTTTTTTCCTAAAAGAGCAATAACCTGTGAGGTAATATTCAATTTTGGGGTTCTTGGGTTCATTTAATTTGGAAGATGAACCAAAAACTTGAAACATTTTGAATGGGGTCTTCTGGGAGATACTACTGTGGTCATAGATTAAAATGATCTCATTAAAAAAAAGTATGTGGTTATTTAAGTTCCCAAAGAGGAAGTTTAACCTTTTTCTCAGCATATGTATTATATCATATAGATGATGCCAAATAGTGGGAAGGTTTTTTTTTTTATGTGTCTTTTATTTTAGAATGATATTCTGTTAACTGTCTTGAATACATTGTATTAATGGGCTTTCCTTATATTTCCTCACTGCCTTAGTTATGAAAATATCATTTCTGTTGCTTACAGTTTGGGCTTTAAACAAAGCAAAAACAAAAGTTATATTTGTCAGTTAAATATTCATATCTTCTAATTGCTTGATTTGTGGCAAAGAATTGGGGCTGATAAAACTAAGGAATAATTCACCTTTTTGTGGTAAAAGTTAGGTGAGATGTAGAATTCATCTTCAGAGAGGCCCTTCCTTTAGTTTCAGAGAATTAACTCAGGCTTGCCTTGTGTTTTGTTTCCCACTGAGTATCTCAGAGAGATGTGAAGGAAAACTGGTGTGTTTGTTTGATTAGCCTAGGGCAGGATTGTGAGGAGAATTAAGATTGTTTTTAGGGACTGTTTATCTCTTTTGCACTTTGTTCCACATTTACTTTTCTCTGGCTGCCTGTGAGGTCAGACTGATTGGGCTCAAAAGATTATTTATTCGTGGACCCGTTTTCATTTATGAGGACATTTTTAATTTTTTTTAATTTTTTTAATTTTTAAGATTTGTTTTTTTAAGTAATCCCTATACCCAATGTGGGGATCAAACTTAACACCCTGAGATCAAGAGTCACATGGTCCACTGACTGATCCAGCCAGGTACCCCTACAAGGACATTTTCAAGAAAGCAATGATACATTTATGATATTGGAATTTCAGATATTCTGATTCTTTAGAGGGTTTCTGGTGGTAGGATAGTTGTGGTGGAGAACACACATTTTTTTTTTTTGCTCTTCAGATCATATCACCCACATATCAACTCTAATCTCAGAGCTAGCTGTGGAGGCAGTATAAGGGGCAGTATAGGGACTGTCAAATGTTAAAAAATTAAGAATATCTTTAAAAGATTCTCTTGAAGACTTAATCTTTGAATTCTTGCTTGTATAAGTTGTTACCATTTTGTATAGAATATGTGAACATTTGGTTTATAATTACAAATTACAAAAACATAAGTTAGCATTTAAAATGGATGGAAAGTTATGCTTGTATAAGGGAAGGTCATTTGATATAAGGCAATGATGAATTCCCAGAAGAAGCAAAACCTGCAAAATTACATAAATAATGATTAGAGGCTATTTTCTATGACACGTGATTCAGTAAGTTTTGAGTTTTGTTTTTCTTGGAGTATTTCTGAAAATTTGTGTTTGTCATTTTGATCTTACAGGTCATTATATTTACAAAATCACTTTTTATTTTCTGCTGTTCTTAATAGCTATTTTCTTAAAGCTTAGAAGTTACCTAGCTAAGGGTGCCTGGGTGGCTCAATCAGTTAAGCATGTGACTCTTTTTTGATTTTGGCTTAGGTCAAGATTTCATAGTTTGTGAGTTCAAGCCCTTCATCAGGCTCTATGTGGGCAGCGCAGAGCTTGCCTGGGGTTCTTTCTCCCTCTCTCTTTCCTGCGCTCCCTCCCCACACTTCTCAAAATAAGTAAACAAACATAAAAAAAAAGAAATGAAGTTACTAGCTAAACGTTGAATATAAATATTAAACATTTAAAAGTAAATTCAATGAGTAACTTAAACCTTAAATAAATTATACTTTTAAGCTTAATATGCCAATTATTATTTTGAGAAAATAAAATGTAATAGATTTACCTCCCTAAATGGAAGAAATGTAAATAATACACAAATTGGCAAAAATATGAGTATTACATTTATTTATTTCCCTTTTCAATTTCAGTTGAGCACTATAGAACATCTTATTTTATTTCGTAAACATTTTTGGAATTTTTCCATCTTTGGGAGAGTGTGGTGGTGTGGGAATGATACTGGTTTTGGAGTAAGGTGGACCTGAATTAGTAGCTTGTGAATTTGATAAGTCTTTTTAACTGTTCAATTTGTATCCTCATCTATTTAAAACAATATTATTAAAGTGCTGAGCACAGTGTTTAACACATGATAGTCACTTAAAAGTCTTGCTTATATGCAAATCAATGTGTTTGATGGTTTGTGGAGAAAATTGAGTGTGGCCTCATGCAAGTAGAGATGCAGTAATTAAGGGGCTTGATTGAGGGACGCCTATGTGGCTCAGTCGGTTAAGCATTCGACTTTGGCTCAGGTCATGATCTCACAATCCGTGGGTACGAGCTCTGCATTGGGCTCTCTGCTGACAGCTCAGAACCTGAAGCCTGTTCAGATTCTGTGTCTCCCTCTCTCTCCGCCCCTCCCCTATTCGGTCTCTGTCTCTGTCTCTCAAAATAAAATAAAGACATAAAAACAAATGTAAGGAGTTTGACTGATTAGGTATTTAAATGCCAAGCCAAGGAAGTTGTATTTGGAAAATAGTCAGTAATTAGCTTCAAATACAAGAAATATTTATTGAGACAATATGTGATGTGGTGTGAGGTATTGATATGAGTAAAATGACTCTAACTCAGAAATAATGAAATCAATGACTTTTAAGGTCCATGATGACTATAGTGTTCAGGATAAATACGAGAGGGAAGAGGGTGAAAGAAGACAAGCAAGAAGTCTGCTGTGGTAATCTCTGCGTGAGGCGGTGTGCTTTTGCACTGATCAATAGAAATGGAAAATAAGGGGCACCTGGGTGGCTTAGTCGGTTAAGCGTCTGACTTTGGCTTAGGTCATGATCTCGCGGTTCATGGGTTTGAGCCCCACGTCGGGCTCTGTGCTGACTGCCAGCTCAGAGCCTGGAGCCTGTTTCAGTCTGTGACTCCATCTCTCTATGACCCTCCCCTGCTCATGCTGTCTCTCTCTCTCCCAGAAAGAAAGAAAGGAAAAAAAAAAAAAAGAAATGGAAAATAAGAGGAAGTGATGAAGCAGTAAGAGGAAGTGATGAAGCCAAGGGCTGTGTAGGAAATGTTATCAAGTGTCTGTTTGTGGGTGGATTGATAGAGTGAGTGGGCATGGGGTGCAGGAAATGCCAATGTCCCAGAATTAGCTTGATAATTTGAGATGAAAAATTTAATCCTAGTTTAAGGTAAGAAATCTGAGTATTTCATAAATCTTACATTGTTAACATCTTCTTCTGGATATAGTTGATAAGTGGGTTCATGATATTTACTGTATTTTTTTAAATATTTGTTTTAGCTATGAATTTGTGAAATATCTCAGACAGCATATATGTAACACTTTGGGGTCCATGATTGAAGAAGAAATGGAAAAATGGATGTCTGATCAGAATCAGGATGAAGAATCTGGCTATGACACAGTTGTACAGCATGTTACCAAAAGAACTCAAGAATCCAAAGAGTGAGTATGTTCACAGTAATACTTGAAAGCACTTTTCTCCTAGCAGGGCATCTAGAAGGCACCCCTAACCCATGTCCTTTGTAGCGGCTAGGATGATGCTTTGAAACACTCAGTCAGATGCTGCCTCTTGAGTCCACTCAACATTCTGTGAAGGCTTCTCATCTCATTCAAAGTAAAATTCAGAGTAGTTTCTGTAGTCCAGAAGCCTCAAACATGAGCCTTCTTTTCCCTCTCCTCCCTCATTTCTTTTTTTTTTTTTTAATTTATTTCTAGGAGAGAGAGAGAGAGAGACAGCGTGAGCAGGGGAGGGTGAGAGAGAGAGGGAGTCACAGACTGAAACAGGCTCCAGGCTCCGAGCTGGCAGTCAGCACAGAGCCCGACGCGGGGCTCGAACCCACGAACTGCGAGATCATGACCCAAGTGAAAGTCAGACGCTTAACCGACTAAGCCACCCAGGCGCCCCATCCTCCCTCATTTCTTACCATATTTCCTCTCACACTGCTCCAGCCATCCTGGTCTTGTTCTTTTTCAAATAGCCAAGCAAAGTGCTCCCTTACGGGGATGGTTTACATCAGGGCTTACTCTTAGTGTTGTGCATTCAGTGGAATTGTACATATATATAATAACATGTATCCACGATTATAGGATTACACACAGTAATTTCACTGCCCTAATAATCCTCTATGCTCTCCCTATTCATTCTTCTCACTCCAAATCCCTGGCAACCACTGATCCTTTTATTGTCTGCATCGTTTTGCCTTTTCTAGAACATAATATAGTTGGAAACACACAATCTGTAGCCTTTCAGGTTGGCTTCTTTTGCTTAATAACATGCATTTAAGTTTCCCCCATGCCTTTTCATGGCTTAATAGCTTTTTCCTTCCTAGCACTAAGTACTATTCCATTGTCTGGATATATCAGATACCTTAGTTGCTTCCAGATGTTGGCATTTATGAATAAAACTGCAGTAAACATTGTGTGCAGGTTTTTGTGTGGGCAAATGTTTTCAATACTTTGGTAAATACCAAGGAACATGATTGCTGGATCATGTGGTACTTATGAATAGTTTTGTAAGAAACTATCAAAGTTGTTGTACCATTTCATATTCCCCCAACATTGTATGAGATTTCTTGTTGCTTTACTTACTCACCAGCATTTGGTAAATACCAAGGAACATGATTGCTGGATCATGTGGTACGTATGAATAGTTTTGTAAGAAACTATCAAAGTAGTTGTACCATTTCATATTCCCCCAACATTGTATGAGATTTCTTGTTGCTTTACTTACTCACCAGCATTTGATACCAGTATTCCAGATTTTGGGCATTATAGTAGTAGTAATATTTAATAGGAATGTAGTGATGTCTCATTGTTTTAGTTTGTGTTTCCCTTATGACATATGATGTGGAGTATCTTTTCATATGCTTTTTTTGTCATCTATATATCTTTGGTGAAATGTCTGTTAAGATCTTTGGCCCATTTTTTAATCAGATTGTTTTCTTATCATTGAGTTTTAAGAGGTGTGTGTGTGTATGTGTGTGTGTGTGTGTGTATTGTAGATAATAGTCCTTTATCAAGTAAGTTATTTGCAAGTATTTCCTCCCAGTCTGTAGCTTGTCTTTGCATTCTCTTGACAGTGTCTTTTGCAGAGCAGATATTCATTTTCATTTTAATTAAGTATAGCTTATCAATTACTTTTTTCATGGATCATGCCTTTGGTGTCACGTCTCAAATGCCATCACCAAACCTAGGGTCACTGAGATTTCCTCCTGTGTTATCTTCTAAGAACTTTGTAGTTTTGTGTTTTATATTTAAGTCTGTGATCTATTATGAGTTAATTTTTGTGAAGGCACATGTCTAGATTGATTTTTTGGTGTGTGGATGTCAGTTGCTCCAACACCATTTGTTAAAAAGACTATCTTTTATTTTATTGCTTTTTGCTCCTTTGTCAAAGATCAGTTGATTATATTTAAGGGTACTTCTGGGCTCTTACTCTGTTCCACAGATTTATTTGTATTTTCTTTTGTGAATATTGCACTATATGATTACTGTAGGTTTATAGTCTCGAAGTTAAGTCTTGAAGTTGAGTAGTGTCAGTTCTTCATTTTCATTCTTTTCCTTCAATATTATGCTAGATATTCTGATTTTTCTGTTTTGACTCTTTGTATAAACTGTAGAATCAGTTTGTTTATATTTGCAAAATAACTTCCTGGGATTTTGGGATTGGAATTTTGATTGGGATTGTATTGGATTTATAGATAAATTTGAGAAGAATTTACATCTGGACAATATTGGGTCTTCCTAATCTATAAACATGTACTATTTCTCAGTTTTTCTTTGATTTCTTTCAATTGAAACTTACAGTTTTGTTTATACTGATCTAATATATATATTGTTGGTTTTATACCCAAGTGTTTCATTTTTGGAGTGCTAATGTAAATAGTATGTTTTTAATTCCCAATTCTACTTGTTGGTATATAGGAAAGTGATTGATTTTTGCATATTAAATTTGTATCCTGCAACTTTGCTATAATTGTTTATTAATTCTAGGAGTTTTATCGTCAGTTTTTTCAGATTTTCTGCATAGATGATCATGTCATCTACAGACTGTTTTATTTCTTCCTTTCCAATCTTGTTTTTCTTTTTACTTTTTTTTCCTGTCTTATTACTTTAGCTAAGACTTCCCAAAGGCTGTTGAAAAGCAGTGGTGGGACGGAATATCCTTGATTTGTTCCTAATAATCCTGTACTTTTTTTTAAGGTCTCAATTTCATGTTATCTTACCAGAGAGGCCTTCCCTGACCTCTCTACATAAAATAATGGCTTTTTCCTTTTACTTTCTCTTTCTTACCTTGCTTTATTTTTCTTCTTCACTTTTTGTCACTGGTTAATATGGGATAATATGTGTGTTTGTTTATTTTCTTCTCATTTTCATTGTCTCCCCACTAGAATGTAAATTTAAAAGCAGATAATTTTATTTTTTCTATTTCTGTGTCCTTAATGCTTTAGAAATGCCCAGCACATTGTAGGTATGTAATTGGTATTTGTTGGATGCATTAATGATATTGTTTCTTGCCAGTATAATCAATTTTATGTTATTAATGTTCGACATAATTCTGACTTTAGCAATAAATTTTTTCCCCTTATCATACCCTAATATTTAGTAAGTAACTACTATATGTTAGGTTTTAGATCTTGGGGCTGTAATGTTAAATAAGATGCCTCTTACCCCCAAATAATCCATAGTGTTTTTAGGAATTTAACATTACACTGAAAAATAAATTTGAAATAGATAATTTCAATACAGTATGGTAAGTGCCATGATATATGCAAAAGGTCACATGGAAATATGGAGGAAGAGGATGTTAGTTAGAATGTACTAAACAGTTATCACAAGTAGACTCCAAAAATGTGGTGGCTTAAAGAAAGCAAATGTTTTTCCTCTTATATAACAGTTCAGAAGTACATGAATGCAGGATAGGTAGGTGGGTTTGCTGAATGAGTTTATCCAGGAACCCCAGATTGTTTCTATTCTGTTGTTCCATCATATCCTGGTGCAGGAGCTGGTTAACTTTTTTCTGTTAAAAGGCTATATAATAAACACTTTAGGCTTTGCAAGCTGTTGTAGTAATGATACAGTCATAGACAATATGTAAATGAGAGTGCACATGTGTTCTAATAAAACTTTACAAAAACAAGTAGGCTAGTTTAGGTCTAGAGTATGTATTTTACCAACCTTTGTTCTTGAGAATTGCCTTCATCTGCATAGTTGGAGCTGCCACACTAACTCCACAACAGGTTTCAACTTGGACAAGAGAAGGGAGGGTAGAAAGCAAGCTTCTTTATTCACTCACTTTCCATTGGCTAAAACATGGTCATGTGCCCAACTTACCTATAACAGAGACTGGGAAGTTTAATGCCTAACTGATGACCATGTGCCCACAGTGAAGACTTTAGGGAGGAGTTTTAACCTCATACAACATGGAAGAGGGGGAGGATGGATACTGGAGACAAACCCTCTAATAAGGAATCATCCAACATAGTTAGACTGTAGTCATGGAAAAACCAAAGAGTAAGTTGGTCACTTATGAGCTCAGTTTTTGTTAAATCGATTTTAACTCATAAAACTTTAAGACATCACTGCTAGAAAATACGAAATTATTTGTTCTAAGGCCTTAAGTTATAGGCCCAGAGAGGCAAATTCAGTGACTTGCCTAGAGAGCAACTGTTGTTTGATATTGGAGTCCAGTGTAGAGCCTGTCTTTCTCTCAGTTCCCTTTTAGGAGCACTTTTCAGTGTATTTTTTAAATAATTATTTGTGTAATTAACTCCCAGCTAATCTAAAGATTCCTGAGGGTAGGGACTGTATGGTATACACATGTCTGACCTTTAGCCCTAATACTCTCCAGGTATATTGTTCCTTGCTTGCCTGTGCCTTTCTGGTCTGACAGAGAATGACAACAATATAGTTTCTGTTTGATTTGGTGTTTTAAAAGCCATGCCTTTTTGGGTGCCTGAATGGCTCAGTTGGTTAAGTGCCCAACTTTTGATTTCGGCTCAGGTCATGATCTTGCGGTCTGTGAATTCGAGCCCTGATTTGGCCACTGCGCTGACAGTGCAGAGCCTGCTTGAGATTCTCTCTCCCTCTCTCTCTGCCTCTCCTCTGCTCCCGAGCTCACTCTCTCTCTCTCAAAATAAATAAACTTTAAAAACAAAACAAAAATCCAAAGAAGAAAAATCCAAAAAACATGACTTTTGACTAAAAAGGTCATGAGGCTTAAAGTTGGCCAGGTGAATGGAAACCTTAAATGGAAGCCAAATGGATACCAAAGACATTAGGAAGGCCTTCTGAGTTCTTGAGGAGGGGGTAGCATGACAAAATGCCTAACTCTCAAAGTACAATTTAATACAGAGCAGTAATTGAGATGAAAGAAGGTTTAAAGTTTCCTTCTCATATATAAGCTCAGCTACTTGGATATTCCACATTTTAGTGTTTCAATCCATGGAATATGATTGACAATATGAAGGTCGTTTTTTTTTTTTTTTTCCCTTTACCCCTAGCATGAAATGTGAGACACAACAGAAGACTTTAGGGCTATAAAGAGCAACATGGACAAGTAGATTTCTGGTTTTCTTTTTCTTTTTTTAAGTTTTATTTATTTAAGTGATATCTACACCAATGCGGGGCTCCACCCAGGATTAAGAATTGGGTGCTCTTCTGACTGAGCCAGCCAGGTACTCTCTCTTGTTTCTCTATAATTCATGCTTGTTTTAGTTCTGTTCTTTAGCTTCTAATTCTTAGGGTAACTAGTGTATTAGGTAATATGATTTTTTATTATAATAAAAATTTTACAGAATTTTTATACATAGTAAAATTTTTTAGATTTGGATCCCATAAATTTATTTTGGGTAATGCTTTGGACATGTGACATTTGCTTTGTTAATTCTATTCTCTGGGCTTGGATATATGTGATGTGTCTAGGATGCATGCTGGGTCTTCCTATTGCAGTTTGAAAGCAGATATGGAAGTTTAGAATATGGCTCACCTTTCCAGTATTACAAAAACTGGATTATGTGCTTGAGCTTGTGTTACCTATTGTATTTTAAAGCATTAAATCTGATTTAGTTTTAAATAGTTAAACTCTATGACTTTGGACAGGACCACTTTCCATTTGTGACAACTGATTGTATTGTCTAAATAAATCTGTCCTTGAACTAAGCAACAGTGTATGCCTATCAAAAAATTTATAAAGTTCAAAGCACAAAAATATATTAAGTAAAAGCCATTCAGATCAAGATTTCCTACTTCTTGATTTGAAGAAGAAACAAAAACTAACTTCATTTTTGGATAATATAATTTCTAGTAATCTATTTCTGTCAGTACTATTAAACTTATTTGATAAGGAGTATTAAAATATTTTATTAGTCAGAAAATGAAATAATTTTTATGTTAAAAGCAAAGTTTATATAGGACTTCTAGGACATTATTTTTTATTTTTGGCTAAGCCACTTAATTTTCCTCATCTATTTCATTACTAAATGATAAACAATAAATATATGTATAAATATATGTATAATGCTTTATATTTACAAAGAACTTTCAGATATATACTCTTATGTTTTGCTACAGCTAAATTAAATAGGTCAGCTAGATTGTATTCTCTTTGTCTCATTTTATAATCGAGGAAAATGAAATTTACTTAAGATGATAAATCTGGTAGGTTAAGTTGTCAGGATTGTAATCCAGGTTTTCTGCTTCCAAATTTAATATTTTATTCACTATGTTTATTTAAATATTAATGCCTTTTTTGTTTTAAATCTAGAAATTTCAGTGGTCTAGGTCACATATTCCTCATTTGTAAAATAAAGTGTTAGATTAGATTTTTTTATAGTTTCATCTAGGTCTAAAATTCTGTTTCTAGGGTTTTGGGGATCTCAATCTAATATTAATGTGGATGCTTGAGAGCTTGCGCTTAATAAGTAGAGAACTTTATAAGTTCTTTCTGAGATTTTCAGACCCATGGAGCTAAAAGGGATTTAGAAGCTATCCATTTCAAACTCTTACCAATTTCAAGAATCCCTTTCTTAACATCCCTGATAGTGGGTTTTCTAGTCTCTTTTTGAAGGACCCACTGATAGCTTAACTTTTATTTAGGTCTCAATGGAGGCTATAGGTGCCTGTAGATATAAAGTATAGGCAGCGAAAAAGGAAGGAAAGAATATAGAAGAAGGGAGGAAAATAGAGAAGAGGTAGAACTAAAACAAGGAATAAAAGTGACGTGTAACATAGACTGTTTTGGTAGTATGATATTAACAGTTGACTGTTGCTAATTACTGGTATCCATACCATTGGGACATCTTGCCTTAGATTCTGTTAATTTTACTACCTTGGTCCATGTAGTCAGATGAAGAAACCTGGGGAATAACAAATGTTTTGGATTCCCTATTAATTTTTATTCCTGTTGTGTGAATTATTGTGTCGTTTGTTCTTTAAGGAAAACTGACTTACATTTTTTTTCTCTTTAGAATTGTGCTCTTAAAAGTACTTTACAGGGGTGCCTGGGTGGCTTAGTCGGTTAAGCGTCCGACTTTCGCTTAGGTCATGATCTCGCGGTTCGTGGGTTTTAGCTCTTTGTTGGGCTCTGTGCTGACTGTCAGCTCTGAGCCTGTAGCCTGTTTCAGTCTGTGACTCCCTCTCTCTCTGACCTTCCCCTGCTCACGCTGTCTCTCTCTCTCTCTCCTAGAAATAAATAAAAAATATTTAAAAAAAAAAAAAGTACTTTACAGAAAAAAAATAAGGTAGTTTATTTGAGCTGAGCATTTTAATTTATGCGAGTAGTCTTTTTCTTACCAAGACTGCCTTGAATTTAAAGATACAAAGAAATGATGCATTCCCTGAAGAACATCATGATGGTAGTGGTGGAATCTATGGTTAACAAGTTCGAAGAAGATGAAGTACGAAGTCAAGAGAGTCAGAAGAAAATCCAGAAGGAGAAAAGCAACAGTTATTGCACAGACAATTGCTCTGATAGTGATTCATCTTTCAATCAGGTATGTTGTTTTGTTTTGCATTTATGTCTTGAAATGATATTTAATAATGAGTAGCTTCAATACATTTTTTGTTAGCTAGATTATTTCTGCTTTCCAGTTTTGGATTGAAAAGAAATATTACCTAATCTTAAAGATTTAGCACATGAAATAACATCTTCTAGAATTATATGTTCAGTGATTGATTACATTATATCTAAGATAAATCTTAATGAGGTATGGAAATAAACTGCCATTTTATTAAAACCATTTAAATCTAATTGGTTTTAGATTTAAAAAAATAACACTTAAAAAGTTTGCATAAGCTTTAAACAAAACATCTTATTCCCAATTGATTTTTGTTAATCAAAGTTTAACTACATTATAGATAAGATATGGAGATAAAACATTTCCCTTATCTTCTGAGATGAAGGTTACTATAAATTGTTAGTTTTAAAACATTAAGCTTCTTTTTGACATCAAGAGATTTGAGGTTTTACATTTTCTCTTTCCACGTTATTGGAATCCTTGTCATTTGGCTAAAGAAAAGCTAGCAGAAAGGCCACTGATTAGACTAGTCCTAAAAGAAGACAAAGGAAACTCGTTAGCCTAGGGCCTTATTCACGTACCATGAACTTCCCCATGAAAACTTTCAGGCCAGATGGAGTCTGTCTGACCTTTGTATTAATCTTATCTGATATTTCTAATGAAACATTTCTACCTAATTAGTGCTAATGTTGGGATATAGCTATAACAGATCCTAACCATATACCAAAAAGGGATTTGGGGTGAAATGTAAAAAAATATGTAGATTGGTCACAGTTGCGACTGCACTTATGAAGGAAAAATGTTTGGAAGTAGGTAAGGCAAAACTTAAAGTTGCTCTGCTAAGGAGAGATTGTGCTAAGTTTTGAAATATACAAGTCAAGTTTGTTTTCTTTATTTAAAAATTTTTTAATTAATTAATTTGTTTTTTAAGTTTATTTACTTATTTTTGAGATAGAGAAAGCACAAGTGGGGGAGAGGCAAAGAGATAGAGGGGGAAATAGAATTCGAAGCAGGCCTCAGGCTCTGAGCTGTCAGCGCACAGCCTGACACAGGGCTTGAACCCACAAACTATTAGATCATAACCTGAGCCAATGTTGGATGCGTAATGGACCAAGCCACCCCTCAAGTTTGTTTTCTTGATATGATGGAGGAAATGGCAAAGATCGTGAATTTTCTTCATGTTGTAGCTCTTAATATTTCCTTGTTGATGGACTCTTTGGAAGAAGCTGGGCTATAGGGATTTTAGTTTAGTTTTATTCAATAGATTTATGGAACTGCTTTCTCAGATCAAGGACTTTTGGAATTAGAAGGCATAGGAAAATCCAACTGTAGGACTCAGGGGCCTCACAGGATCATACTTTCTTACTTATTTGATGAACCATCTGTTTGCATTGGAATTGAACAACAAAAGAGAAATAAAATGGAGAATCTTTAATTTGCTCTAAGAAGTCCAGGTGTTCAGACTAAATAAGGTTAATCAACCAGCTAGCAGTTAAGAGGTGTTAATCTCAAATGCTAAGTTATTTCCAGTCTTAGAATCACTGGTTTTTGAAGAAATTCAAAGCTTTAGTAGAAATGGGGTCATACTTTCAGAAGATGTTCTTGGTTTTTATTTTGTTTAGGTTTTATTCTTGGGAACGAATCAGGCTTTAAATTTACATGGCTTCTTTTGGGATGTCCACTGGGTATTTCTGTATTTTCAAGTGTTTGCACCATGAGTATGGTTTTATTTCAGAAGGCTCTAATTGAGTTGAAAGTGAACTGTGTTCACCAACAAGACATGGGATCCCTGGACTTTTGGGAAAAAGTGTATGAATGCCGCAACTACCCTGATAGCTCTTTTAGTTTGGCTGAACTCTAGGAGATGTGTGGGCATGCCTTTGGTTAGTGAAGAGAGACTCTCTTACATGTAAATTACTAAAGAAAGGCTGAATTGGTATGTTCAGGGTTGAAAAGGTCTCTGAAGATGTATCAGTCATTCATCCCATTAAATACTGATGTTGTTAATAATGCTTTGCAAATTGATGTTATTTGCTCTGGACTTAGAAAAACCTGAATTCGTCTGTGAATAACACTGAGTAAATGATTCTGATGCTGCTGTTTTGATACTAGTAGAAAGTTTCTAGTTTGTGAATCAAATAGGCTTTATTTCATTGTTATTGTTTTAAAAATTGCATCCTGATTATATATGGATTTCTGACCTGTTATTGAAAATCTTTGGACATGGTTGGCCTTGGACGCTATTAATGTATGCTTGAGGATATTAAAAAATAAAGAAGAGAGATTGGTTTTTATTATAATTGTGAACAGAGCACCTGAAAGATTTGGTATTGTGATTAAACCTTGAAAAAAGTAAGGTAATGAAAACCTTGAAAAAAGCAAGATAATGCTGGAGAGATAGAAATAATAATACTAGCTGTCTGTTATTGAGATTTCTGCCATATATTGGTCCCTGTACTTGACTTTATCTTCACTATAGGTGTTACTAGTCCACTTTACAGAAAAAAAGCAAGATTTACAATAATAGGTAAGTAATTTGCCCCAACTCATATTGCTATTTAGGAGTGAACTCTGAATTTAAGCCTGGTCTCTTACTCCTAAAGTCTTTGTTCTATGCTATACTACCTGGTGACTGCTTGGGTTCAAATCTTGGTTCCACCACTTACTAGCTGTGTGACCCTGGACAAATGTCTTAACTTCTCTGTGCCATAGTGTTTCTCATTTGTAAAATGGTAATGATAATACCACTTACCATAAATGGTTGTTGAGAATATTAACTGAGATAATGTGTATCAAGTCCTTAGAACTGTTGCTGCTGCTGTATACATGTTAACTTTCATCTCTTAAAGGATGTGCTGAAGTGAATGCCATTCAGAGATACACTAAATTAGAAAATGGCTTAGCTGTGGTCCTGTACGGTTTCTAACTGAGCTTTTCTGGGTCATTTTCTACAGCTGGGAAGTAAGAGGATTACCTCTAATAAACATTAAGCTTTTAAAAGTCATATCTTTCCTATTGCAGTTTCTCTGTTTTTCTTCTTCCTTAACTGTATTCAGTGTGGTACAGAACAGGAATTATGCTGTTTTATAGTGTGCAGACTATTTAATTATATTCCAAAGGAACCCCAGGTGTACACTTTACATGGAGGAGTGAGTTTAGTATAGCACTAACCTGTTGCCCTCGCATAATGTGAACCTATTTAAGGCATTTATTTGCTTTCAAGACAGGCTATCTTTGAAACTCATCCTTGGTATCTATGGTAGGCAGTTTAATGGACCCCTTGAAGACTTTATCCATCTCTGAATCCCCAAAACCTGTGAATATATTAGCTTCCATGCCCAAGGGCATGTCTTTGTTAATGTTATTAAATTAAGGACCTTCAGCTTGGGAGGCTATCCTCATCAAGGAAAGTCAAATGTAATCACAATCATCTGTATAGGAGAGACTCAGGAGGGTCAGGGTCAGAGAAGGAACTGTGTAGGCTGAAGTACAGTTTGGAGTGAGGTGATAATTGGCTTTAAGGATGAAGGAAGCCTGTGAGCTAAGGAAAACTGCAGGCAGTGTTCAGAGGCTGGAAAATGGTAAGAAAATGGATTCTGCCTCAGAGCCTTCAGGAGGAACACAACGCTGGTGATATGTTTTAGATTTCTGACCTCTAGAACTGTAAGATAATAAATTAATGTTTTTTAAGTCGCTAAGTTTATGGTAATTTGTTAAAGCAGCAATAGCAAACTATTATAGTAGGACCTCCATCCCTGCTAGTTCACCAGTGTTCACCTCCCACACAAAGGCCAGGGCTGGTCTTTCCTGTTTTTAATTCATAGAAAAGAAGATATTATTACTTCGACTTTGTGTTTGAAACACCTCCTGGGAACAGTCTGAACTCCATCTTGTGCTGGGCTTTGAATTTTTTTCCAGTAAGAATTTTTTGAGTAGCTTTTTCCATTTATTAGGTGCATGGTCTTTGAGAGTATTTGCTTTCAGTGACCCTAATTTATATTTTATCCTGACTCCTCAAACCTTAGAGTATTTTGAGTTCAATCCATTTTCTGGCCTCTTCTAAAATCTTCAAAGCATTTACATTGCTCCTTTTGGTGAGGAATTCTGTTTTTGAGGATTTCATGCTTAGGCGGAGGAATTACAAGATTCCTCTTTTTTAGTAACATCAGCCAGAGAACAGTAGGAAAGTCACAGCCCAAACTGTACTCCACAAGTTCTTCTATCTCTAGTTACTCTCAATTCGTAAGTTTGATTATTCTTGTTTGATAAGCAGAAGACAGGAGTCTAAAGTCTTAAAATTGGGAATGAAAGAGAAAAATAGCTGATACTAGAGAAAATGACAATGGTGGCATTGATACTGCAGCTGTGTCATGTTAGGCTGGAGCCAGGTGGCTTGCTGGGGAGAGTTGGGTAGGTGCAGGTGTGAGCTTGCTGGCTTGCCTAATAGTTGTCTCTTGAGACAGTCTGACACCAGAAAAACTGATTTCTTTGATTAGCAGTGCTAAATTTCTTCTTGATGAATACCCAGAGGTTCTTTATACTTTAAAATATTAACAGATTTTTGTTGTTACCTCTCAACAGCAGCACTTTTAAAGTGAAAGCTGTGTTTGTGAAACCATAAAACATAGGAAATTAAGGAACATTTAATCTGTCATTTGGAAATGTTTTTAAAGCATTGCTTTTGTTTTGAATTAGTCACTTTGTTCGGTAATGTTAGTCTCTGTTTTGAATTAGTCACTTTGTTCGGTAATGTTAGTCTCAAAATAAAAGACAAGTGCATAATTTTAAAAGTTTTAGATGCACTAAAATTTGAAAAAGCTATTCTATAGGAAACTAACTCATTCCGAATCTTGGAGACAAACCAGTGTGGAATAAAGTCTTGCTCTGCCATTGATGAGTTGTGGACCTTGGTTTCTTTTCTCAGTGACTCAGTTTTCTTATCTTTTATAGTAGAGATCATAATAGAACCTACCTTATACGTTTCCTTTGTGGACTTAATGATTTAATGTATGGAAAGCATTTTGAACTAGCACATAATAAGAACTAAATGTTTGCTGTTGTCCTGTTCGTCATCATTGGGTGATTTTTTAAAAATTAACAATAGGCAAGAAATTGCGCATTTAGACCTATTAAAGCCTGAAGTATCATGAGGTTTGATATTTATGTATTTCTTATTTCCCATAGTTATATTGTTCAAACCACAGTAATAGTTGTCTGTCTTTGGTTGTATTTTAATGGTTTATACAGTTTACAAGTCAAACCTTGGGAGACCTCTAGGGTAAATTAATTTTGAGGGTAGTTTGATTCTATTTAAGTGTAGTCATTGAAAAATGTGAATATTCTTTAGTATATGTTGTAATTAATATGATATCTGTTACCAAAACAATTACAGAATGATTAATTCTTGTAATCTTTAGTAAACTGCAATTGATAGAAATCCATCCCATTTTTTTTAGCATATAAATACCTTTAATTAGGATCTATATGATAATACAGAGGACCAAATACATCTTAGATTATCAATCCTGTTTCTTGCTCTTTCTCCTTAAATGTGCTAGAAATGATTTGTGTAGCTTATGCTGTAACATGTAAATATGTTGAAGAAAAACTTCCTTTTGGAAGTATCTACCTATATTGATACCGCCAACAGATCTGTCTTATGTTGCTCTACAAATCAAGTTGGCTTATACTACTACGCTCAGGAATTTTCAATCTAAGAAATACTAGAACAGCTGAAAAATCTTAACAAATCTATGTTAAATGGAACACACTATCTACTTTGCTCAAACAAAAGGGTAACCTTTAAGGAAGCATTAGGCTCATTCTGATGTCTAGTGAAACAAATTTTCATTGCTCTTTTTTCAAAAAATTTTTAATGTTTATTTTAGAGAGAGAGAGACAGAGTCAGAGTGCAAGTGGGGGAAGGACAGAGAGAGAAGGAGACAGAATCTGAAGCAGGCTCCAGGCTCTGAGCTGTCAGCACAGAGCCAGATGTGGGGCTCGAACCCATGAACCATGAGATCATGACCTGAGCTGAAGTCAGATGCTTAACTGACTGAGCCACCCAGGTGCCCCTGTATATACTATGTTTAAGAAGATAATTAACAGAATTTATAATTAAATGATTAAGGGGTAGTATAGATTGATGAGGCTGCTCCAATCAGATAACTATTAAAGGCTACGGTTTCCTTTTTTTTTTTTTTAAAGGTTTTATTTTTAAATTTTATTTCTTTTTAAGTTTATTTATTTATTTTGAGAAAGAAAGTGGGGAGAGGAGATAATAAGGGGGAGAGAAAGGATCCCAAGTAGGCTCTGAGCTGTTAGCCCAGAGCCTGACATTGGGCTCAGATTCAGGAACTATAAAATCATGACCTGAGGTGAATCAAAGAGCTGGAAGCGTTACTGACTGAGCCACCCAGGTACCTCACCCAGCACGGGGCTTGAACCCACACCCCCAAGATCGAGAGTTGCACACTCCACCCATTGAGGCAGCCAGGTGCTCCAAGGCTTTGCTTTTAAAATTTGTATTATAACCTGGGAGAAAAGCCAAGTATGGTAGAATTGAGGCACTTCAACTCTTTGGTTGTGTATTTATATACACAAATATATATTTGTATATATTTGTATATATATTTATATACACAAATATATATTGGGCATATACTATGGGTAATATTTTGTAATAGACACTGTAAAAGTGAAAAGATTAATTATATATACATTATATCTTCAAGGAGTTTACTTGAGATTGTGAAGAGGATATGTACATAAATAACAGAGCTGTAAGGTGGAAATAATGTGTCCTGGGAAATCTAAAGAAGAGTCATTACAACTAAGAATATCAGAGCAGTAGAGGAAAGTATTTTAGACAAGGGAATGGACAAAAGCTCTCAATCAACAAAGAATGGCCTATTGGGGAACCTGTAGTTTATGTGAAGAGTTTGAACAAAGAGTTTGTGGGGAGTAAATTGAAAGGGTAGGTTAAGGCCAAATTATGAAGCAGGGATGAGATCTTAATTATTGTTCCTAGTTATAAAATTCAAGTGTCTGGTACATAAAGGTATCTGAAACATAGTAGATGCCAAATAAATATTTGGGGAATAAATGAATGCATTCAAAAGTTAAACCAGATTGTTTAGTAAGTAAAAGGAAATAATTTTAGGTTTCTGAACAGAAAAATGTATTGGGGAGGTTTACTTGAGTTATGTGCAGAAGGGCATGAGTTGGTAATAAAGCTAAAGTAAGAAGGCCTGAAGTGAGGAGTCTTTGTAGGGATAAATAGGGACTGATGTGAGAATTACAGAGATAGGATCATTAAACTTGAATATTCAAGTGTTTTGCGGGGAGTAGTACAGAGTGGGAAGAGTCAAAGTCTAGGTATGATTTCAAACCAAAGTGGCCACAAGACCATGAAGTGTCAGAAACCATGCCGGGGATTAGAAAGAAAGGTTAGGTGTGGAGAAGAATATGAAAGTTCATTTTTATTTATTTATTTTTAAAGATTTTGAATTTCAAGTACCAGTAAGGTGTCTCAGTGGTGTAACAAGTGTTGAAAATGCAGGATTCAAGAAAAGTTGGGGATAGCACAGTATGAGTCATCTGTTTAGAGTAATTCCTATGGAAGCCACCTAAAATAGGCAAGACCCTAGGAAACACAGTTTCAGAGGGCCCGGAGAAACCAAAGGATGGGTCAGAAAAGAAGGTACCAAACCACAATGCACTGGGTACTGGAACTTAAAGAAGGGATGAATTTCAAGGTGGAAATCATGGTAACTAGCTGTAATGAAGGCTAAAGGGAAGTTATTGATGAGGACTAAGAAGAGATCTTTGAATTTGGTTAATTCACCACAGAATAATACTGGGGGAAAGAAGAGGTAAGCTGAGGGATCATCATGTTGATTAGCCTTGATTATTTTTGTGAAATGAAAGGCAAAACCGTTTTCAGAGAGTAAGGGTTGTTTGCTTGGGATATTGCATATAAGATTAGAAAGCAAAGGCTTTGTCACACAGAGCATTTAAGTAAATGGATTTTGTTAAGGTCTATGTATTGTCTTTTTTGACTGCTACTTTGACATAATATTGGCTGCTTCCTCAAATATGAATTCACTCTAGTTGAAAATGTTCAAACAATGTCTGGCTCCACATTTATCAGGGTTGTTATAGAGCATGCCTCCATATTGAAAAAGAGGCTGGGTTAGAATGGGAATCTATGGAAATCAATGAAATCTATCTTTAGATTATTTGATCTTGAATAGGTAGTTGGTAGGTAGAGTCAGTTATTTTATATATTTTTCATAGAAAATTTCCTGAAAATGGTGCCTGGGTGGCTTAGTCAGTTAAGCATCTGACTTTGGCTCAGGTCATGATCTCATAGTTTGTGGGTTTGAACCCTGCATCAGGCTCTGTGCTGACAGCTCAGAGCCTGGAGCCTGCTTTGGATTCTGTTTCTCCCTCTTTTTCTGCCCCTTCCCTGCTTGTGCTCTGTCTCTCAAAAATAAATAAACATTAAAAATTTTTTTAAAAAAGGAAATTTTCTGAGAAACAGGAAATTTACTTCACACTTTAAAGTTTTATAACGATAATTAAAAAACTTTACAATTTTCCGATTTAATTCTTAAAATGATGCTGAGAGGTAGATGTGAAAACTGAGGATGGGGTTAAAGACTCCAATGTCATATAACTAGTTGAAGATTAAGTTTGGAAGCTGGAGTTTGAAACTTCATGTATCCAATTACGATTCATGTCCTTGAAATTATAGTTATTTTTAGTAAGTTGGACAGCAAGACATTTTATACAGAGATAATGATCTGGTAAAAGTCATGATGGAAGTGGACAGATCAGAAGAAATAAAGTTTATAAGAGAGACAAAAGGGTCAGGTGAAAGGGGGGAAACAGCTTGTCTAGCAATAGAGTAGAATGAGTATATATATATACACTTATACTTTACATATATTTTAGTACACTTACACGCATGTGTATATATACTGTTGAAAGTATATATATGCATTATGTATCACAAATGCATATAAATACATATGCTTATATATATATACACACACTATTTTAGATATTCTATGTTAACCTTTTTTCATTTGGCAAGACTGCTACATTCATATACTTACATGTATTGTAGTTTTTCATAAATTTTAGTATTTTAACTGTAATACAAAAATTCAAAATTAAAGGTCTATTTAATATATGGTGCTTTTAAAAAGTAGCATGTACCAGAGTCTTTCACAGTTGAACTATGTACTTTAAGGCTTTCTAAGAAATGAAGTATTGGTCTGTTTTTTTTTTTTTTTTTATTTGTTTGTTTTTTAATAAAGTGGTTATGTACTTGTGTTGTTAGGGACTACGTAACATTGTGGGAAGACTGGAGTCATTTGTGTATTAAATTAATGTATATTGAGTGCCTACTCTGTATGAGGCACTGTTTCAAGTATTAGAGATGCTATAGTGAAAAAAGACCAAATTCTAAGCCATGCAGGACAGCCATGCAGAACTCTGGAGGAAGAGTGTTGCCAGGCAGGAGGAGTGGCAGTGACAGAGGTTCTTAGGCTAAAGTGAGCATGGATGGCATCTTCCAGGAATGGGGAAAAAAGGCCAGTGCGACTGAAGCCTGGATGACAGAGGGAAGAATTGTATGGAAGTGTGTTAAAGAATGAGGGGCCCAGATCATGTAAGTAAATTCCCTATATTCTGAATAATGTGAGAGGTCTCTTTGTGAGGTTGAAATAAGGGAGATGAAGGTATCTGATTTATAACTTTGAAAAACCCCATCTGACCATTGCTGGAGAATGGATGGTGGGGGGAGTAGGATGGGATGAGTATAAGCACAGAGACTGGTTAGGATGAACTGAAGTAGTCCAGGCTCGAGTTGATGGTGCCTTGGTTTAAAGTTTTAGCAGGGAAGTGGTATGGGGTACTTGGAGTTAAGATCTGTGACACTTGGGAGTTATCTTCTGGAATTTAATAATATTGGATATAGGAAGTGAGAAAGTGAAGAACCTAGATTGATTCCTATTTTTAACATACTTTAAAAAAAATTGTGTAGAGAAAGTGTGAGCGGAGAAGAGGGGCAGAGGGAGGAAGAGGGAAAGAGGATCCTAAGCGGGGACTTGGTGGGGGGGTGAGGATTATATGGAACATGATCCCATGGCCCTGGGATCATGACCTGAGCCACAATCAGGAGTTAACCCACTGAGCCACCCAGGTACCCTGACTCCTATTTTTGATATAAGCAAACAATCTGAATGGGTGGTAGTGTCGTTTCGGAGGATGGAGAAGTTTCAGGGAGGAGCAGGTTTAGAATGAAAGCAAGTTTTCTGCCTTGGACATGTTAAGTTTGAAATGCCTATTAAACATCCAAATGGAAATGTTGAAAGGATAATTATATATAACTTTGGAGATGAAGTAACTGATAGAAATTTGAGTCATCACAATGTATTTAACTGGATGAGAACACCTCAGAAAAGCGAATAGATAGCAAAAATGTGGATAGGAATCGGAGTTCTGATAGTTTTTGGACTTGGAGAAGTTATTTAACCTTGGTTTTCATATTTCTGCTGTTTCAACCATTTTGAATTGATATCATATAGGGCTTATTACATAAAAGATAATAAATGATAGCTATTATTTTAATGGCAGTTTTATTTTTAGATGATTATTTTAGGTGTTAGTCATATTTAAATTGCCCTCAGCAAGAAAAAGACCCTTTCCTTTTCCAACATCGCTTATGGTCTACTATAAACTTTTTTCTAGATAGAGACTTTTACCTTAGGAATTTTTCACCAAAAAGGAGGCCTGGAGAAAGACTAAGGAAAAATACAGGAAAGCAAAGAAAGGAACCAAAATGTTCAAACAGCATTGTAGCCATGCCTCGGGTACTAGCAGTGCCTTCTTGTTTTATCTTGCTGTTTCATTCATCTCACATTTCTGGGCATAAAACATCTTGGCTTTACATCTTTTGAATCTTATAATGTTCTACACATTGCAGTTGCTCAGCAAATAATAATTTTTAGATACATGAAGTACACTGTTCTCCTGAGACATTCAGTTCTCATTTAAATGCCTTGGGAAAACAAATTCTAAGTTTTCTGCCAAGTCGGAATAGATCACCCCCTTTTCTTGCTCAGAATGCATTTTGTGCTTGGAATTATATTAAAAAATAATTTATAGCAGTACTTCTAAAAGTCTACTAAATGAATGTTTGGTCAATTGTGTTACAGAGTTACAAATTTTGTCAAGGAAAATTACAACTGATTTTAGACCAGTTGGACCCTGGGCAACCTAAAGAGGTAAGTTTAAAGGATAGCTATCAAGTTCAGTCAGATGTGTAATATAGATAATATATTAAGTCACAGCCGGACTATTTCTCTTGAGGATAGGCATTTATTATCATCGCACTCCTAGACTGATAATCCTGTTAGACTTTCCAGGCTTGAAATAAAAGGTCACAGCGCAAGGGAGGCTCTCAGAGAATTGTCATGGTTTGTAGAAGGAAGTTTTTACGTCTAGTTTCAGTTTTGAAGGGATAAAATTATAAGTGGTTGTCCCCCAAATGGTTCTTTCACTGTTGCTTTGTATATAATATTTTAGTGATTTCTTTGAGGAAAAACTGTCTTCATTTAATATTCCTTCTACTTCTGGAAAATGTGAGCAATTTTGACATATATGTTCATTGATTAGAAAAAGGATTTTAAAGAAGTGCTTCTATTGAATTGTTCCTGTTCATATTTTAAGATTATAGAAATTACTATTTATCAAGTATTATTTTGTTAGGTCAGTTTGAAATAGAAGATAGAATTTTATGTACCTCAGACTTCTGTGCATATCTTGCCATTTGGTTGCAGTTTTTTAAAATGTTTTTCAACTTTTCATTTTAAACTAAATGAATAGTTATGATTTACTCCCACTGATTTTTTTAGTCACGTAATAATTTTTAGCATTTCACCTTCTGATTTATTTTCTAAGTTCTTAGTAAATGTTTCAAAGGATATTAGAAATGAGTCTCGACTTTTATATGATAACATCTTATTGTTTTCAGTTTAAGTGGATTGCTTAGAAATCTATACTTGTTCAGAAACCTTTATCATACTTCTGCTAGTAGTAAATTCTTCATGGGATTTTGTCCTAAAGATTAACAGAAAAGGAGAAATTAAAGTTTCTAGAATCTCTCTCTAGTCCCCCAATCCCTATTACAAAGATAGTTGTATTTAGGAATTCTTTCTTTTTTTTTTAATGTTTTTTATTTATTTATTTATTTTTTTATTATTATTTTTTTAATGTTTTATTTATTTCTAGGAGAGAGAGAGAGAGAGACAGCGTGAGCAGGGGAGGGTCAGAGAGAGAAGGAGTCACAGACTGAAACAGGCTCCAGGCTCTGAGCTGGCAGTCAGCACAGAGCCCGACGCGGGACTCGAACCCATGAACCGCGAGATCATGACCTAAGCGAAAGTCGGACGCTTAACCGACTAAGCCACCCAGGCGCCCCCTGTTTTTTATTTATTTTTGAGAGTCAAGAGAGAGAGATCACGAGCAGGGGAGGGTCAGAGAGAGAGGGAGACACAGAATCCGAAGACAGGCTCCAGGCTCTGAGCTAGCTGTTAGCACAGAGACTGATGTGAGGCTCGAACCCATGAACTGTGAGATCATGACCTGAGCCGAAGTTGGAAGCTTATCCCACTGAGCCACCCAGGCGCCCCTAGGAGTTCTTTCATATGAATATATAGACACTCTTAAGTGCATGTATATTCTGTCTTTTTCACATAAAACTTGATACCCTGATTCAGAGGGTTTCCTAAGGTCTTGGCCCCTCCTGTCCCCTCTTCTTCCCCTTTTTTAAACCACTAGATTTCAGTTATTTCAGCTGGGGATAGAATCAAATTTTGAGGAATAAGTTGGAATCAGGTTTTTATTATTCACTAGTTAGAGAGTGGTGGGGCAGAGGCCATGTTCTATTTCTGATTGGAGAAGAGCTATGTTCCACTGTTGTCCTTTGGGTCATACTGTTTTGAGTGAACTCATTCAATTTTTGAGAAGAATGATTAAGAAGTAAGCTTTTTGTGAAAATACAGAAATTCAATTTTACATCACACTTTTGACTTTCTACCTCAGTGGTTTGAAGCTCAGAAAGTATTGTGTAGCATTAAAAGCTAGTCCAAATTATTTTGAGAATTGTTCCTATATTCTGGAATGGGAATGCTTCACTCGGGGCATATTAGGCTATTTTTAAAATTAAGGTCCCCAAATTGTAGGACCACCTATGCGTGACTACTGTAGCAAGGAAAGTTGTGGAACAAGGCCATTGGAAAATCTTGTCCAGCTGTTTCAGATTCGGCCATCGTTCTTCTTTCACTTAATATGTAACCTAGAATATCACACAGTTATGTTTTAATTTTTGCTTTATGTAAAATTAACAATTTTTTTTTCTGTTTAACAATTAGTTTAAAAAAATGAGTTCTCAAAAATCGTTTTATAAAAGAAACTTTGATTTTCAGTAGTTGGCTCTTTAAAACAATTATCTAGACTGCTTTTCATTGTTAATATTTGGAGTATTGGTGGTGTTCTAGTGGCTGGATATTAATAAAAATCTTTTAAATTATAGGTGAGATATGAAGCCTTGCAAACGTTATGTTCAGCTCCGCCATCTGATGTACTGAATTGTGAAAATTGGACCACTCTCTGTGAAAAACTGACAATGTCTCTTTCAGATCCTGATCCTGTGTTTAGTGTAAGGAAATGCTTATAGAAACATATATATTGTTAAAGTTTACTTATTTTGAGAGAGAGTGCGAGTGTGTGCAAGTGGGAGAGGTGCAGTGAGAGATGGGGAGAGAAAGAACCCCAAGCAGGCTCTGCGCTGACAGCTCCACTGTGGGCCCAAACTCACAAACCAGGTTATCATGGTCTGAGCCAAAGTCAGACGCTTAATTGACTGAACCACCTACCGGATGCTCCCTATAGAAATAATTTTTTAAAAATTTGTTTTCCCACCATTCTATAAGCAAATGGAATGATTATTTTAATAGTAGCTCTAATATTCATAGAATTTGAATTCCAGCTTTTGAGTTGTAAAGATTTTTTTAAAGCATTAACTTTTTTATAAGATTCACAGAATGATGAATATCACATATCACTGCCAAATAATATATAGTTACCTTGTGCATTTGTTTTATCTTATAAAGAGATATCCAATTTGTGTCTTATATTTGATTTAAGAAAAATATTTTAAAAGATTTTTGAAGCATTTTTGAAAGAATTCATGACATATGAAAATTTGAATTTAAAATGATCAGAGTATATTCTGAGTCATAAGCATTTTCATTATGGATTTAAGTGTTTGTTTAGAGATTGCTTAACTGCTTAAAAAGAGAAAAAAAAACTAAAGCTAAGTTTAGAAGATAATTGAGATTAATCATAAAGCAAATATAGAAAATTCCAAAAATTATAAAATTATGAAGTCAGTAGAGAAATGATTGAATATAAAAAATGATTCTCCTATAACTTCTCAGAAATACTATATATGAATAAGATCATATTAAAAAGTATAGTTCTATTGGTAATATCAATGATGTGAATTAAAAAATCCTGCTAGGGGCACCTGACTGGCTCAGTCAATAGAGCATGCAACTCTTGATCTTGGGGTGGTTAAGTTCGAGACCCACATTGGGGGTAGAGATACTTAAAAAGAATAATAAAATCTTAAAAAATCTTGCAATACCCCATATCACAATTAAATGCAAAGTAGGTTTAGAGGGTCTTTTCCTTAACTGATGTGTCAGTGAAGAAAAATTTGGCTTTAAAATTTTTATGGTGTTTTGTACAAAATTAAAGATATTAGCATGAGCGTTAAAGTGTACCAGCTGTTCAACAGATACGTATTGATTACCAATGATGTGCAGCAGCAGTCTAAATGGTGAAAACACATTGAGCAAGACATTAGTCTCTGCCTGCATAGAACTTACATTCTACTAGAGTTGGGTAGTAAGCAGTTATTAAGAAAAAAAAAAAAGCTCAATGCATTTATCTGTTGAAAAGTCATACTCTTCCATCAATGAGGATCTACTGGTAAACAGAAGTGGTTTAGAAACAGAAGTTGTTTGTTGTTTTTATAAGGGGGAAGATGTGTTCAATTACTAATACCTGGATGCAGTTCAGCTTTACTGACACTAGATGATGCAGACTTCTGCAAAAATTCAATGATCCAAGAACTTCAGAAGGGAAAAAGACATTTAGGGTCACTTTTAACATTTCAAAGCTTTCTAAAAGGGAATACAATTGTAAATTTCTCTGTATTTTTTCTTAACAAAGACAGAATAGTAGTCAGATAAGTTTCCTTTAATTATTTAAAAAATTACATAATAACTTTATAAATCATAAATATTGGGCTAATATAAGTGGCTTTGTTTAGCCATTATAGATTATTCACAAGAGTATTGTCAATACTTAAAATTGGAAGAAGTTGTTATAGAGGGGAAATGGCAATAGAACCAGTCATTTTGGAGTAGAAAGTAAGGCATGGCATTCTTTTCATTTTGAATTTATTCTTGATGCAAACTCTTGATTGGATTCTTTGATTCTGTTTCTTCACTTCCTACTCTAAGGGACTCTTCCATGTAACTTAGTGAAGAGTTTTAAAAGTGTGAAAGATACTTATCAATTGCTACAACTATAAAAATAAACTTTCTAAAGTATTTACTATTTTGTGTTCAGTAGGAATTCCTTTGGGTTATTAGAAACTTTTAGTCATTTGGATAACCATTGTTTTCTAAAAGTAAAAGGTCATATCCCTCCTCTCCCCCTGACAGCAGAACACTTGAGGAAATTTTATGTTTTTATTTAATGGGACGTTGAATTTCACTATTAGGATTAATTTCATCACAATATTAAAGTTGGTGTAATTAAAATGATAGCTATTATTTTAAAGTACCTACTAGTGCCAAGTACTTTTCTAGCTACATCTATTATCATTTAATTCATTTACCTTGTGATAGTTTCTATTTTAAGTTTTAATAATGTAAATTTTGAAAATGTGTTGAACAGTATTTTTCTTAGAAATAGGCAAAGTATCAGGGTCCTAAATGTCTAATTACTGAAACTACCCATGTAAGCAATTAAAAAACAAACCAGCAAATGTTGGATTTGGAAAGGAGTGAAATATGGTTTTTGTTGTTGTTATTTTTAACCATTTAGTACTCTTGCTGTTGCCTTGAACATTGTACCTTATTCTGTCAAACCTCACTCTCTCCGCATCCATGTAGTTTTGGTCAATTTTACTTTTCACTGACCAACGCAAGATTGTGCTTTTATTTAAAAGTACATTACTATTCAGGTTTCTGAATGGTTTATTTTTTATTTATTTTCTAAGTTTTTCACTGTGTGAAAAGTGTTTTTTCCATCTGTTTCTATTATAAGAATCTCTGATACGAATCTTTTCATTTCCGTAGGACCGGATTTTAAAATTCTATGCACAGACATTTACTCTTTCACCATTACATATGACCAAGGAAATTTATACAAGCTTAGGTATGTTTATTAGATTTTTTAAAAAGTTTTTTTCTTTATTTGTGCATAAAGAAAATGGATAAGAAATAACTTTTCAGAAAATACTGTAAATGATGTAATATATTTTTAATTTTTCTTTTCAGCTAAATATATGAAGTTATACTTTCTTTCTAGAGAAACTCATATTCCTACTCTCTCAACTGGTATAGATATAAGTAATCCTAATGTGATCTGCTTGCTTAAAAAGGTATTCACTTGCTATATGTTTTTATTTTTGTTTAAATAGTTCTATATTTAAGGATTCTAATTTTTTGAGAATTGTTACATGCTGCTTTTCAGGTTCGTCTTCTAAATGAGTATCAGAAAGAGGTTCCATCATTCTGGATTCGTCACCCAGAAAAGTAAGTCCCCTAATGTATGTGAATATTTAATATAGGAATGTTACTGTCCCTTGTACATTACAAGCAGAAGGAATAGAGACCATCTTAATTGTCTTAAGTAATTGGGGAGGGATTAATAAAGTTTAGTTAACTTTCCATGTATTGTGTCTTAGCTATATGAATGGCTGTATGCAAATACGATTTTATACCATTTATTTATTACAAAAAAGCAAAATGAGACTGTTGGAGCCTTGTCTCCAGTTCTTTTATCATTATCTTTGCTACTTTGGACAAGTTCCTTAAGTGTTCTTTAAATTTTATCCTTTCAGTTCTAAAAATTTTAATAAGGTTATAAGAGCCAACTGTTGAGGAAAGTTAAGTTTGGAGAGCCAGTGTTGAAGTAGAAACAAATTTTTTTAAAAATCAAGAAAAAATTGGGGGTGAATCCCACTTGCTAAAACATAAAAAAGGTTTTTTTCTAAAAATTTTCACTTTATTATTCCTTAAATATAAAATATATCACTGTGTATATGTCTCTGTGTGTGTGTTTGTGTGTAATAGCATTTGTTTTTTTTCTAAAAGTGTTTCATTCTCAAACTTTAAGGTATATGGAAGAGATTGTGGAGAATACTTTGTCCTTATTATCTGTTAAACATGATCAGAGCCATCTTGTCTCACAAAAGATTTTGGATCCGATCTACTTCTTTGCGTTGGTTGATACTAGGGCTGTGTGGTTCAAAAAGTGGATGGTAAGGAAAAATGGAATATTTTTCTACTTTTTACTGCATTGCTGTATTGTTTCAGCGAATAGCTAACATTCCAGTTTTTACTATGTACTAAGAGTTCTAATAACTTTTTACATGTTAACTCATTTGAATCTTATAATAATTTGTGAGATAGGTGTTATTACTACCCCGTTTTACAGATGTGGCAACTGAGGTATAGAGAAGTAACTTACTCAAGATTGTTTACCTAGTTAGTGACAGAGCCGGAATAGGGTTTTAAACGATAATACATTTGAATATGTTAAGCTGAATGACCTATCTAAAATCTGGTCTTTTTTAGTCCAAAAATTTCAAATTTTTAAAGCAGGTGTGGTATAACATGAGTCCAGTGTTCCTTTTTCTCTGACTTAGGATATTTTCAGACTTATTTCCTTTCATTTGCTTCCTCCTGAACCTGCAGTTTGGAGAATGTTTAATGCCTGACTGCTGGTAATTACCAGTGGAGCTCATCACTGTTCTGGAACTGAAACTAATTTAAAAGATCCTTATACTGTTACCTCCCTTATCTGCTGTGGAATGTTGTCTGCCTGGCAGTAGCTGTACTAGTGCTGGCGTATTATTCTTACATTTTTGTCCCTCTAAGCTGGTCTTCAGGCATTACGTATTTGTTGCTGTGGTGAAGGGGAAGGGGTGGGACCATGACCTGCCATGCTTATTTAGTGCTCTGTACAATTTGGACATTATGTAGTTGATGGATTATTTTTATTTTTGTATTGCCTTTTGTTATCTAAATTGTATGATCACAATTAACCCAAACACAGTTCTATCCAGAGTAGCCCTTACCTGGCTTATAAAGTATATGTTTGATAAGTGTTTGCTGAATTTAATTAATTTGAACCCTTTATTCCTTATATCTGGCACTTTATTCTTAATTTTTAGTTATCAAAATAACTTTATTATAGAAAGTATACAAAATCTGTAAAAGCACAAATTGAATTTTTACAACACAGAGATAATTATTAAGATTTTGGTTTATGTAGTTACATTTTATTGGTAACTTTTAAATTTATTGGCTTAGATCTTTAACAAATCTTATTCTGTAATATTTTTTTTCACCTAACATATTTTATTGTCAGCACTTGAGTTTCAAGAGTATGCAGCAGATCATAGGAACAGTAACCAACACAAAATGTGTGTGTGTGTGTGTGTGTGTGTGTGTGTGTGTGTATAAATCGGCTCCTTAGTTCTTGTATTAATGAAAATTCATTACGTTATCTTACACTCGTCAGAGTTTGGCAGACTTTCTAAAGGGCCAGATAGTAAATTTTTGGTTTTGTGGACTGTATTCTCTGCACCTACTCAATTCTGTTATAACCCCAAAGCATCCACAGATAATATATAAAGGAATGGATGTGACTCTTCCAATAAAACTTTATGTTCAGGTGACAGCTGAACTTAGTCTGAGGAATGTAGTATAGTGACTCTGGTCTAAGGGATACACTATGAGGATTTCTTTGCAGAACACGGTCAAAAGTAGGAATGCTGATTCACAGGGGCCCATGTACCCCACTGTTTATAGCAGTGCTTTTAACAATAGCCAAATTATGGAAAGAGCCCAAATGTCCATTAGCTGATGAGTGGATAAAGAAGATAGGATTTATATATACAGTGGAATAATACTTCGCAATGAGAAAGAATGAAATCCTGCCATTTGCAATGATATGGATGGAACTGGAGGGTATTATGTTAAGTGAAATAAGTCAGTCAGAAAAAGACAGATATCCTGTGTTTTCATTCATATGTGGAACTTGAGAAACTTAACAGAAGACCATGGGGAAAGGAAAGGGGAAAAAATTATTTCAGAGAGGAAGGCAAATCATAAGAGACTCTTGAATGTAGAGAACAAACTGAGGGTTGATGGGGAGTGTTAGAGGGGGGAAATGGGTGATGGTCATTGATGAGGGCACTTGGGATGAGCACTCGGTGTTGTATGTAAATGATGAATCACGGGAATCTACCCCCAAAACCAAGAACATGCTGTATGTTAGCTAATTTGACAATAAGTTTTTTTAAAAAAATTGAGTTGTTGGTTGACTTTTCTCTTTTAAAGTTAAAAAAATAAATGGTTTTTGAAAACATTTTAAACCACTAGGGTTAAAACACACAGGGTTTTTCTTAATTCTCAATTAACCATACCCCATTTAATTAAATTCAGTTTCCCAGAATTCTGATAGGTTTTACCAAGTATAATACTGTTTAATATTTTTTAGTAAAATGAAGAAGCTACAGTGAAAACAAATGATATATTTAGTAATATTTATATTCTCCCCTTTGTGCAGTGCATAAAAAGCATGTTTCAATACCACTATATTTAGCTCTAAGTAGAGAATTATTTTTTTAGCACTTTGAATTATTTAAAATACATGACTGGGAAAAAGATTAAGATACTGTTGCTTCAGGACATTTCAAGCTTGGCAAATTTCTGCATACATAGTTAGTACAGTATCCTCTTCACTGTGAGGGTTATGAGTTTCCCTGTCCCCGCATTTGTATCTCTCCTTCAGATATGTGTGTTGATAATGGTTTTAAAATAACAGCATGGAAACTGGTTGCAATAGAGGGATAGTATATTTTTCTACTTGTATGTTAATAAATGATCTATGGTTTTTTCATATTATTTGCATTCTAGTGGTTGCTATGCTCATAATCCATTGTACATAGAAAAACCTGTTTTGTACTGATTACAATAATTTCAAACTGTTATTGGTAATTCATGTTATTGGAAATGATGCAGAAAAAATAGACTTTGAATGGTATAGCTTGAATATTAAATATCATTTTCTCCTAATTGTAGCATGCATATTATAGCAGAACTGCAGTACTAAGACTTCTTGAAAAGAAATATAAATCTCTGGTAAGTCTGTTTCTGTCCCTATGTTGAGAAATAATATCACAAAAAGATACATGATGTAATAAGTTGAATGTGCAAAGTTGAGTGATAATTTATCTTGGATGATGCAATAATTCTCCCCCTTTATAAAATTTTGTTTATTATGAGAAAGATCATGCATGTGCACATGAGGTAGGGAGGGCCAGACAGAGAGGGAGAGAGAATCCCAAGCCGGCTCCATGCTGTCAGCATAGAGCGGGACACAGTGCTGGAACCCACAAACCATGAGATCATGACCTGAGCTGAAATCAAGAGTCAGACTCTTAGCCAAATGAGCCACCCCAGTGCCCCGAAAGAATTCCCCTTTTATGTGATTTTTTTAAACTACCAGTTTGTGAAACATAAAAGGATAAAAGTATAGATTTAAGTTATAGTCAGGATAATGATTAGGAAATACATAATTAAATAGTAAATTAGGATGCTAAAAGCTAGTTTGGGATAAGCCCTATTTTTAAGTATTGTGACTTAGTTCAGGTATTTGTAGGTGAGTTAGTTCTATAAAATCCATCCATGCTCTTGACTGAAAGTTGTATTAAAATCTCAGAATGATAAGTGCTTTTGCATTTCCAAATACTAATTCAAGTTACACCAAATAAAACTAAAACTATAAAATATATTAGCAAAATGTTCCGCATTTATTGCTGTCATCAGAATAGTGTTTAAGGACATTGAAAAGAATTGAAAATAAATCAAGTCTAATAACAATCAATAAACTTGAAATGTGAAATTTATTAGAATACTGTAAAAAGTTCTAATAGTATTTTTAAATGATAAATATGATTTATGTAGTTAGAATCTTGAGTTTACAACTCAGGAGAAGGGAAATAGTCCTAGAGTTGTGAATTTCTGGGTGAATGTAGTAGAACATAAGTTAAAAAAGAAAAATTGTTGTGTGTTTGAGAATCAAGAAAATGAGTTTCAGAAGGGAGAGAGGGATATTGAATAGAGCAGGAGTTTATTTGTAGAGGTAATAAGTGTTTAAACATATTTTTAATGTTTATTTTTTTAATTTTTTAATTTTTGAGAGAGAGAGAGACAGTGTGAGCAGGGGAGGGTCAGAGAGAGAGGGAGAGACAGAATCTGAACCAGGCTCCACGCTCTGAGCTAGCTGTCAGCACAGAACCTGACACGGGGCTTGAACCCACAACCATGAGATCATGACCCAACCTGAAGTCGGACGCTTAACTGACTGAGCCACCCAGGTGCCCCTAAAAATTTTTAATGACTTAAAATAAGATCCTTCCACATTTATTTTCCCTTCCATTCCCATTTTAAATGAAAATTTGTTGCCATATGAACATAAACTGATCTTGTTAAAATAGAGAAAGGGGGGAACCCAATGTTTCTCCTCTCTCTGTATAACTCACTATTGCTGTCATTTGGGGCCTAGGTGGATGTATTGCCAATGTTTCTTATAGATTAATTTTTCAAATAAGGAACAGATTTTTAAGAGTTAATTATACCATTATCAGTTTTTATTCTGAAAATAATCACTTTATTATATACAACTTCTATATTTTATCAACTGGATCAAGTATTTTATGTACATAATTGGCCAAACTTGCATGAGATTTCAACTTAAACATCATATTCTCTTAAAAACTTTCCCAAACTTACAAAATATCTAAAGAGAGAGAGAGAGAGAGTGTGTGTGTGTGTGTGTGTGTGTGTGTGTGTGTGTGTGTGTGTAAGTTTTAAAGTAAACCTGGCCCAACTTTTGAAAGGAAGCACTGGAGAAAATTGATACAAGATTTATCCTCACTTTTCAGAATTGAGGATCAGATTTTGGACATCTACAGTAGAAACTTTGACTGCTCCATGCATTTTCCTTTTGCTTTGTTAGAGCTCCTTGCATGAGGACTTTAGTGACAGCAGCCTGTTTAGCATGATGTCCTGCTAAAGCATTTCCTTTAGCTTCTCCTCCGTGTGCTCTGATAACATTTTCTACCACAGCAGAATGTCTGCATTGTCCGGTAGAGTGGCCACTAGCTATATGTGGCTACTGAAAACTTGGAATGTAATTAGGGAACCTGATAAGCTGGGTATTTTTAACTTTAATTATAATTTAGAACTAATACATGGTTAGTGGCCACTCCATGAAATTCTGTTACTTTTCTGACATTTGTGAAATTTTAGGTAGTATTAGGCAACACAATTTATGTATATGCTGTCAATTTTTAAGAGGTGAGAAAGTTGAGAGCTTTATTTCCATAGCATTGTAAAGTCATGAACTACTTGAAAAGAATTTGGCTATCAGCCCAAAAATTTAACCTTTTATTTTTAATATCTCTATTCTTTGCCCAATCTACCCTAAAGTGCATAGCTTCTGAAATAGCTTTATATAGTGTATTTCCTTTTTTCTTTCCCTCTCAAAGTCATTTAAAAAATATTGACAGCTAGGTTATTTGAATTCTCCTTGGTTTTTCATGTACCCTGTTTTTTAACCTCCCTCCTCTCCCTCTCCTCCTTCCTCCGTCTTATGGATTAGCAATTAAGTGAACTGGCTGGTATGTGTGTTACTACAGGAGGATAAGTACCAAATAAAATCCTTAATTTTACAGCAAATTTCTATTTTCCTGGGGTTTAGGAAAATCATTCTTTATACCCTCAATTTGACTGTCATTTAAATTTTCTTACTATAGATTTGTTTTCTGCTTCAACTTAAAGGGGATATTATATAATGTGGTGATTTTCTCTCCTGAGCATGTACCTTTTTTTTGTATCATTACCTTTTTCTAAACAATAAAAGGTACGCCATTTAAGAAGCAAGGGGAAAGGGGAAGGAACAGAAGTGGGTGGTAAAGTTAAAGCTGGGTAGGGATGCGTGCTGGGAGGATGGATTTCTGAAGGTTTGAATGGAAGTGAACTATGTCTTTTTGAAAGACCATCTTGGAGATTGTATTTTGAGTTCTCTGTTGAAGAAACTGACTAGTCTTGCTCTTTTGTCTCCTAATTTGAGCTTAAGTATTATTTTGTCATGTCAGACAAAATTACCATACTGGTAATTGTTCTAAGTCATTTTTGGTTGTTCTTGTTTACCAGGGTATGTGTAAGAACTAGGATTGTAAGGATAAGTTCATACAGTAAGTAGGAGTTCTGTCAGAAGGAGGTTGGAGCTTAGATTTAGACAAACATGAAACACACTTTTGGGCCAAATTGTGAGCTTATGAATGATGTCTCAGGTTCTGATCAAGCCAAAGCTAGTGGGAACTATGTATGATCAGTTACATGAATTGACAAGTTGGAGTATTCTTTTGAAATTTTTGTAGGAGTCCCAAGGCAATTTGACTAGTTGCTTTTGCATGAATTTGTTGCTGGTAGCCAGGAATCTCAGGGCTGGCTTGGATTTGATTGACTGGATGAGAGACTTCTTAGACTATTCCTTCTTAGGTTCTCTATGGAACATTCCTTTATATATTCAGTAGATGCAAGATAAACCAAAATAAAACAGGAGTTGAGACTCTGCAAATAACAAAAATAAAGCAAACACAGAAGAATAAGCTGGTTAATAGCACAAATATTTACCAAATGATGCCCTTGTAAAACAAAAGCTACTTTCTACTTTCTGTTGTCATTATAAATTTTAAGATAACAATTAATTTAGCAATGAATACTCAGTGAAGCAAATCTGAGCTCAAACTGTTGAGGCCAACTCACATGGTGGCAGATCTGAAGGACTTTCAAAGTTTGGGATTCTGGGGGGCCCAGTGAACATTCTTCTTTGGGAATCCTATAGAATGCTACCAAGTATGAGCCTTTAAGGTGATCTTTATAGAAGCACTAGAATCATCAAAGATTAAGACTGCTGTTGAATATCTGGAATAACACAAAAACTGAATTTATTTGTTTAAGTTAGGCAAAGCAGATTTTTAATCTTCCCAGGTTTTGGGGAAAACTTAGAACTCAGAACTTGATAGGCTTTCAGAGGCCAGAGTAGTTCATACCAACTACTCAGGTGAGATTGTTGCTGATTGACCAGCTTCTACAAATATATTTCCTGGAGTGTGTCTGTTGTTGGCTCATTTTCCAGAAGCAAGGGGCCAACACTGATGGGTTGGCTTCCAGAAATATATTTTTGAGATCTGTTGACATGTATTGATTTATAAGGTTTTAAATTTATTATTCCACATACCTGTTATCGTGGGTTATATAGATTTGTCATCGATTTGCTAAGTAAATTTAAATTCAATTATGTTTATTATTTGTGGAACAATCACCTTTTACTAGGATTGTATGGAAATTTTTGTTCATAATAAACTATTTGTAAAAAAAAAAAAAAAAAAAAAAGAAATTTTTGTTCATAATGAGTAGGTGTTATCCTGGAAAAGAGAGGGGGTGTGGTTAAGGTTGTGGCAGGAAAATATGTCAGGGCAGGAATAGCATGTTTAAAGGGTTAGGTATTGGAAAACACAATGCACATTTAGAAACTCTACATATTTTGTGACCGGACACAGGAAATTTCCTGAAAGTTGGTTCTCTGAATGCTAATTTAAGTAGTTGGTGTTTTTTGAAAATTGCTTGGCTACTTTAAATTGGAACTGTGACAGTTGATCTACCTATGCCTGGGGTAATGTGTAATTCCATAAAAATAGACGCATTTAAGGGAAATCTTCAGTCCTTTTCCTTTTAGAAGTAAAAATGTTGAGTTTGTTGTAAATGTCAGTTCCCAGTGTTTCAAATTTAACTGTGTTGATTAGGGAGGTTTTGAGTGCATTTGCTTTTGATGAATTGGTCATATGTTGAATTGGCTTTTGGTGACTGATTTTTACAGAGGTAGATGTATTTCTGTGTTTGTGCATGTGTGTATGGTTGGCGATGGAGGCATCCAAGAAGAATAAAACTAATGCTCAATCTTAGTTTTTTATATAATATGTCAAATTTAGGAGATTGGCTTTTATATTAGAGGTGTGGTGAGCCACTGATAGGTTAAATACTCAAGTGACATCATATTAGGGCTTTGGAAAATTTAGAAAAATGGATTGAAGGTGCTAGTTGAAGATAGAAAAGTGTTAAAGCAAAGATGAAGGGGATTAATCCAAGCAAAAGATGAATGAAGCATGACTTTAGGCTGGGGTAGCATGAATTGGGTTAAATATATGAACGGGGTGCGGGGGGACTGTTGTTTTTATTTTCATTTTTTTACATTTATTTATTTTTGAGAGAGAGGAGAAGAGAGGAGATGGGGCAGAAAAAGGGAGACAAAGAACCCTAAGCAAGCTACGTGCTGTGAGCACAGAGCCTGATATAGGGTTTGAATTCAGGAACTATGAGATCATGACCTAAGCCAAAATCAAGAGTCAGCTTAACCAACTGATTGAGCCACCAGGTGCCCCAAGTACTGTTATTTTTGGATCTCTGACGTTTGTTTTAGATAAGACAAAATAGGTATTGTAGGAGGTCTACAAGAGCACTCCTCAGATTTGATGATTTGCTGGAGGGCTGGTAGGACACAAGATATAGTTGTACTCCCAGCTGTGATTTATAACAGAAACATATGCAAAGAAACTGACATCAGGAAAAGGAGCTTTGGGTGAAGCCTGGAGGATACCAAGCTTAAGCTTCCAAGAGTCCCTGCCCCGTCCCCACAGTGGAGTTCTGATGTGACTCCACTTAATTCCTCCAGCATCACTGTAACAGCTCATGTGAAATGTCCTCAGAGGACACTCATTAACGACTCTGCTCCATCCTCCTCCCCCCCGCCTTTTTTAAAACTGGAGATTGATTGTGTAGGTACCTTCTGCCTAGCATGTACCAGGATTTTAGATTCCCAGAAGAAAAGCAGGTGTTCAGCATGAATCTAATTGTACACACTATTTAGGTGCAGTGAACCCTTTTTATCAGTTCTTGGAATTTCCTCTTGAGATAACCTCCCAGATGGAGTCAGGCTCCAACTTTGTAATCAGGCCTTTCTTATGATAGAAGTCCTGCCATATTAACTCTTTTCTGCATAAAACTGATGCCACACAAATAAATGAGGCTGGGAAATCCATCAATTCATTGACACCACAACTATCCTCTGTCCACACAATCATCATCTTTTTTCCCATTGAAAAGTTAACCCCTCCTTCCACTTAGGTCCTGTCTGCTGGCCTCTTACATACTCTTTTTTTTTTTTTTTTTTTTTTTTTTATCAACTCTCCTCTGTCTCTCCTTTATAGTCAAACTGTTCTCTACTGGCTGCTTCCTATAACATCTAAGCATGATCATTATCATACCCTTCTAAACTAAAAAATAATTCAGTGTTGACTCTGATTTGTACACCAAATGTTGCTGTATTTTTTTTTTTCTTCACAGTCAGCCTTCCTCAAAACAAAAGTTATATTTCCTGCATCTCCTTTGTCGGTTCTTTTTCTTTTTTTTTTTTTTTTTCATTACAGTTTGGCCTATTCTCCAAAATCTCCTGAAACTGATCTTTTCAGAGTAATCAACAACATCTTTATTGCCAGTCTAACAGTTATTACTCCTTCTCTCATGGTGGCCTCCATTTTGAGAACTAGAATGAGAGGACATGTACTGGAAGTTGGTACATCCAGGGGACAGGGGAGGGGATTTGAAAAGTCTTTGTGGGGAGAATGGGAAAAGGAGTTAGAATGGAGACTCCTAGGAGAATGACTGGGTACAGTACAGGCTGGAAATCATTTTCTGTTGTCACTGCTCTTTGAATTATGAGATTTTTCTTTATCAGTTTTCATTAATGCTGGTATCTGAGATGGAAGTGAAGGCTTGATCTAGTTCATATTTTGTTAGCTTGATAGGAAGAAAAGTCTCTAAGACAATACCTCTAAGAGGTATTGGCAAGAGCATTTGTAAAGTCATGGTCACAGAATTTTTGCATCTCTCACTATGAAGTATGTATCAGTCTTTGTCCATTGACACTGACATTATAGCAATACTGTTGGTCTTCAAGTATTTTTGGTGTTTGCTGGAATGATGCCATGGTTAAAATGTAACTGGGGAAGCTGAACTTCTGTGGCCTGGAAAAGTATTATATTAAATAGTTTTGTTAAATATTTTTCTGTGTATTTTTATAAACTTGATTAGCTTTTTTTTACTACTTGAAATTGGGGGCTGCAAATTTCTAGAATTAATGTTATTATTTTATTAGATAACTACAGCAGTTCAGCAGTGTGTTCAGTACTTTGAGTTGTGTGAGGCCATGAAAGCCGATGAGATTTTGGGTCATTCAAAGCATTGTGGTAAGTATTGTTTTTTCTGTTACATACTTTAAAAATTATCTCCTTTACTAATAGCTTATTAGCTTATTTTTTAATGGTTAGTAGCATGATAAATTAGACCACTTTGGCTAATATAAAATATTTTCATAAGTTTAAGAGCTATACCATGATGATAATTTTAATTTCAACTGTGGGCTGTTATTGATGCTCTTACATATGAAGTTCTTCAACTTATACTAGAGTATGTATCCTTGTGTGTTAATACTGCAATAACATACTGCTTAGTCTTTCCTCTGGTATAGTAGTCATTTAATTGTCCTTTATGCATTTTAGGAGAATGACCATTTCTGTAAAATATTGTTTTCTTATTAGATAAACTGCCCTGTGATCCTCTCTACTTATCCTCTGTCTGAGCCAAAATACCCTAGATGTTTCATAATCTGGCCTTAATTGCTCTGTTGAATCTCCTCTCAGGAATAATTAAAGTGAATATTCTCTTATAGTTAGATTCTTTTGCATACCAATGTCTATACACTTTTGTTAATCTTTTATCATTCTCTTATGTGCTTCTCTAAGCAAATAGTATGTTCTCCGAGAATATGAAGATCTTATTTTTTTATCCTCAGGTAAATTCTTTATCTAACTCAATAAAAATGGTCAAAGACCAGTAATTAATGGGTTTCAAAAGCTAGCATTTTGTTGTAGAGGAGGAAGTACAGGAGCTGGACTTTATTCTTCAAGAGGAGGAAAAAGATACATTTACATAAACTTATCTCCTTTATAAATTTATGGATTTAAAAACTTTCTTCGTCTTAAAATGTTCTATCCAGTGCTTTTTTTTCCCCTCCCTATTATCTACTGAGACATCATGGATTTACTCTCTTCCGTATCTAGTGAAGACCTAGGGTGCTTCATGTTCTCTCATCCTCATTTCTTTCAAAATCCTTGCTCTTTCTCTTTCAGAGTTTCTTGTCTGCAGTTGCGTGACTTTAGATCAGTTCTGTCTTTCACCTTCTTTTGTCTTTAGGAAATTGAGCAGACTACATTTGTGATGTAATTATTGCACATACATACCTCTCTAACCATAGCTACTATGTTTATTGCATCCTCTTAGATTCTTTCTGCAGTGTCTATAAGAGTTATTGCAAGCTTTCACCAATTTTACCAAGGGCTCTGCTTTCTCGGGCCCACTTTTCTCTCATGAGGTGGCCTTGCATCCCACTTCACTAAGAAAAGTGGAACTTTGCAGAGATTCCCCCCAAGTGTCCTCCTCCTAAACATACAATGCATGTTTATATGCCCTTATCAATATATACTTTCTTTGGGCTGTACTGAAGAGGTATTCTTTTCCAGATTGATCTTTGTTCTTGATTTTGTTCCTCTCCAATGTTCTTGGGGTTTTGTTTCTGTTTTAGAACTGGGACATTGCTTCACTTATTGTGTCTACCTTTTTGTTGGTACCTTCCCCTGCATACTCTGAACCTGCTTATGTATCTTTCAAATAGAAACCTCAACCAGTTCACATGTATCTTACCTCCCTGCTTCCCTGCAAAGAAAACTCTTCTAAGTATCCTACATATATCCAGGCCCCATTTCTTTACCTCTTATTTACTTTTCAACAATGGAAATGAGGCAATCTCTACTGCTCCATGACCTTCCTATTATGAACTTCCCCTGTTTTTGTCCTAATTTTACAGCATTTGTTTCTATTGTCCCTTTCCCTCTTCTTTATGGTACCATTCTTTCTTGGAATTCTTCATTGTTGTGAGGAATCATAATTTCACTGGAAGGGCCCTTTTCCTCGTGTTTGTATTGACAAGGGTTTCACCCTTTGTTCTTTTTTTTTTCTCATCTTAGTCTACCTGTTCTCTCTTGGGGGATCCCATTTATTTTCATGGTTTCAAATACTACATATGTATATGGTGACTCTGATATTTAAGTCCACCACTTTTCTGAATTTCAGATCCACATGCTTATATCATATTTAGAACATCTGTCGGGGTGCTCCAGGTGCACTGTAATGTTAAAATGTCAAGGAATGAAATCACTTTTCTTCTGTATTTAGACAGGCTTCTCCCTCTTTTCCCTTTTAGAATTACTTAAATGGAATAACAGTTCACTCTCTACACAGATGTTGAGTTAGGAACTTGAGGATTTTGTTGTTATTTCACAGTCAAAACGTAGTTCTGTCTAAGGCCTTCCTGTTGATTTATACATTTATCTATCTGCTCTTCTCTATTCTTCTTGTTGATGCTTTTGCTCATGATGTTTTTAGTTTTATTTCAAACCTTTACCTTCTTCCATCTATTATGCTATGATCAGGGTTAGTTTTTCACATGCATATTTGATTACTTTCATGCTTACAACCCTTTAATATCATTTCAGTTGTGTCTATAGTAACATCCGTATTCCTTCTGCAGTTTAGTCCTTTGTGATCTGCTACCTTCTGCTACCATGTACCCTCTTTTCTCTGCCACTTGTCCTCCTCAAGCTCTGATCATACCAGACTATTTGCCATACTCTGAATTGGAAGCCCAGTTTCATGTTTCTTACTGTTCGTTGACATCAAATTGTTCAAGATCTTATATAAAACAGATACTCAGGAGATCTTTAATGTGTGGATGAGTGAGTGAATGAATGATATATTTTAGGTGTATGTATTTTACAGATTCTAATTTTATTTCCTAACATGGTTGTAAATACAGTCTTTTACAGTATTGACTTTTAATTGGTAGTATTAAACAGTGATATTTTCTAATGACTTTCTCCCTTTCTTATTTTTGAAGTTCCTTTTGATAACAGGTGATAACTCTGACAATCCTATGCTATTTTGGAATGAACACTGTACGCATATTTTACATTTCTGAGTTTAAATTTTGTGATGAATGCTTTTCCTCAGAGATTTAGGTGTTCTAGGATCTTAGGAAAGATAATTAACTTTTTTTTTTTTCTTTTTTTACACCAACAGAGTCTTCATTATAGACTGCAACCTTGTTTAATGTTCAATAGGGAATGAAGATAGGTACTATCTAAAAAATACTAGCATTAAAATAAATGTCTTTGCTTCTCTTTTAAGGGAACAAACAGAAAACCTTCTACTACTCAGGACAAGAATTACAATATATTTATTTCATTCATTCACTGTGCCTTTTAGGAAGGTTATTGATCTATACACAAGGCAGACGGCTATTTCCTATAAAGCTGAAGAATAGAAAAGGTACGTACAATGAGGAGAAACAAGTATGTTTAGCTGGTAAGGTTGATGAGCTATGAATTACTGACCTTTGAAGATTTTACGTGGTCTCTTCTAGGGTGCTTAGCAACATACCTTTTAGTCTGCTGATTGCTTGTATACCTTTAAGTGTTACAATTCCTTTTTTCAGTATGTGCTTTTCCTTACATTATAGTTTTTTTCTATTCATCCAGCCTTTACTGCTTATTTCTTATTTCTCCCTGTCTTTCAAAATCCTAAATGTACTGAATAATCCAGATCAGGATGCAGAACTAGAAGACCTCATTTAAATTCTAGTTCCCTTATAAACTGGCTGTGAGCTTTTGGGCAAATCACATAACCATTGTGGTGTTTGTGTGTGTGTGTGTGTGTTTTGTTCTATAAAAATGGAATAACATCATTGATGCTGAGCTCAGACAATTTTTGTGATGATCCGAGATGAGTTTTCAGAATACTGTGTTTGTGTTTTTATTTTCTTTTAGAGAGAGTGAGTGAGCATGAGCACAAGTTGGAGAGAGGAGCAGAGAGAGACAGAGAGGTGGGGGTGAGACAGAGACAGAGAGAGTGAGGGGAGAATGAGAATGAATTCCCAGCAGGCTCCACACTCAGCACAGAGCCCCGTGCAGGGCCCGATCCCACCAGATCAAGACCTCAACTGAAACCAAGAGTCAGGCACTCAACTGACTGAGCAACCCAAGGCGCCTCCAGAATACTGTTATATAAGCTACAAAGCCCTGTATCATTTGATATATTACTGTTACCCTAAGCCCTGTTTTTAAAGTTTTCCCCATCAGCTTCAGCACATGCTATTATTTTTTTGCCTCCCTTAAAACTTTGTACTAGGACTATTGTCTAGAGAGACCAGCAAACTCTTTCTGTAATGTGCCAGATAGTAAATATTTTTGGTTTTGTGAGCCACATACTGTCTCTGTTGCATATCCTGTGTATTTGTGTATACACTTGCTCATTTATGCAAAAGAATTATCACAACATGCCTGAGTCTCTATCTTTAGGAAGGCCTGCTTGCAAGGTTTCACTCTAGGTGGCATATGGGAACTTGGATTTCTCACTGTTCCCAGAACTGTTACGAGTAGGAAAGAACTGTTAAGCTGCCATTTGATGGAATATTATTGAACTTTACAGAAATAGAAAGATTAATAAATGCCTGTGATGTTATTGTAGGTAGGTATTCAACTGAAGCTTATATGTCTGTCATCTATAATTTAGTACTTTATGTTGACTTTTAACATCTACTTTTTGGCCTATCAAATGTCACAGGTCATGTCAAAATTCAATTTTGAGAGCTCTATTCTACTGTATTAGTGTATGTCAGCATTTAAGTTTTACTTGTGTGTTCACTAGAATCTTTAGGTAAAGACTCTGCATCCAGGCTTGGTGAATTACAGCCTACAGGCCAAATCTGGTACTATTTTGTATGGCTCACAAGCTAAGAATGGTTTCTATATTCTTAAATTACAGTAAAAAATTACAAGAATATTTTGTGACCTGTGAAATAAAATTAAAATTTTGGTGCAAAGTCTTATTGGAAAATGACCGTAATTGACCATTTGCAATTTATCTGAGTCTACTTTAGTGCTACAGCATCATAATTTAGTATTTGTAACAGAACCAGACAGAAACAGTTGGGCCACTAAGCCTAAAATATTACCTAGAAAAAGTTTTACACCTGTTTTACAGTTCTATATAAATATGTTGGCCAGACCAACACACTAACCTGAATTTTGTCATTCCTAATAAATTCATAGTCCTGATCAGATTAATAGACCTTCCTGTTATAAGTTTATATTAAGTGACTAGTCCAACATCAATGGTAAAACTTCACAAAGCACCTACTGTATTATTTTCCTTGCCATCTTTTAGCTTGCCATTAGACAGAACAAGTTAGTTTGTTTTTCTTGAGTTTTCTGTCCTGTGTTCTAGCCCCCTTCTTTCCAGTTTTACCACAGTCTTTGAAAATTCAGGAGGATGGGAAACACAGTTAAATTTTTCTAAGTTGCAAATATATACTAGAAAATAATCTTTTTCTTTTTCCTTTTTGAAGATTTAGTATCACTTACAGATCTTGTGGTTTTGTTTACTCAACTTCTCTATTACTCACCAAATTGTCCAAAGATGACATCAGCTGCACATCTAGGTAATTCTGCTTCTATTTTAAATAGAGTAATAGAAATATCTAATAATACTTAATATTTCTGTTGTCTAGATGTTTGAGTGACTGACCTGACCTAGTTTGGTAAAGAGGTTTCCTAAGGTGCAATATTATTCATAACAAATTGCATTGGTCCTATATTATTCATAACATTGCATTGGTCCTGGAATAAACCATGAAATCTAATTTTGTTCATTGATATTTTAAGATGTTCCTAATTTATTTCCTTCTTATGTAGAATCAGTTTTGCTGAGAATTTTAATGTCATTCTTAAGAAATACTATTAAGGGAAGTTTGATTGATAGGTACTAATGTGTTCTTTGCTATTTCCTATCCTTTATACGTTCCTGATGTTTTGATCAACCTGCTTGTTTTAGCTCACTTTTAAAACTTCAGATCTTCTTTTATTAAAGAATAAAGCATAAACAAAAGCTTCATGTTTTTCAGTAAAATGACTTTTAATCTTTAGCTGTTGACTGGCTTATTATTGAAAAGTGCCTTAAAATATTAACTTTTAAAAGATAACACTTTTTCCTTTGAATATCAGTGAAAGTTTACAAAGTGAAACACTTTAATAATAAAATACTCTCATAACCTATAGATTGATAATGTTCTAAACCTGGAAGTTACTGTAGAAATGCTGAAAAAATTCTGAGAGGAATTCAAGTTAATCAAAGGGAAAAAAAAATGTCCATATATGTTAATGCTAAATGCATCTGCCAATTAGTATGTTTTCTTTATGCAGTTATACCAGTTCATTAGTCTTCACAGTGGCTCTCAAACTTCTTTCTGCCTTTACAGCATTTCCGTGTTAGAAACATGTAGCTTAGGTCCCCATGCTAAATGTTCCTACAACATACTGTGTTTCTGTTATGTGAAAAATGTTCCTTCTTATAACTACTTGTCAGTGTCTTGGTTTACCATCTAGTGGACTGTTTTTTGTTGTTGTTGTTTTTTTTTCTTTTGTCTTAGTTACATCTGTCTACAGTGCCTACACAGTTTCTGGCATATAGTAGGCACTGGAAAGTAGATAAAAGAATGGATGAATGAATGAATGGCTATATACTCATCAATAATATCTTTCATTGCAAACAGGGTCTGGAACTGATTGAAAAAGATCACTTTTCATTTTCTTTTTGTCAGGTGTTGGCTTGAAGTCTTAGTGTGTTCATGGAGTAAAGAATATTGTAATTTAAGTTAAGACCTTTGGTGTTACTTTTAGTATTCTGTCTTTAAACCTTATGCCGTTAACTTTTGGTTCTTATTTTCTTGTAAAACAGTATTTTGTGTATATATTCGGTCAGATAACCTGAGAATATATTGATCTATGAAACCAAAAATATTATACTCACTTTAGTGACCATTCACTGTGTTAGATTGATATGTATTTGTGTTTTCCTGTACATATTTTAAAGGAAAATCTTTACAGTGTTCATTCATTTCACTGGTTTTATAGTAATATATATAAGTAGTAGTATATTAGTATTCAAGAAAGTTTCTCCTCTTTTCTGCATTTTTGGTAATTATTTTGTTTTACTCTAATTTTCTATCAGGCTGAACACTTGAATGCGTACTGTAAGAAAAAGAAAAATTGAATAACAAGTAAATGTTTGCTGGGAGGAAAAAAGTTGTAAATTTGTTTCAAATCACCTCCTTACTGTTAAGCAGTGATTTACTGTCAAATAGCAAATGATCTTCTATTGTTTCTCAGCATTCAGATTTGTCATTCACTTTATTTTTATTTTTTATTTATTTAATTCATTTATTTTTATTTTTGAGAGAGAGAGAGAGAGAGAGAGAGACAGTGTGAGCGGGTGAGGGTCAGAGAGAGAGGGAGACACAGAATTCGAAGACAGGCTCCAGGCCCTGAGCTGTCGGCACAGAGCCTGATGCGGGGCTCGAACCCATGAACTGTGAGATCATGACCTGAACCAAAGTCGGATGCTTAACTGAATGAGCCACCCAGGTGCCCCTATCATTCACTTTCTTAAAATTAACTTGAGGTTATATTAAGCTAATTGATCTCCCTGTAGGTTTCAGGGTATGATGCGGCAATACATCATCCTTTGGGCATTGAGTTGGGTAGTTTTTTATTTGTTTGTTTTTAACTGTTTAACTTTGATGTTGATCTTTTTTGGAAAAGCAATGGGTAACTCACAAATAAGCTATATTATATATATATGTTATATATATAAGTTCTTAATGTTTAAATTTCTAATTTCTAAAAGAACTATTGTTTATCAGATAATTACTCTCCTGCAAGTATGGTAATTGAAGTTCTTCAGATACTCTGTGATCAGAAAGAATGTGCAATTGAATGCTTATATAACAGCACTGTGATTGAGGCACTTCTTCAGCCTATTCATAATTTAATGAAAGGAACTAAGGTTGGTATTTACTAAAAATAGTTTATTAATTGGGTATTAGGGAATAGTCAGTGGGACTTTATTTCTAAGTTTCATTGTATTTGAAGTATTTATTACACCATCTTTCCATATATGAATGTATTTTATGCTGACATAGGTTTTTATTTATTATTATATCGTAATTTATATAGTCAGTTAATTTATTCATTAGTGACATTGTAGGGGGAAAATACATATAACATCTTAATTTTTTTCTAGTCAAGCCTAGATCTGATTATAAGGATTGAGAGAAGTTATTAAGCTATTTGTCTTGTAAATTTAATAAATCTTGTGAATGTTTTATTTGTCTTAATAATAATTTTATAGCTTTTAGATTATTTTTCTGAAGATTCAGTTCTGTTTTCTATGAAGAAATAATATTTTTGATAAAAAAACTTATACATATGTTCAGAACTGATATGTTCATATCTCTTTACATTTTGTATGGACTATTTCTTTACATTATATAATTTAATCCTTACAACTGAGGCTGAAAGAAGTGAATTGCTCAAGGTCAGACATTTAACAGGTGGCAGAATTGGTATCCTTATTAGTACTGCTACATGTCCACTTCTGTGACTTAAGTGTTGGGGGAATGACGTAAATCTTAATAGGCTAAAGAGTTTGCCTTTTCAGGTCTGTGTTTTGTAGTGTTTTTACTGCTTTCATCTACTGTGCCCACCCCTCAGTGGGCTGGGCAACTGCTTATCTATTTATGCATTCATTATTCATTGCTCATTCAGAAAACATTAAACACTTATGTGAATGTGATATAAAGTATGGGATTCTAGGTAATTAAGGGGATAGAATTTTGATTTTATGGTCAGAAAGATAAGTAGAAAAGAACCAGTAGAATTCCTAATACAGTTTAATATAATAGAATGCCATAATAGCAATAGTAATATGAAATATAAACTATATAACAGAGCTGAGAAATGTGCTCTTGGATATTGTGTCAGAGTTGTTTGTCTTTGCTTTCATATATCCTTAAGTTTTCATCTTCTTTTGGCTTCCTTTACATATAAATATGCTTGAATCTGTCTAGTAGTTAGGATGAGAAAAGCTCTTGATCATCACTGCACATCTTTAGCTACCACCTAATATGTGATCTTTTTAATGATAAGCTTTTCCTTATGGAGGACGGCCATTGTTGTCCTGCCTCCCTTTATTCTGTTATGTTTCCAAACACTGTATAATGATCTTACCTCCACTATGTCTTTGATGCTGCTTTGATTGCTGTAGCTCGTAACTTCATAACTTCCTAAACCTGTAACTAACTAGTGACCACTTTTCAGACTATTATTTACCTAATTATTTACCTGGCTTTCCTAAATTACTATATATTCCTCCCAACTCCCCCCCCCCCACCTTTCTAACAGTTCTTTCTGTGTCATATCTGAGGGCTCCCCTTCTAAGTCTCTGCTGTCTTCAGTGAGTCAGGATCTGATTCACTTTCTTTTCGTTCAGTGTACTTTTCCTAGGTGATTTCCTTCAATTCTGTTGATTAGATGCATAGTTAACCTTTTTTTTCTTTTAGAAAGGTTTATTTTTGAAAGAGAGCGGGAGCACACACGCATCTGAGCAGGGGAGGGGCAGAGAGAGAGATGGAGAGAGAGAGAGAGAGAGAGAGAGAATGCAATCAGGCTCCATGCTAACAATGTGGAGCCCAACGTGGGGCTTGATCTCACTAACCTTGAGATCATGACCTGAGCTGAAATCAGGAGTCAGAAGTTTAACCGACTGAGCCACCCATGTGCTCCTGTTAATTTCTAAATTTAGATCTCTTCAGCTCCAGATTTGTCTTTAGATGCCTGCTGAACACCTTTTTGAGTTATTCCATGAGAAAATCAAACACCGCATTATCAACAAATTAGTTTTTGGCTTGTCAGGTTTTTTTTTTTTTTCTTTTCTTTTTGGCTCCTGTTCAGCTTTTCTAAGCTTGCTCGCATTTCCCTGTGTGATGAGTAAGACTACTCCTTCCTCATTTTCTTCATTCTATTTGTAATTAAGCCCTATAAACTTGTTTTCCTACATATCTCTAAAATCCATTTATGTCTCTTAACCCCTGCTGCTACTGATTTTATTTAAGCTCTGATAATTCCTTGCTTGGAATACTGAAATAATTTTCTTATTTTTTCCTAGTCTTTGACCTTTCTAGCCTTGTCCTTGGTATTAAGACTAGGGCTGTCAGGGTATTTTCCTGGTTGTTGCTTGCTAGGTAAATTTTAGACTTTTAAAGTAGACATTTATCACATTTTGTGTTGGGTCCTACCTATTTTTCCCATGTATTTTACTTATAACAGATTATTTGCATTTTTTGGACAAGGTTTTAATATTTCCCTATGTTTGCATACTTTCCCCTCACCCTGGAAAGTAGTGGTCTAAGTGAAAAATTCCTTTCTTCAGACCATAGTTTATTTTTTTTTCTCCTAAAACTTCTCCTACTTCTCCCTGGAAAAGTTGTTTCTTTCTCTAATATTCTCATGTTATGTACTTCTGTACTTACGCTGGAATTATTCTTGAGTGTAACAAACAGCCCTCTGGCACATAGTAGCCATTTAACCTTAAAACATTCAGCATCACTCATCGAGCCACTACTGTATCACTGGCTTGTGCTAGGTATTTGAAATATAGAAGAGATTAAGACCTATACCTTTCTTTGAAGGAAGCTACTCTAATAGGAAAGGCAGACTATTAAAATACTGAATGAGGAGCAGAAAGGTTTAAAAAGGTGTATGTATGGGTGGGTGCCTGGCTGGGTTAGTCAGTAGAGTTTAGGGTTGTAAATTTGAGCCCCACGTTGGGTAGAGAGATTACTTAAAACAAATTTTTTTTTCTGTAAAAGAAGGCGTATATATGAGAGAAGGAAAGTATTCCAGGCAGAGAAGTTGTTTTAAGAAAGATACTTAATGTGAAACTAATAGACAGTATAATAATGCCTAATATAATTAGGAAATATTCAGGTGAATATACTTGACTCCTTAGTTAAGCTAACTCACTGAATTTATTAGAATGTGTTGGTTGCAGTGTTTAGATACTCCGATTTCTTATAGAGAATATGTGTATTGATAGCTGTGCAGGTACAGACAAATAGGTCAGCCCCAGAGAGAACAGGAACTCTAGTAGACTTAGGCTTATAGATGGGCAACAGCATTAATATGACTCTAGGTTTTAGTATTAGCCTTGTACTAATTTGCTATATGCTTGCAAAGATATTTTTAGTATTTCTACTTAAAAGTAAAAGTGAAAAAATATGATTGGTTCAGGCCATGTTTTCCTCATTAGATGACATCATTCACTATTGGCCAGCCAATGAATTGCTTGTCCTTACTCAGACCTATAATTAATTTGTGACCCAACCAATTGCAGGAAGGGATGATGTTCTTAGAAATGATGTTCTTAGGTTGGATATTCAGACCCCAGTGAGTGGGAAGTAAAGAGCAAAGTAGAAATAGAGGAGCTACTGAATTTGTCAAATAGAATTATATATAAAACTGTAATGGGAATAGCAGGCCCCTCAACTGTCTTCATAAACAATAACTGGTCTGGGTAGAATGTCTGTATATATTTGTCTCATCAACTGTGCTGGTAAGTGAATATAATCTAATGACATTTAATTCAGACATAATTCACAACCAAACAGACATTAACTGTCTTTTTGTTGTGGTAATATAACTTTGTTAGACTATACTACCACCATTGAATTTTAGTCTGTGATATGTCAGCATGTCATAAAATTATGATTTATCTTTTAATGTACAGACTGCTCCAAATTGCTCTGAAACAGCTTTAATTCACACAGCTGATATCTTGGCAAGAATAGCGTCAGTAGAAGAAGGACTTACCTTACTTCTTTATGGAGAAAATATGAACTCTTCTGAAGAAAAAAGGTATATGTCTATGCTTTAAATTTGTGGAATTTTTAGCATATTCTCTAAATCTAATTCAAAGTTTCCAGAAGGTTATGCAATGTGTTAATAATGAAAATCAGGATAACTGTTCTAGATAGTTACGTTCTTGATCAGCCACTAACAGCATATTAGATGAGCTCCAGATTGAAGTAGTAGCCAGGATTGTTCACTATATAGGCAGCGTAGGCCTTGATGTCAGTAACTTCAAAATAAGAATAGGAGGATTCATTCTAGATGGGATGTTTTTTGCTCTTTCAGACTTCTACGCATGATTGATTCTAGTCCAACCACACAAGGGTGCACAAAAGAAAAGCTAACTACTTCTCCATCTTTCTTCTCTACCCTCCCTCTATTCCATCTCTGGCTTAACTGATGGGACCTTTGTTATGCTTTTAGACTTTCTCTGCACTTATAATGATGTAGAAAACATATATCCCTAACTGTAGAATTTTTGTTTCTCTTCATAAAAATGTTATATACATTATTCAGCTTTCCTATGTGTAACCATGAGCATTTTCCTAGATGAGTACAGAATGAAACACTATTTTTAATAGCTCCATAGCACTTAAAAAATAAGTTTGTTTATTTTGAGAGAGACAGACAGACAGACAGGCAGAGTCAGAAGGAGAGAGAGACTCCCAAGCCGGCTCTACGTGGCCAGCACAGAAACTGACATGGGGCTTGATCTCCTGAATCATGAGATAATGACCTGAGCTGAAATAAAGATCTGGACACCCAACTGACTGAGCCATCCAGGTGCCCCCCTAGTTGAACTTCTTTTTAATTTGACTTTCAGGCAGCTCTTCTGTTTTTGGTCCTACTTCTGTCTCCAATTCCAGAGATACGTGGTACCACCAATTTGAGTTTTTTGAGTTCTATGAAATAAATTGTGTTCTGTTTTCTGTATTGTGGCTGATTATTCAGTTTCCCCAGGTCTTGAATTACTTCTTGTTTTTTCCACATTCTAAATTATAAAACATTGTTACTATCACATTCTTTTCTTCTTGACAGCGATAAAAGCCTTTGGAAAATTCTGTTTATTTTTGCATTGTAGTATTTTAAGAGGGTGCCATACTCAACTGGAAGTATTTTTCTATATAGATAACAATTCTTTTGTAAAATGAGAAAGACTAACCTTTTGTCAGGAGTTCTAAGGTTTCTTTTTATTGTCCATCACTTCCCTATTTCAGTTTTTTGGTTTTTTTGAGTATTTTTGTTTTTTGTTTTGCTATATAGACATTTAGTTATGTAATCAGTTTTTTCCTAATCATTAAGATTTCTATGTTTTGTTTTTAAAGTGAGTTTTCCTTACATTGAAGTTAAACACATAAGACGTAAAATGTTAATTTCTTCTGACTCCTCATTGTGCCATGGTTGTTCCTGATAATATTATTTATATTGGCCAAAGACTGGATTCATTTCCTTTTTTTTATTTATTAAAAATTTTTTAAATGTTTTATTGATTTCTGAGAGAGAGAGAGAGACAGAGAGACAGAGAGACAGACAGACAGCATGAGCAGGAGAGGGTCAGAGAGAGAGAGGGAGATACAGAATCTGAAACAGACTCCAGGCTCTGAGCTGGCAGTCAGCATAGAGCCCGACGCGGGGCTTGAACCCATGAGCCGTGAGATCATGATCTGAGCTGAAGTTGGACGCTTAACCGACTGGGCCACCCAGGTGCCCCAAGACTGGAATCATTTCAAATATTCAGTAACAAGGGACTGGTTGATTAAATTATGTTTGCACAGAGGAACACTTAGCTCTGTGGTGGGAACATGGAATTTTTTTTTTTTTTAAATGTTTTTTATTTATTTCTAGGAGACAGAGAGAGACAGTGTGAGCAGGGGAGGGTCAGAGAGAGAGGGAGTCACAGACTGAAACAAGCTCCAGGCTCTGAGCTGGCAGTCAGCACAGAGCCCGACGCGGGGCTCGAACCCACGAACCGCGAGATCATGACCCAAGCGAAAGTCGGACGCTTAACCGACTAAGCCACCCAGGCGCCCCAGAACATGGAATTTTTTATGTATTGTTGTAGAGTTGTCTTCAGGATATGTTAAGTGAATGGACAAAACAAAAGAATGTTTATAGAATGCTACTTCTAGTATTAAAAGAATGGAATATGAATAAACAAAATAATATTTGTTGATATTTTTCAAAAGGAGTGATGAAAGGGTAATCTGAGAAGTAAGTTTTCGAGGAAGGAAGAAAAACATGTGTATATGGAGGTAAAAATGTAACACATATACCTTGATTGAACCTAGATTTGACTTTGTGGTTCTGTACTTGATTTATGCTAAATGTAAAAGTTAAATCAAAAAGGAAAATACACATTTTAAAGAAATTCAAACAAATGGAAATAAGTGAATTTAACTACCAATCAAGTTAGTTACCTACCCATGCAAAGAATTACTTCAAAGTGACCTGATTTGAATGTTTCTAGTGGGTATATAATAAGGTTAAAAAAATCTCAGCAAATAGTCTTCATCTGCCTTCAATATATTTTGAAATTATTATGTACATATTCTAAATAAAGCAAATAATTAATTAGCATCATAAGGAACTAGAGTTTCAAAAAATATGAAATTAGGGAAGTTAAACTTGAAATTTATATTCATAATATAAATAAATATTAACTTATTTTCTTAAATTATACTTAGATAAATATTTAATATTTATTTAGCTGTCAGCCCAGGTACACACCTAGGCCCTGGTGTACACTAGGTAAAAGATGTACACCAGGGCCTGATGTGGGGCTCAAACCCATGAACTGTGAGATGATGACCTGAGCTGAAGTTGGATGCTCACCTGACTCTGTCACCCAGGCACCCCTTAAATTATACTTTTCTTAGAACTGAAGGCGTGGAAATAATGATGACACCTTTCCCCTTAGCTGACTGTGCTCTCTAAATATCTAAGTTTTTTTTCTTTTCCTCTACCTTACCAAAGGAGGAAGGGATCTTGAAGGTAGTTGTTTCTGGGTTAGGTCAGGAAATGAGCAAGGTGATCCTTCATATCTTACCATTCTAGAAAGCAAGGAAATTCTCTAAGATTAAAGACATTATGTCAGAAGTACCCCAATCTACCAGAAGGGGCCTCCTACTGATTTAAGATAGATAATTTAAGAATTAAAAAAATAATGACTTCAATGGTTAACATACATAAAGCACACAAAAATCATTTTAAAGACATATTGAAATTAAAGAAAATCTCATCAATTGCCAATTGAGGTTGTGATGACACCAACTCATTTTGCAAATTGATTTTAAAAAATTCAAACATGTTTTTCTATTATTTCCTATACATGTTGTATTTTGATATAACTATTAAGTTTCTGAAGGTAAAATTCTTCATAGAAAGCTTTCAGTTAATAAGTGCAAGATAATTAGAAATCACCATTTGGTAACTCCTAATGAAATAGTTGATTTAGGAAATTATCCTGAATTGATGCTAAAACCATTAGGTGAATGGCTTAATGAGAGGAGGACTTCCCACTGGAAAGCTCAGGCTCCTACCATCTGACCAGTTGATTTTTAGCACCACCAGTTGATTTTTAGCACCACCCAAATTAGGACAACTAGATATGCATCTCATGATGCAAGTGGAGGTACACAGTAGTAACCACCTATGAAGTTATTTTTGCTGAGAAGAAAATAAATTGTACTTTAAGCCTCTAGATATAATTATCACCTTATAGGGATTAGGGGGAAATAGAGGAACACATTAAATGGCACCATGATGAAGCAGTTGCCCAAATAAAGTATGTATAGGAAAAATAACTTCTTTCTCCAAATCATTGGCATAGATTAAAAAAAGAAGAGGGAAAGAGGGAGACTAAATGATCACAATAACCTCATGTACTCCATGAAATTTATTTGAATTTTGATTTATACAAATCTATTATAAGGACAACCTTAAGACAATCAGGAAAATCTTGATATGGGTGGACTATCAGATATATTAAAACAGAGTTCGGTGGGGTATTGGTATGTAACATAGAAACCTTTGTCAGTTAAAGATGTACACTAGGTAAAATGATGTCTGGGATTTAGCATATCATGCTCCAGTATAGATGGGCAGAGGAAGAAGTCAGGAGATATATGAAACAGCACTGGCAAATATTGGTAACTGTTGAAGATGTATAGAGGGGTACATGGAGAGTCAGTACCCTATCCTATACACCGCTTACTGTGTTTGTTTTTAAAGCCAGAAAAACTAAAAGTGTGCTGCTCTGGAGCCAGATATCATGGGTTTGAGGCCTGGCTCCACTTCTGAACAGCCATGTGGTATTGTTCAAGATACTTAATTCCTATAAGCCTTAACTGTTTTTCCTTATCTGTTTAACAAATGAAGAATGTATCTAGTTTATGGCGTCATTATAAGGATTAAATGAGTTAATATATTTAAAATATTTAGAACAGTGCCTGGCATATTAAACATTTACGATGTTTTCCTTATCTGTTATTACTGTTAAACTGTCCAAGTTTCTGAAATAGAGGAGCTACATCCTATTAATGGCATAGAAACTCAGGATTATGTTTTCACTATAATCAAGTGAAATGAAGTTCCATATGACACTGGACCTATGGTGTTTATAACCTGTTGAGTGTATAGTTTTGCTTTTTTCATGACTGTATGTTCTTTCCTCTGGTCTCCTGAAACTTCTCTAGTTATTAGACACCTGTCTGTACGTGGGTGGGAACAGGAATATTGACATGTCCGAGAAAAGATAGAGGACTAAAAGAGAGCCAAGCAAATGTAAAGTTTATGATATGGTTAGACTTTCTGGTAGTATTTGATGAGGTGATGATTTATAACGTTGGAATCACTTTAAGATTTCATCTTTTAGTTCTACAGGTGCTCACATAATTGCTCAGTTTTCAAAAAAACTTCTTGATGAGGATATTTCTGTTTTTTCTGGTTCGGAAATGTTGCCTGTGGTTAAAGGAGCTTTTATTTCTGTGTGTCGTCAAATATATGGTACCTGTGAAGGCTTACAGGTGTTAATTCCTTATAGTTTGCATGAATCTATAGCAAAGGCATGGAAGAAGGTAAGAATTTTCAAGCTTTTTTTCCCCCTGAAAATCTTTATTTCAAATATAGTTGCTATCGTAGTATCATAACACAGTTAAAATCTTTTACTGGGGCAAATATGACTTCTTTAGCATCACGGTACTTTAGGGAACAGAATGCTTTTTAATTTGGTACAGGATGAATGTATCTCATCTCCCATTAGGACCAAGGTAGTTCTAGGATCTAACTATACTTCAAAGTCTTTTCTTGTAAGAAAGGCTTTAGATAAATTATCTTTGCATAAACTGACATCCTTTAGAAGCTGTTTCTGAGCAATTTGTATAGACAGCTGGGGTTTTGTTATGGACACTGGAGATTATAATGTTGCAATAGTCAAATGTAGTGTGTATCAGTGGACTAGTAAGCCTTTATTTCCTCACATTTATATGCTTCATTCATAAAATTTTTACATGACATTTAATTAAAAGACAAATAGCTTAAAACTTGAATGTGATTTAATTTTAGTTACATTAAGGATCAACTATAAAAATGTGTCATGAGATCTTATGAGTAATCAATAAATAATGTGAATTAATCTGTTATGTTTTAGACAAGTTTACAATCAGAAAGAACTTCTACTGCAGTAAAGCGTTCAGAATCTGTTTCTTCAGTAAGCCAGGAATCCCAAAGCATGTAAGCACAATTGAATAAACTTCTCTGTTTTTCTGCATTTGCTGAAATAATTTAAAAATGAGAATAATTGAATATTGTGGCAAAAATACACCTGAAACTAATATTATACTATGTATTAATTAATTGGAATGCAAATAAAAACTAAAAAAACCCCAACAACCCAAAATATACTTTATAGAAAGGTGACTGTATACATATATGATGGAGGAAACTTATTCCTAGGGGGAACTTTTAGAGATACTTATACCTTACTTGTACCTTAAATCTAGCAATATTTATTATACTTGCTTCATCCTGTCTTTACATTTTGGGTTAAGAAATTGGACATGTTATAATGTTTCCGGAAAATATGGAGAATTATCAAATACTAAATTTGGAAAGCTGACTAGGGAGTTCCATAGGAATAATGTGATTTCAAATGCCAAAGGAGTCTGTTTATATTTAAATTAGATCTTTCAAAATGCGTGGGAATGTATTTTTTGGCATTGGGAAATTATTTAATTCAGTATTTAACCAATTTTTAATTTAGACATCTCCATGTTTTTTCACAAATTCCAATAGGACATGTTGTCAATTAATGAGGGTAAAAAATTTTTTTAAATTAATATCTTATGACTAATATACCTGGATTCTCTTCTTAGTTGTTGGCATGCTCTAAATAGACAATAGAACTTTAAGGGATATTCTTAAAAAAGTGTAAAAATCAACATTCTTTTAGGTAGGCATAATTTAAAGAAGTCTAACAAAAAAGACTTTTTTCATTTCCTTAACAATGTAATGGTTCAACAAATAGCTAATTCTCTAAAAATTAGCCATAATTTTTTTCCGACAGTTGTCATAAACTTGTCATTTTTTTGTGTGGAGAGAATATTTCTGCAGTTTTTGAGGTAGTTTTTAGATGTTTTCCTTTAGGTCTTCTCTGATTTGTCATTTCCCTTTGATTGATTCAGCCATGTGCTTCAACTTCTGAGGATCCCTATACCTTAAGAGCTTATTGTGTAGTGTAGAATACAAATAAATGCAATGTGGCAATACAGTATGCTAAATTTATATGATGGGGTCACGCAAGGTCTGTTAGGAGGCAACTTGTGAGTGAATCTTTCCGGAAGAAGTTGTTAAACTAAGTTAAAGAGAATAGATACTAACTTGACTGAAAAGGGGGAAAGTGTTATTTCAGATGGAAGAAATAGTATTCTCAAATAGGCTAGAAGAGAGAATGTGATTAATAGTCAATACATTTTACTCTTAGTAATATATTTAGATTCTGAAGTTAGAGTGTGAAAGAACTAATAAATTATATGGCAGTCTTCCTTCCTGAGTTGTCAACCAAGTAATAGAGATAAAGAAGTCAAACAAATAAAAACACGGAATATACACAGGCTTCCTAAGTCCTCAAGAATTAGATTTACTCTTCTGTCACAATGGGCAGTAGACAGCCATAGGCTTCCCTCTGAGGCAGAGCTTAACAAAGATCAGACTTAACAGTAGAACAGGCAGAATATGTGCTTTCTACAGGTAGCTGCATCACAAAGTAGACTGGGAAAGAGGCATTGCTTAGCCAAGCGTGCTTAGGACATTTTCCAAATCTCCTGAGTCCCTTCTTATATGGAGAGTAAGTAATTAGGTGGTAAGAGGCAACCAGTGTTAAAATGGGGAGTGTGCTCCATGTAGAAACTTGATTCTGGAGTAAAAGGAGTTTCCCTCAAAACCATGAGAGACTCTTGAATGCTGAGAACAAACTGAGGACTGATGGGTGTGGGGGGGAGTGGGGGTGATGGGCATGGAGGAGGGCACTTGTGAGGATGAGCACTGGGTGTTATATGGAAACCAACCTAACAATAAACTATTTGTGTAAAAAAAATAGATCTGAACTAGTAAAAAATGCAAAAAACAAAACAAACAAAAAAACAAAAAACAAAAACCAAACCTATAAGGTATTTTTAACCCCCTGGGTCCAATGTCTAAAACCCAGGGATTCGAGTACATACTTCCCTATTATAAAAAATTACACTAAGCGAGTAGATTTCCTGTACTTTTAGCTTAATTTATATTCTGAAGTTGTTGGGTTGAATATTCCATATTTGTCAATTATGTCGAGTTGGTTAGCTATGTTGTTCAACTGTTCTATATTCTTACTGACTTACCTGCTTGCTGAAAGAGTTGTTTTAAGTCTTTCAGTATAATTGTGAAACTATTTTTCTTATAGTTCTATAACAGTTTTCATTAGTTATTTTGAGGGTATGAGGTATGTACAAACTTAGAACCATTATATTTTCCTAGTGACTTTACCCTTTTATCACTATGAAATGTCTCTGATCTTTAATAATGTGTCTTACATCAGAAAAAAAAGGAGGTTCCTTCAATATGATATTAATGTCTTAGAAATAAAATTTAATAGAAATTTTGATAATAGAGAGAACTGTTTATTTCATTTTGTCATCAAAATTAAATTATCTCATAGAATTGAATGTAATTTGTTCTTTTGTGTTAGTGGAAAATTTGGTTTGAGACAGACATTATTTGTTCCTTCATAATTTGCTAAAACTGGAGTGTAAGTTTTAGCAGAACTAGACTGTTCTAATGTCAGAACATAGTAGATTCCTGATAATGTTTCTATTATTTTTGTAAATTCCAGTATAATTAACATATAGTGAGTGTTATGTTAGTTTCATGTGTACAGTATAGTGATTCAACAATTTCATATTATTACTCAGTGCTCATCATAAGTGTACCCTTAAACCCCTCACCTATTTAGCCTGTCCCCACACGTTTCTACCCTCTGGTAACCATCTGTTTGTTCTCTATATTTAAGAGTCTTTTTTGTTTTTATATAGTTTATTGTCAAGCTGGTTTCTATATAACACCCAGTGCTCCTCCCAGCAAGTGCCCTCCTCCATGCCCATCACCCCTTTTCCCCTCTCCTCCACCCCTATCAACCCTCAGTTTGTTCCCAGTATTTAAGAGTCTCTTATGGTTTGCCTCCCTCCCTTTCCTTAACTATTTTTCCCCTCTCCCTCTCCCATGGTCCTCTGATAAGTTTCTCCTGTTCCACATATGAGTGAAAACATATGGTACCTGTCTTTCTCTGCCTGACTTATTTCGCTCAGCATAACACCCTCAAGTTCCATCCATGTTGTTACACGTGGCCAGATTTCATTTTGAGTCTCATTGCCATGTAGTATTCCATGGTATAGATAAACCACATCTTCTTGATCCATTCATCAGTTGATGAACATTTAGGCTGTTTCCATGCTTTGGCTATTGTTGAAAGTGCTGCTATGAACATTGGGGTACATGTGCCCCTATGCATCAGCACTTCTATACCCCTTGGGTAAGTTCCTAGCAGTGCTATTGCTGGGTCAGTAGAGTTCTATTGTTAATTTTTTGAGGAACCTCCACACTGTTTTCCATGGGGGCTGCACCAGTTTACATTCCCACCAACTGTGTAGGAAGGTGTCCATTTCTCCACATCCTCGCCAGCACCTAGAGTCTCGTGATTTGTTCATTTTAGCCACTCTGACTGGTGTGAGGTGGTATCTCAGTGTGGTTTTGTTTGTTTTCCTAATGATGAGTGACATAGAGCATTATTTCATGTGTCTGTTGGTCATCTGGATGTCCTCTTTGGAGAAGTGTCTGCTCATGTTTTCTGTCCATTTCTTCACTGGATTATTAATTTTTTGGGTGTGGAATTTGGTGAGTTCCTTATAGATTTTGGATACTACCCCTTTATCTGATATGTCATTTGCAACTATCTTTTCTCATTCCATTGGTTGCCTATTAGTTTTTTGATTGTTTCCTTTGCCATGCAGAAGCTTTTTATCTTGATGAGATCCCTACAGTTCATTTTTGCTCTTGATTCCCTTGCCTTTGGAGATGCGTTGAGTAAGAAATTGCTGTGATAAGGTCAAGGAGGTTGTTTCCTGCTTTCTCCTCTAGGATTTTGATGGTTTCCTGTCTCACATTCAGGTTCTTCATCGTTTTTGGTGTCTCTTTTTTGCCTTTGTGCATTTGGTTTGTTAAATTCCACATATGGGTAAAATTATATGTTCTTTTTACAGAGTACATATTTCACTTAACATCATACTTTGTAGATCTATCCATGTTGTTTCCAATGGCAAGCTTTGGGAAATCATTGAGATTTTGTCCGACTCTTGATTTCGGCTCAAGGTCGTGAACTCATGCTTTCCTGGCTCCAAGCCCCGCACTGGGCTCTGCGCTGGCAGGACAGAGCCTGCTTGGGATTCTGTCTCTCTCTCTCTTTCTCTCTGCCCCTCCCTAACTCACTGTCTCTGTCTGTAAATAAATAAATAAATAAATAAATACTTGGAAGAAAAACTATTAAAATAATGGAGAATTGTGGCTTGGGGATTCTAGGCCCAACAGAATTACAAGAAGAGAAGAGGATGAATTTAAAGCACAGATGAGAGAATCTAGGTGTAAAAAATGCCGATACATTCAGTTAATATTTAATTAAAGTGAAACAAGATTATTGAGCAGAAAATATAAGAATAAAACTCACTATCAAGAGAACCATTACTTTTTAATATATTTTTAAAATATTGAATACATAGCTGTCAATATGTACTCTAAGTATATCAGCAATATTAAGCTGAAATATTTTTTTCTCAGTTCTGAGTATACTAAAGTAATGCATACCTGTCTTTTACATGTTTCAGTATGGCTTGGGAAGAGAATTTGTTAGATGATTTATTAAATTTTGCTGCCACTCCCAAAGGACTACTATTTCTTCAAAGAACAGGTGCCATCAATGAGTGTGTGACATTTATGTTCAACCGATATGCAAAAAAATTACAGGTATGAATTACCATCTGCCACAGGCAAAAAGAATTTTTGTTGCTGTAAAAGCTATTAAGAACATCATTCTGTCTTCTCTGAGTGAAGAGGTTATTAAACCTCAATTAAAAAGCCATATAGCATTGTAATATTTAACTTGATATTATTTCAGGAAAGCATTAGGATTAATGTTGGTACCTATGGATATGTTTACAGGATGGGAAACTAACCAGATGGAATTGAAAAATATAGTTAACCATCCAGATGTGTTATAAATATAACAAACAGCTGGCTGTACTAAAGCTGGGAGGAATTTCAGGAGGAGGAAAAACCCTGTTGGGTCTTAATGTACATGTTAATAAGAATTTGGTCCTCACATTAAAAATGAAAGTATTTGTACGTTATTTTTTCAATACTGTTAAATAAAATGTACAGTATAATTTAGCCCTTTCTCAGAAGTCCATTAAGGTGTATTCAGCTTTTTGCTGTGATGGTATAAATATTCCAGAACTTTTGGGCTTTTTAGGATTACATGTATGCTTTTAAAACTATCGTCTTTGTCTCTGGCAGCTGTTGTATATTGATGTTACTAGGTTATCATGTTGTAAATACCATTTTATTTATTCTTCAGTTCTAATTCCCTGCTTTTGTGTAAGCCTCTAAAACCATAAAAACCTTAAGAGTTTTTGCCTGTGAAGGTAAGTAGTTTTTGAGGGAGGGTCCTGACTATCCCTTCACAAATAAAACCTATGAACATTAGTTCATCACTTTTGACTTTAGGTTTGTATGTGCAGATGTGTTTTTAATTATTCTCATTTAAATGGACCTCAAGTATAGAGAACTTATTTACATGCCTCAGTTTATGGCATACTGTCCTCATCTGTCCATGCAAGATATTGTCTTGATCAATTTTATTCCCTGTCATTTCTGGTTCTCAGTTCCATTTCACTCTGCGTGCATTCCACTATCTCAGGCTTCCATGCTAATATTTCTAATATGTGTAATATCGTGGGATGTATACTTCTTGTCAAGCATTGTCTTAGTCCATTTGGGTTGTTAAAATACCACAGATTGGGTGGTTTATATATAAACCGCAGAAATTTACTGCTCACAGTTCTGGAGGCTGGAAGTCCATGATCAGGATGCCACTGTTGTCAGAGGAGGGCCTCTTCTGGTCACGGATCTTCATTGTATCCTCACACGGATACAGGCTCAGGAGCTCTATGGGGTCTTTTTTATAACAGTACTAATCCCATTCATGAGTTCTCTTCACCTCATGATAAATCAAGGACCCACTTACTGTATCACCTTTGGAAGTTAGATTTCAACATATGAAGTTTGGAGGGGACAGAAACATTCACACTATAGTAAATATTGAAGTTTTTCAGGATTTTAAGTTTACAAAACTGGTCATTTTAATTTGAATTTCTCTGCTGGTGAGTTTGAATCATCTTGTGTGCTAGTTAACTGATTGGGTTTTTATTTTTGTTTTTACATTTTTGAAATATTGAAGTAATTCAAAGACATTTATCTTTCTTATCAGATGCTTGAGACTGTGCATATAAAACTATTGCTATTGTGATAATACAGCTAGGACTAGATGTCACTGTTTTAACACTTATGAATATTTAAAATACCCTAGTTTTCACTCATGAAGACTTTAAGATACAAAATAGATGAATATAAGGGAAGGGAAGCAAAAATAATATGAAAACAGGGAGGGCGACAAAACATAAGAGACTCTTAAATATGGAGAACAGAGGTTTGCTGGAGGAGTTGTGGGATGAGGGATGTGCAAAATGGGTAAGGGACATTAAGGAATCTACTCCTGAAATCATTGTTGCACTATATACTAACTTACTTGGAAGTAAATTAAAAAATATTTTTTAAAAAACCCTAGTCTTTATACCACACTGGTTGTTATAATAGAAAACACTGTTCCCTGAACCTCAGTAACTTACAACCATATAATACATTAGTCTAATGGTGCCTTATGCTATTCAAGAATTTTTTTGAAAATTGGGATTCTCCATCATGTTGTAAGAAAGCCACTAGGCCATTTCCTTAATTTTGCTGAAGAGAAAGTAGAGACCCAGGCTTGTTAAATGATCTGCAAATGCTCTCACATCTAGTTACTGACAGCAGTAAGACTCAAGCTCAGATTTGTCTTTCATGAAAGCCTAGTCTTAGTAAAGTGTCTGTAACTTCTGTGAAGTTTTTCTTTGCTGCTTCTTTCTCAGTACTTAGTGTGAATCTAGGAAGCCCCTGTGGCTGCTAATATCTAAATCAGCAGGGTCAATGGGGATGATTGATGAGTAAGGTGTTTATTTAGTTATTATTGAAGAGGGAGAGTGGGGGAAAATAGCCAATCATATTTCTGTGCCTCTCTGTCATCTAACTACAGAATTAATATATGACAAGTTCAATGAAAGTGGAAAATAAGAGTAATAAAAATGGAAAAGGAAGGCAAACTTATGAACACATGAATAGGAAATCAAAGAAATCTAATTCTTTCCCATGGTCTTTTAGTTCCTTTCTACCCTCCCCCTCCTTTTTTTTGCCTTCAAAACTGAATGCACAGTTTATATTTTAAAATTTTGATTAAAACAAGTCCTTTTAAGCACATGTACCCCAATATTCATAGCAGCACTCTCAACAATAGCCAAAACATGGAAAGAGCCTATGTGTCCATCAATGGACGAATGGATCAAGAAGATGTGGTTTATCTATACAATGGAATACTACATGGCAATGAGAAAGAATGAAATCTGGCCATGTGTAGCAACATGGATGGAACTTGAGGGTGTTATGCTGAGTGAAATAAGTCAGGCAGAGAAGGACAAATATTATATGTTTGCACTTATAGGAGGATTAGGAGGAACTTAACGGAGGACCATGGGGGAGAAGAAGGGGGGGATATAGTGGGGGTGAGGGAGAGGCAAACCGTGAGAGACTCTTGAATGCCAAGAACAAACTGAGGACTGATGGGTGTGAAGGGGCGGGGGGAGATGGGCATGGAGGAAGGCACTTTTGGGGATGAGCACTGGGTGTTATATGGAAACCAACTTGACGATAAATATTTGTAAAAAAAAAATAGAAATACCCAGCAATCCCGCTTATGGGTATCAAAAAAACCAAACAAGTCCTTTTAAAAAAAACAATCCTTTTAATGAAACATTGAAATAATATAAATTGTGAATGGTTCCCTTTGTTTAGAAATCAACCATTTTATTAATCAACCTAGTCTTGCTGAGATCTAAGGAGGAACATTTTTTATGTTATTTCCATATTCTGTTTTCTGCCAAGAGTGTTACTTGTGTACTTTACCAGGAATACATGCATAATACTCTGTGACACAGCAAATTGTCCAATGTTTTCTACAACACTTTTTAGAAACTTGTATGTTAATGATGAGTATTCTTTTTGTGTGTGTTTAATATATATATAATTACCTTAGTGGAAAAAACTAACATTTCCTCTAAAAATAATTGCCACTGAGAAGATATAATTTTTTAAGTTCTTTTGATTATTAAAAGTATAGTTTGGCTGACAGTCAATACAGATTTATAAGTGAGGAAATTTATTATTCAAGGACTAACCTAACAAATTAAATAACAACATTTAAAGCTGGAAGGAATGTTAATCTTCATCATGGTCAAAGTCCTTTATTTTACGTATGAAGAGACTGAGACCAAGATTGGGAAGTAACTTGTTCAAAGCAAAAAGCTACTTAATTTTAAGTCTGGGGCCAGAACGTCTATCTGAAATAAGATTGCCCAAAATATTAACTCATTGATAGAGTGTCTGAGTTTGTTTTGCTGCTCATTATCTTTACCTGAAAGAATGTCTAGTATACTAACAAGGAGAATTGTTAACCTACATATAACATGTAAATAAAATATTAGCATTTTATGTTTTCCTTCTTTTCATTGTTCCTTATTTATATTGTTAGATCGGCAGGCATAAAAAGTTTGGCTACGGAGTTTTGGTTACACACGTGGCATCAACAGCAGCAGGTGCAGTAGCACTACAGAGTTCAGGTAGGTTTTTTTCTTTTAATCACAATACTGATAATTTTAAATAAAATGAGCAAGCCAATAGAAAATTTAGCTGGCATGATCATTCTCAGGATATTTACTCTGAAGTTCTTTTACCCAAGTTTGGCCTTAGGTAAGGGAAAGTTACAGGGTTTCATTTATCTTTTTTCTTCCGTGAAATTGCAATGGGATTTTTTTTCCCTTGAAGTATGTATATACAGCCTGTTCCCTTTCCCCAGAACAGTGGAACGTAATGAATTAAACTGAGAAGTACTTGAGTACTTAAGAAATTGTCTTCATCTTCTAAATCCTCTCTCAGTACAGTTGAATCTTACAGGATGTTTTTTCCTCTTAAATCTTACATGATTTCTTAATCCTCGGTTTTAGTGGCCTGTATATGCATCGAAATATACACAACCACAATAGTTTTCATACATACATACTATTTCCTTATTCTTTTTCCTCTTTGGCTTCTTGAAAGCTTAGCTTTTACCACTATTTTTGCAGTCAGCATGTATTATCTACTATGGATTAAATTTTTAAGAAGTTTAACAGTGGGAATTTAATATATCTTAAGGCCAGCTGAACCCTAGACCTGAGATAAGACATAACCTCTAATAGAGATGCTATGGTTATAATTTTCAAAGTTTAGTGTTGGTGAACTAGAACATCACTGACCACAACTGATTCTTTGTATTATGGAATGTGTTTCTTGGAAGAAGTTGTCTTACACTGAATGACTTATTTTTTCTTCTACTTAGTATAAAATCTAATATATTGCCATACTTAGGGGCATATTACTGGAAGCATTTGGAGATATAATCTCAGATTTTCCTGTTGGTCAAGTCATTAAGCTTCTGATCCTAATACTATCAAGCTTCTCATGAGAGGATTAATTGCAATTGCTTTATAGGACAAAGGAAGGAACAGTAACATTACTTGAGTTCTTATGATCTCTTAGGGTACTATATTAGGAACTTTCCATATATCATTTCATTGATACTTCATGGTATCCCTCAAATATAACACTATTTCTGTTTTCTAACTGGGGACTTGATGCTCTAAGAAGTCAAGGGATACTACTAAGCTGGCAGATTTATAATTTGAACACTGATATTCTTGTTTCAGAGCTTATTTTTTTTCTTTTCCTAGCAGAGGAACCTTTTTGTTCTAATGTTATTATGAACTTACTGATTTAATGATTAGATGTTCTGTTTTACACTTTATGTAATTTAATTCTTCATAAAATAATAATCAGCCTTAATAATCACTTTCATTTATGCATATAGTACCTGACTCTTGAGAATTTAGACTGTATTGAGCCAAAAGTTGTGTGAAATGAAGAATTGTTTTAAGCATAAGAATTAAAAAAACAGTTAGAATAAGGAACACACTTAAACTCTTTAAGTGCGTACCCTGCCTCCTGATACACACACATACACACATACACGCGTACATGCACATACATACCACCTTTCAGTTGCCTTTCATTGTCGACTCACCTGGAGAGTAAAGTATAAACCTTATTTTTCAGATAAGTATGGCCAGAAGTTACTGGCCAAGGAATCAATCCGGAGACTCAAAATTCAGTTCTCTAGGGAAATAGTCTCTCAGAATTAGTCATTTTATAATAGTTTTAGGAAAATTGTATAATTAACAATAGGAGATATAATTTCTACCAAGATTAAAAGTTATTTCTTACATAAGTATGTGTCTTTTGTCAGTGAGGACCAATCTTGTCAGAAGGATAATTATATCTTTCTTCCATAATTCCAAGAAATTGTATACTGTAAGTATGATGTATATAATTCTTCTTAGGGTTTATTAATGCACTTATAATTGAATTATGGGCCAATCTGGAGTGTGGAAGAGATGATGTGAGAGTAACTCATCCCAGATCTACTCCAGTGGATCCTATTGACCGGAGCTGTCAAAAGGTAAGAAATGATATGAGTATCTCTCTCAGAAATTAGTTCATCCAGGCTTTATCTATATTCAGTTATAACCAGCAGCTTCTCCTGTTTCTCCTCTCCTTTTTTCATTTCTAATTTTTGTTTTCAAAATAAGTGACTAGAACTACCAGTGTTCCATGGGAGTTATATTTTGCAAGGATTTTTTCCTTTCACAGTATGTTTACTGTCATTTTCCCCTTAGTAAAGAGTGATACATACCACACATGCTATGAAAAAACAACCCTCTCAAAAAAAAACCCCAAAACAAACTAATCAACCAAAGCAAAAAAAAAAAAAAGAAAAGTTTTGCACTTGGGTTTAAATCTAATAGAAAATTGTCAGTATTATTTGAAGCAAGGGTGGGTGAAGAAAAGATGCTATCATTTAGAGTAATGTGCCAAAAAAGAAATTCTGAAGCACCTATACTCTTATAATTCAGTGGCTTTTATATATTTGACATGTTTTGCAAATTTCACGAAGTTATTTGATGATTCCTGCTTTTGACTTTATGGGAGCCTGGGAAAGTTTCAGTGGATGTCATAAAATAATATTAAAAAATCAAATTCTGTTTTCAATAATGATAGGCTTGTTCCCTCCAGTAGAAACAAAAACTCAAGAAAAAGGACTTAAAAAATCTGCTAGTTAAAAGTACTAGAATGGCTAAAAAGAGACAAAAAAATGGAGAGGAGTAACTAGATGACAAGATTGATAGTTTGAGATTCTTTATTTAATAGACTTTTGCCTGAGGGCAAGTACCAGTTGGTGCACAGATAGAAATCTATACTCTAATACTCTAATGAAGATTTAGGGGTACACAACAGCTGGAAAATGGAAGGAGGTTTCGGGAAGGCTCTGCACTGGCTGCTTGGAGCCTGCTTGGGATGCTCTCTCTCCCTCTCCCCAATCCATGCTGTCTCTGTCTCTCTCAAAATAAGTAAAACTTAAAAAAAATTCTACAACTAAACACCTTTTGTTTGAAGTAATTTTCTAGATAAGCCTAACAGAATATTTAAAGATGACCAGAAGAACTAGTCAATGAACTTCAGGTAGATCAACAGGAATTACACAATCTGGAGAGCAAAGAGAAAATTAGGCAATACTTCTGTGATTTGTGAGACCACATCCAAAGGCTTAATATGTTTGGTTGGTATATCAGAAATGGAGGAAAGAGAATAGGATAGAAAAGTATTTGAACAGAAGCTGAATTTCCAAATGTCTTAAAAAATGTAAACTTAAAGGTCAAGAAACTTAGTGAATCCCAAGGAAGAATGTTCAAAGAATAAAAATACAAAGGAAACCATAAGGCCCACTTATAGACATACAAACTGCTGAAAACTAAAGAGAAAGAGAAAATCGTGAAAGAATATCGTGAAAGAAAGAAAGAAAGGATACCAGATGGATATTTGGATTTTCAGATTAAAAAGAAACTGCCAAGTAGGTGAGTGAGTATAAAAGGCTGTTTTTCTCTTAACTTCTTGTTATAGTACACAGGACTCTTGAAAAGAAAACTGTGCTATATAGTGGGATTTATTTTATACTTAGAGGCAACATATATGAAAGCTCTACCACATGGAGTAAGCAAATAGTATAATGGTATGCGAATCTCTGTGACTTCAAGGTTCTTAAATTTTACATAAAGTGGAACAACATTAATTTTTAATCCCTAGAAAATATTCATATTTCAAATTTAAGGTTGGGATTTGATTCAACTTATTGTGCTTTGAAAAAAATGTCAGTATAAACTAATAGTTAATTTCAGTTAAAAAAATTGTATACTCTTGTAACTATGAACTGAAAGATCTAGAAATAACTCCTAGCAAATATCTTTAGTGCTTAGCTTGTAGTTCCAAATATTATTCCTTAGGGATTCTGTTTTCTTTGGGGATTTAATTTTACTGTCATTTAAATTATAGGAAATATTAATGTGGCCTTAGTTTATAATGAGGTACACTAAATTTATTTCCAGTCCAGTCACTTCTTACCTTTCTATAGCTGTACTTTGGAGCATGATAGACAATAACAACATGTATATGAATCTACTTCAAACTAAAATTAAAAATTCAGTCCCTCAAATACATTAATCTAATCTTAGGTGTTCAGTAGCCACATGTAGCTAGTCACTGTTGCACATTTCAAATTATATAAATTTTCATCACCACAGAAAGAAAGGTCTACTGGACAGCATTGACCTAGAAAAACCATTAAGTAATAGGCAAAAAGATACAGCCAAAATAAAATTTTAAAACAAACAAAAAGCAAACTCCACAGGGTAGAGATGGAAGAATAAGGGAACAGAAAAATGATGGGAAAAAAGAAAACAAATAGGAAAATAGTAGCCCTAATCAATAAGTGCATTACATGTAAGTGACTAAATAATTAAAATGCAAAGCTTTTGGGTCTTTAGGAATTCCCTTCAAAGAAAAAGCTACTGATAAGTTGACAGTCAATGAATAGAAAAAGAGAGGAAAAACTATACATTAGAAGACCGACCGGAATAGCCATAGTTAATGTCAGAGATAAAGGAAATGAAGTAATCCCAGATTAAGAAACATTTGATTATAATGTAGACATAACAATCATAAATTAGTTATGATCCTAAAAATGAGATAACAGAACATATGAAGTATTAAAATAGCTTAAGGAATGCTATTCTTCTTTCCATGAGTATGGAATGTTTTTCCATTTTTTTGTGTCCTCTTCAATATCTTTCACGTCTTTGATAGTTTTCAGAGTACAGATTTTTTTTTACCTCTTTAGATTTATTGCTTCATTATTAGTGTATAGAAATGCAACAGATTTCTGCATGTTGATTTTCTATCCTGTGACTTTGCTGAATTCATATATTAGTTCTAGCAAGTGTTTGGTGGAGTCTTTCGGGTTTTCTACATAGAGTATCATGTCATCTGCGCATAGTGAAAGTTTGATCTCTTCCTTGCTGATTTGTATGCCCTTTATTTCTTTTTGTTGTCTGATTGCTGAGGCTAAGATTTCTAGTACTATATTAAATTGTAATGTTGAGAGTGGACTTCCTTGTTTTGTTCCTGATTGTAGGGGAAAGACTCTCAGTTTTTCCCCATTGACAATGATATTAGCTGTGGGTCTTTTGTATATGGCCTTTATGATGTTGAGGTATGTTTCATCTATCCCTACTTTGCTGAGATATGTTCCATCTATCCCTACTTTGCTGAGGGCTTTTCTTTTTTTTAATCAAGAATGGATACTTTATTTTGTCAAATACATTTATTATGTCAAAATTGTTCTGCAACTATTGAGAGGATCATATGGTTCTTTTATCCTTTTTGTAATGTGGTGTATCATGTTGATTGATTTGCGAATATTGAACCATCCCTGCAGCCCAGGAATAAATCCCACTTGATGATGGTGAATAATTCTTTTAATGTACTGTTGAATTTGATTTGCTAGTATCTTGTTGAGAATTTTTGCATCCATGTTCATCAGGGATATTGGCCTGTAATTCTCCTTTTTAGTGAGGTCTTTGGTTTTGGAATCAAAGTAATGTCTGCTTCATAGAATGAGTTTGGATTGAGCTAGATGTATTATGCTAAGGGAAATAAGTCTATCAGAGAAAGACAGATATCATATGACTTCACTCTTGTGTGGAGTTCAAGAAACAAAATAGTTGAATGTATGGGAAGGGGCAGGGGAGGAGAAGAAAGGAAAATGAACCACAAGAAACTCTTAATGATAGAGACAAACTGAGGGTTGATGGAAGGAAGTGGGGGGTGGATATTAAGGAGGGCACTTGTGATGAGCACTGGGTATTGTATGTAAGTGATGAATCCCTGAATTCTGCTTCTGAAACCAATATTGCATTGCATATTAACTCATATAAAAAATAAAATTAAAAAATAACAAGGAAGAAACAGGCAGATCTTCAGTAACAATTGAAGATTTTAACATTCCTCTTTCAGTGATTGATATAACACATCTTTCAGTTTGTTCACAGATACATGATATGAATATCACTAATTATCACTTGATATAATTTTCCTTTAGAAACTATATCATATTCAGTGACTGCAGGACACCTATTCTTTTCAAGAGCATTTAGCACTCTTACCAAGAAAGAGACTTACTGGGCTAGAGTGCAAGTCTACATAAATTTAAAATGATTGGAATAATATTGAGTATGATCTGTGGCCACAGTGAACTTAAGTATCATGAACTAGAAGCTATAAAAATCCTAACCCAAATATTTGGAAATATACCTCTAAATAACACACAGCTCAAAGAAACTACGAGGGAAATTAGGAAATTTTTTAAACTAGAAAATAATAAAGTATAAAATTTGTGAATATAGTTGAAGAAGTGCTGAGGGACATTGAACTGTAATAATAATATTTACAGTAGAAAGAGATGTATAAAATGAATGAGTCAAAGTTTTACTTTAAAAAACTAGAAAAAGAGTAAAGTATACCCAAAACACACAGAAAAAGGAAGTAATAAACATTTGAGCAGAAATCAATAAAACAGAAAAGACAAATGAGAAAAGTAACAAAGCCAAAAGTTGGTTCTTGGAAATGATTATTAAAATAAACCCCTGGCTAGGGGGAAATAAGGGACTGAAGAAAATGAGAGACTGAAAATTAATCAAGAATGAAAGAAGAGTTTCACTGAAGATCCCATAGTTATTAAGGGATAATAAAGGAACATTATGATCAGCTTTATGCTATGAATTAAACAAGATAAAATTGGCAAACTTCTTAAATATGCTTACCAAAAGTGACCCAGTATAAAATAAAAAATCTGAATAGCTATGTATCTGTTAAAGAAATTGAATTCATTATCAAAAAACTTTCCACAGAGAGAACCACATGGTTTCATGGGTGAATTCTATGGAGCTCTTATAGGAGAAAGAACACCAGTCTTACACAAGCTTTTTCAGAAAACAGAGGTGAAAGAATCTGTTTCTAACTTATGTGATGAGGACCAGCATAATATTGACATGGATGAGACAAAACTGCTTCATATATATGTATAAAATTATAAATATTTTAAATTATAAAAATATGTTAATTAATTATAATTAATATATTATAGTAAAATTAATAAAATATCAAATTGTATATAATAATATATAAAAGAATCATTTTTATGATCTAGTGGAGTTTATTCCAAGCAACAGAAAGTTGGTTTCTCATTCTAAAATTGGACTGTAATTCACTATATTAACAGAATAAAGAAGACTCCTATGATGATTTCACTAGACATGGATACATCATTTGACAAAATTTAATGCCCGTTTATGAAAAAACTCAGATTTAATGCCATCTTCTAAATGCTGTATTTCAAAAACATGAATCTTATGTGTATTAGTGAAATATTGGACCTAAAGTCAGTTCACTCTTATTTAACATTGCGGTAGATCCTAGGACAGTAAGGCCAGGAAAAAAAAAATAGAATGCATACAGATTAGAAGGAAAGATGTAAAACTATTTAAAAATGGTTTGATTCTCTCAGCTTATAAAAAACTTGCTGTTGAGGCGCCTGGTGGCTCAGTCGGTTAAGCGTCTGACTTCGGCTCAGGTCATGATCTCACGGTTTGTGGGTTCGAGCCCCGCGTCGGGCTGTGTGCTGGCAGCCAGGTCAGAGCCTGGAGCCTGTTTCAGATCTGTATCTCCCTCTCTCTCTGATCCTCTCCTGTTCTCTCTCTCTCTCTTTCTCTCTCTCTCTCTCTCAGAAATAAACATTAAAAAAAACCCAAAAACTTGCTGTTATTAATCACTTTCTGATTTCTGTTAGACACTTAAAAATACATTCTTGGTTTAATAAGTATAATCGATGTCTGTCATTCTAAGAACCCCAAATCTTAATTGCTCTTCCTTCAGTATTGTCTACCCTCAGAACCATTTTCCTTCATACCTTTCTATCTACAAGGTAAAATGCAATTCCCATTAGTTTCCTGGAAAATCTTTGTTCTTTGTCATAGAGGATGAAGTTAGAGCTCATTAACATAGCACGTCTCCTCCTGCCTACCTGCCTGCTACTTTGCAGCTCTCGTTCTCCTCTCCCTTCACTGTGCTGTATAGTGTCCTCTTCCCAATTCTTCCATCCCTCTCAGTAGTATAGTACCATCAGATCATTTAGAGAACCATTTTAAATGATCTAATAGTATATTTGTGCTATATTACAGTGTGAGTCCTTGAGGGCAGGGACCATTTCTTCATTCATATTTTTATTCTTAGTATCTGGCATAAGTGCTTATAAGCAGCCACTGTTAAAATATTTTGAATTAATAAGTAAATCAATGATCATTAACAACCTGAAGGAGTTTTAATTCATAAAAAAGTGTTTGATCTTGGATACTTTTTTTTATGTTTGTTTATTTTGAGAGACAAAGCGCGAGCATGGGAGGGGCAGAGAGTATCTCAAGCATTCTCCTCTGTGCCAGCTATGGAGCCGATGTGGGTCTTGAACCTACAAACTGAGATTATGACCTGAGCCAAACCAAGTGTTGGATGCTTAACCAACTGAGCCACCCAAGGCACCCATGATCTTGGGTAATTTTAAAATGCTTTAGTCTCGGGATCCCTTGATGGCTCAGTCGGTTGTGCATTTGACTCTTTGATTTTAGCTCAGGTCAGGATCTCATAGTTTGTGGGATTAAGCCCTGTATTGGGTTCTGCATGGACAGCATGAAGTCTGCTTAGGATTCTCTCTCACCCTGTCTCTCTGCCCCTCTGTTGCTAGCTTACTCTCAAAATAAACAAACATTAAAATGCTTTAGTTTCAAAATATATCAAATATTTGATCTTCCATTTGTTTTCTTACCGTTATTTTACAGAACCTCATTTTCTTCAAGACTTTGAAGTAATAGGTTTTGTGCTAACATAAATTTTAGGATAATTAATGTCTGATATTAGTAACATCTTAATGATATTTCTATGGGAACTCGTGATTATATTATAAATATTTTCTTGAATTCTATAAGTACTAATGAAGCAATTACAATTTTAAAGATGTTAATGTCTTTTAAAAATGCTCATTGTACCAAAAATGCATTTTTCTCCTAGAAACAAACTGCTGAAATCTTCTCAGGTTTCTTTTAAATTGTTTAGTTTGTTTTGTTCAAATATAATTACTGAATTATTTTTACCTGAAGTTCTGTGTAATTACCTGAAGTTCTATATAAAACCTTATCAGAAGTTTTCATGATTCTTTGTGGTCCAGATTGTTTTATTTCTTAGACGTAGGTAGGGAGGTTTTCATTTTACCCATGGAATTCCTCATGTGCAAATAATACAAAAACTTTCAATATAGTATTGATATGTGATCTGTAAAGACCATGTGCCTTTTTGGACAATGTCAGATGTCCTTAATAAATGTCAAGTAGACATTTATTAAGAATTTCTTGTAAAAAATAAGTTTCTTATATCTCTCATGGTTATAATAGATGGGAAGGACTCATTTAGGGTGCCTGGGTGGCTCAGTCAATTAAGTGTCAGACTTTGGTTCAGGTTCTGATCTCATGGTTCATGAGTTCAAGCCCCACATGGACAGCAGAGAGTCCACTTCAGATCCTCTGTCTTCCTCTGTCTTTCTCTCTGCATCTCCCCACTCATACACACAGATACACACACAGACACACTCACTCTCTCTCAAAAATAAATAAACATTAAAAGGATAATAAATAAGACTCATAACTATCTAAATATTGGATTCATATTAAGGACACTTATAAATTATATACATGTTTAAATTATAAAGCATTTTCTGTTTATTTTTTAGCTTATGTTTTTTATAAATTAAATGAATAATAAAAATATGAAGTCTATCTATCATAATCATCTTTGTAGTCAACACCTTGGTGATTAGTGAATTTTTCCAAGGTGTTTTTATAAGAGGCCATGAACTCTCTAGTTTCACTGTCATTTATTGTACATTTAATTGATATATTCCTTAAACATCTTTTCTTTGATGCTAGGTTTTTTTTTTCTCTATAGTGATCACTTCTTGCATAGTGTTCCTCAGATAAACATTCAGTAAATGGCAACTAGGTTATTAAATTTAGTTATTCTACTTTATGATCACTTTATTGCTATTCAAATGATTCCAGCTTTAAATCATGAATGTGTGGATTATTTTCTTCTTAGAAATAGTTAGAAATTGCATCTTCATTTTATGGAATATTTGTGGGGAAAAAAGGAAGCTTTTTTAGAGTTCATTTTTCATTCTACAACCCTTTGTTAAAACTTACTGTGTTAAATATATTCACTATAACCACCCTTATTTGTAAAGAATATTTCATTTGGCATAAAGGTGGAGGAGGGGATAAAAGGGACTCTACCTTCCAAGTCCTCAAACAAGAACTGTGTAGCAAGGGTGACATTGTTAAATAGTGTCTGAAGATTATACTGGGTTTTAAAATGAGTAACCTAACCATGAAAATAAGAAAATGCAGATTAGTTCTGCTGTCAACTCTCTGATTGCATGTCTTTGGCTAAGTCACTAACTTCTCTGGTCCTTAAGTTTTTCCATCTATTAAATGAGAGATTAACTATTCTTTAAAAATTTCTTGTGTTCTGATTATAGTGAAAATTCTTAGTTTGATTCTCAAATTTTCTGAATCTAGCAAAAAGTTTTTAAAATGACAAGGAAAAAACTTAATAGTTACAAAAAGTAAATTAATGCAATACAAATGAAACCAGTATTGGCAGAATACAAGGCTTCTAGATGTGAATAGAGTTCATTAGAAAGCCTTCTAGAAAAAATGTGGCAAGCTTATGAAGTGGGATACAGAGTAAGTGGGAGGGCAGGAGGACCTTGTTGGTAGGCTAAAAAGGTTTGCATTTGTGGCAGTCACTTGAAGGAGACCACAGGCAGATTCAATTGACTGAAGTGGTGACTTCCCGCTGAGGGATAATGGGAAAGGAGGCTTTTGACAGTGTGAAGAGAAGAAAGGTATCAATTAGTAAAGTGCCTTGAAAGTCATGCTAAGGAGTTTAGGCTTGATGGGTAGTGATAGGAAACCACTGCATGCTTTTGTGCAGGGGATCCAAATATTCATGTTGCTTTTAGTAAAGTTAAATGAGAATGAGAGCTTAAAAACTTCATGGAGAGATTAATTTATTACGATTGTACCAGAAAATGAGCTGATTTTGATAAGAAAGCCATGACTTTTAAAAATTAACTCTAGTATTTAGGTTAGTTGGATTTCCGGTGAATGTAAAGGTTAAAGATAGCCTTGTGATCTGAGTGCAAGAATATATAGAACTTAATTATTTTGCTTCAGAGCCCTGAAGTGTTGTTCTCTTATATTTCTGTCAGATCAGTTATTACAATGCAAAGAATGAGAAAGATGGATCATTTCATTTTTTCTAAAAACCAAACTTTTTGGGATGCCTGGGTGGCTCAGTTGGTTGAGCGTTCGACTTTGGCTCAGGTCATGATCTCACAGTCTTTGAGTTCGGGCCCCTGAAGAGCCTGTTTCAGACTCTGGGTCTCCTTCTCTCTGCCCCCTCCCCTGCTCATGCTCATGCTCTCTCTCTCTCCCTTTATCTCTCTAAAAAATAAGTAAACATTAAAATTTTTTTTCACAAGATACAAGACATTTTAACCTTTTCCAACTTCTATATATTCTGTTACTATTGTTATGTGTTATCAGTACCTAGATTATTGCTGATGTTAACTATTTGGTATTTAATGTGTATATTTCACATTTATCTAGATTAATTAAGCTTATTAAAAAAAATTAACCCTCACAGTTGTAGTCCTATAAACCTGTTTATGACTCTTTTATGGATGTGGTTGAAAAAAATGAACCATTTAAATGACTGTTTTCTCTCTTTTCTGCCTAAGTCTTTTCTAGGACTGGTGAACCTCTTACCTTATCCTGCTGTTTATGAGCTGGTAGGCAATCGAGATCTTCCCAATAAAGCAGAATATTCTCTTCGTGAAGTCCCAACATGTGTTATTGTAAGTCATTTTCTTTTAATCTTTACCTTTTATAAATAAGATTTGTAGTACAATGCAGTTTAACAGAAAAAAAGAAACATTATTTAATGGCATTTAAAGGCTGATTTGATTTACCCATGGAATGTCAGCTCTGACTTATGTGTGCCTGGAACTTTTGATCCAGGTCATCTAAAAGTTACAGAACCTACTGGAACACAAAGTTAATGGTCCCCAACCAGGAAAGAAACTTGGCATAAATAGAAACATGTATATGAATGACTTTTAGATGGTTTATATTATTAGTCACACCAGTGTTGCTTCCTCATTGGTTAGGATAATTAGGATTAAACTATATCCAAGGGCTCCATTACATTTTCTGCTTATATTTTAATGAACTACCTATTACTACCCCATGAGGGCAGTATATACATACTTATTTGAGACTTTTTTCATATTCATACTCCTAAATGGGTAACTTGTTTTAATCATTTAGAGAGATTTAATTCTTCATCTTTGGGTAAGTTTATGATTTAAACACACAAAATAATGTATATTTGTGCATTCATGAAGACTTAATTAACACTGAAATTCTATTAATAATTCTTTTTTTCTGGTTACTTTGTCCTGTGTGTTACTGTTTTTTCTATAGTTTTGCCCATTTGAATACTTAATTCTTTTTATCCCTAAACGTTTTTAAATTTTATTAAATGTTTATTTATTTTTGAGAGAGAGAGACAGAACGTCAGCAGGGAGGGGCAGAGAGAGAGACACACACAGAATCTGAAGCAGACTCCAGGCTCTGAGCTGTCAGCACAGAGCCTAACATGGGGCTGAAACTCAAGGACTGTGAGATCATGACCTAAGCCAAAGTCGGACACTCAACTGAGCGAGCTACCTGGGAGCCCCTAAACCTTTCATTTTTTAAAACTTCATCTACTCTGGGAGTTTTTTTTGATAATTTTATTAATGAAATATAAAGATAGATACTTCTGTCATTGAGTTTTTAATTTATATTTTCTTTTCCCTTGAGTGTTTCAATTTTATCTTGTGCTTACTTGTATCTTAGCACTTAAATAGTTTTACAGTTGATCATTTAGGTGTTCTGTCTTCCTTACTACACTGTGAGTGCCTGAGAACAAGTAGGACATCATAGTCATCCTTAGCATCTAGCACATAGATGTCCAGTAAATGGTTTTCAAAAATTTTCATAAAATTATTGCCTTTGTTGAAATCAATTATGGGAAACAAATGCAAATTAGTTGCATTATTTAATCTAGAACAATGGCTTTGATGTTTGTTCTCAAGTTTTCATGGATATCTGCAGTGCATATTCAAAGATTATTTTTTCACTTTGGGAAAGTTTTGTCTTTTAGTCTTAAAACACTTAGCTGCAGATAGTTTTGTCATTCTACTTCTCCCGATGGATATTACATTTTAACCATGTAGAAAAATAGCTACTTCCCATCACTCAAACATGTTTAAACTCTCCTATTAAAAACAAAGAACAACTTCCTTGACCTGTGTCTTCTTTTAGCTGCTATCCTATGGTTTTTTTCCTCCTTCCCTCCCTTTCTCACCTCCCACCCCCCTAAAAAAAACTTCTTGAAAAAATAATTATACTTGAAGTCTCTACTTCTTTCTCTTCTGTCACCTCTGGAAAGTATTGTAATCTGGCATCTTGTTCAACTACTTAACTGAAATTTTTCTGCCAAAAGTCACCAATAAATCCATAATTCCCTAATCCAGTGGGACACCCCCCCCTTTCCTTTAACTGAAGGTGGTAATCTTGCAGCTTTGGGCACAGTTGATCCACTGCTCCTTTCCACTCTCTCCTGTGACTGTGGCACTTCTGGTTCTCTTCCAGGTTCTCTGGTCTCTTCTGTATAGTATCCTTTGTGGAGACTTCCTTTGTGTTCTCTTCCTTTGTCTTCTGTCCTCCAGATTGATTTTATCCAATACTGTGCTTTAGTTGTCTACTGACAGCTCTCTAACTTATGTTGCTCACCTCTCTCAGATCTTTACTCAGATTTCTACCAGATAATGGACATCTGGAAAACTCATGGACATCTTAGTCTTAACCACTTCTATAACTGAATAGAATTTTTTTCTACCCAAAATCAATTCTATTTCCTATTTTCCTATCTCAGCATATGGCACCATCTTCACAGGTGATTGAGCTAGAAACCTGGAAGTCATTGTTGACTTCTTTCTATATATGCAATCAATCACCATTTATAGATCGTCACCTCCCTAATAACTAGATCTTGTTTACTTTTTTTCTATTCCTATTAAGGCCACCTTAGCTCAGACCCTCCTTCCTTCCTTCCTTCCTTCCTTCCTTCCTTCCTTCCTTCCTTCCTTCTTTCCTTCCTTGTCAAGTTAGCTAACATACAGTGTAGTCTTGGCTTCAGGAGTAGATTCCTGTGATTCATCACTTAGATACAATGGCCAGTGCTCATCCCAACAAGTGCCCTCCTCAATGCCCATCACCTGTTTTCCCTACCCCACCCCCAGTCCTCCACCCCCATCAACCCTCAGTTTTTTCTCTTTATGTAAGAGTCTCTTATGGTTTGCCTTTCTCTCTGTTTGTTATCTTATTTTTCCTTCCCTTCCCCTTTGGTCATATGTTAAGTGTCTTAAATTCTACATATGATTGAAATCATATGATATCTGTCTATCTCTGACTGCCTTATTTTGCTTAGCATAATACCATTCACATTGTTGCAGGTGGCAAGATTTAATTCTTTTTCATTGCTGAGTAGTATTCTCTTGGGTATATAAACCACATCTTCTTTATCCATTCATCAGTTGATGGACATTTGGGCTCTTTCCATAGTTTGGCTATTGTTGAGAATGCTGCTATAAATGTTGGAGTACATATGCCCCTTTGAATCAGCACTTTTGTATCCATCCTTTGGATAAATTCCTAGTAGTGCAATTGTTGGGTCGTAGGGTAGTTCTAGTTTTAATTTTTTAAGGAGGCTCCACACTGTTTTCCAGAGTGGCTGCACCAGTTTGCCCTCCCACCAACAGTGCAAAAGTTTTCCCTTCTCCACATCCTCACCAACATTTGTTGTATCCTGAGTTGCTGATTTTAGCCACTCTGACTGGTGTAAGGTGGTATCTCAATGTGGCTTTTATTTGTATTTCTCTGATAATGAGTGATGTTAAACATCTTTTCATGTGTCTGTTAGCCATGTGGATATATCTTCTTTGGAAAAGAGTCTATTCATGTTTTCCACTCATTTCTTCACTGATTATTTGTTTTTTTGGGTGTTAAGTTTGGTAAGTTCTTTATAGAATTTTGATACTAACCCTTTATCTGATATGTCACTGGCAAATATCTTTTCCCATTCCAATGGTTGCCTTTTAGTTTTGTTGATTATTTTCTTGGCCGTGCAGAAACTTTTTATCTCGATGAGGTCTCAATAGTTCATTTTTGCTTTTATTTCCCTTGCCTTTTGAGATATGTCAAGTAAGAAGTTGCTGCAGCCAAGGTCAAAGAGGTTGCTGCTTGTTTTTTCCTGTAGGATTTTGATGGTTTTCTGTCTTATCCATTTTGAATTTATTTTTGTGGTGGTATAAGAAAGTTCAGACCCTCATTTCTTGTTTGGATTACTTCAGTGTGATCCTGTTTTTTTCCCCTAGTCTCAACCTGTAACTTATCTTCATGCTAATTTATTTTCAAAGTGATCCTTTAGAAATGAAAACTTGATGCAGTGATTATATTTAAAATCTTTGCTGATTTCCCTTTACCTCCATGTGTAGTTCTGTTCTTTTGCATGACATACAGCTTCTCCTTTTTTCTCAAAGCCTTCTTTTTTCTTTTGTCACATTCTATTCTCTGACCTCCAGAATGTTTGGACAGTTTCTTCGTTTCTCTGGAATCTGGAAGCTATATAACCTTGCCTTTTGACTAGAAAGTATCTCCTCATTTTACATGCTTTACTCTTTCTGTGACGTCTTCTCATATGTCACATTATTTTATAATTATTTTTGCATTTGTCTCTCCTAGTTCCATGAGAAGAGGAACTATATTTTATCTTTTGCCTTGAAAGTTTAGCAAGTTGGTGTTTTTATTTTTCTTTTGCTACTGTGGGCATGGTAGGTTCTCAGTAACTTCACTGTTTAATTAATAATTTATTGACTCTTAATGAGTTTGGCTTTTCTTAGGCTTTATTTAAAAGAATTTAAATTCAGTATCTGTCTCTTTTCTTTGGGAGTTTCATGGCATGAACCTTAGGAAGTTAAACTGAGGAGCTGTGTGTGTGCGTGTGTGTGTGTGTGTATGTGCGTGTGCACACGCGCGCATAGAGAGGGGGCTTTCTTTGCTTTCTTTTGTGGACACTTTCAAACTTAAAAAAAATGGTATGAACTCCATTATACCCAACACTAAAAGTGCAGCTTTTACCAGCATTCTGTCAATGTCCCTACCTGAGTCTAGTTTTCTTTATGCCTGCATTTTGTTTGTTTATTTGTTTCCTGGAGAATTACAGAGCATATTTTGTGCATAATGTCATTTTATCTGTAAATAAATTAGTATGCATTCTAACTAATAAGGACCTCTGGGTTTTTTGTTTTGTTTTTGCTTTTGTTTGAATTACTGCCTTGTAAATCCTTGTGGCTTTAATCATATCCAAGATGTTAGCTATAATCCCTTAATATTATCTAATAAGCGGTCTATTTAAGTTTCCTTTTTATCAAAGATATCTTTTCTTTTTTTTCTTTTCACGGTTGGTCACGTCATGATCTAAACAAAATCCAAAAGTTGTATTTAGTCATTAGGTCTATTACATCTTTTATTCTAAAACTGTTCTGTTTCCGTGCCCTTGATTTATTGGAAAAACTGGTTATTTGTCCTGGGTTGCATTGATTTAGTATTTCACTAAGAGATGTAAACTGGTGATTCTAGTTCTGCCATTCTTTTGTATTTAACTTGAATTATTTAATAAAGGAAAACCTGAAAAAGTTTTTTTTGGGAGTATTAGAATAAATGCTTGACTGTTTATAAATTCTCAGAGTAGTGAATTGGTGCTCTATTAATCTCCAAAAGGGATATTTTATTATTATTACTATGATGAGCTTCTAGTTTTTATATACATGTTTCAATCCAGTGAAGTCATTATTGCTTTTTTTAAAGTTTATTATTTATTTGGAGAGAGAGAGAGAGGGAAAGAGAAAGAGAGAGAGAAAAAGCAGGAGGGGGCTGAGAGAGCAGGAGAGAGGGAATCCCAAGTAGAGATTCTCAACACAGGTCTGAAACCCACAAACCATGAGATCATGATCTGAGCTGAAATCAAAAGTCAGATGCTTAACTGACTGAGCCACTCAGGTGCCCTAGTCATTATTGCTTTTGATATTAAGATGTTCCTTTGACTACTGAGCCCTTTTGACATGTACTTAATTCTGTTTGATATATTTCTTTCTTATTTAAGATGTTCCACGCTCATTGTATACATTTTCTAGCTCAGATCTGGAATCCACCATCTTCAAAGAGTTGTTGTTCCTTTTATTAGGAATTGCTAGTTATAAACTATAACTTGTAACCTAGAAATGTTCATTGTTTAGGGTTGTCATTATTTCTGGTCCTTTTAGGGGATAGCTGAGGAGAAATTTTTTTTTAAGTTTATTTATTTTGAGAGAGCATGAGCAGGGAAGGAGTAGGAGAAGAGAGAGAGAATCCCAAGCAAGCTCCACGCTGTTAGCACAGAGCCTGAGAGGGGCTCCATCTCACGAACCATTAGATCATGACTTGAGCTGAAATCAAGAGTTGGACGCTTAACTGACTGAGCCACCCAGGTGCCTTAGTATTTATTTGTTTTTTTTTAAAAGAGAAATTCCTCATGAGCCTAATATTTTTTCATATATTTTTCTTTTACTAAAAAGCTTGGTTACTAATGACATGAACAAAACTACTTTATAATAGTTTCAGAATAAAATAAGATTAATGCATACATATTGACAATTTGTTTCAGTTAATTTTATCCTTAGAATATATGCCACCAGGGATTTACAATCAAAATACAATATTTTAAAGCACTTGAAGTAAATAAGTCTCTACTCTGCCTGGTTATGCCATTAACTTGATAGATTTGTTTTAGAATGTTTTAAATTGAGAGGTTGTTTTACCTTTTCTTTTGTCTTAATTTTGTTTTTTCACTTGTTATATGGTTAATGTTCTTTTAAAGTATGTGACTCTAATGTATAATAAGGTGTATTCACGGAATGTGCTTACATATCCTCTTTGTTCTTTCTCCCCATATGTTTTGATTTTCACTGTATAGCCACTAACTGTGTGTAGCTATTTAAATTTACATTAATTACAACTAAATAAAGTTAGAAATTTTTTTCCTTTAATTACTATCAGCACTTTAGGATTTCATGTGCGCACTAGCCATAGATGGCCAATGGCTACCACATTAGACAGCACAGAGAGAGAACATTTACATTATTGCAGAAAGTAGTATTTTATAGCATTGCCTTATAGCTAACACTTTTTGTTCCTTTTTGGTTTATCTTTCAACTGTTACTTTAATAAAGAATATATTTTCTTCCCCTTCAGACTTAAGCAAATGATAGTATGCTATAAACACTGTCCTGTCTCTGCAATTTTCTTTTAATTTTGTATCTTTGAGATTACTATATAGATATATAGAGAGCTCTTCCCTTACCTTTTTTTTTTTAATGTTTTATTTAATTTTGAGAGAGAGAGAGAAAGCATGAGCAGGGGAGGGTCAGAGAGAGAGGGAGACACAGAATCCGAAGACAGGCTCTAGGCTCTGAGCTGGCTGTCAGCACAGAGCCTGACGTGGGGCTCGAACCCACGAACCATGAGATCATGACCTGAGCCGAAGTCGGACTCTTAACTGACTGAGTCATCCAGGTGCCCCTTCCCTTATCCTTTTTTAACAAAGGCATAGTATAGTGGTGTATGGATGTGCTGGGTTTTATACATCCATCTACTGGTGGACAATTGGGTTCTTTAAGTTTTTGTTATTGTAAGTTATGCCTCAATTAATAGCTTGGCTTATATTTATCATATTTACCAGTATGCCTATATATATTTTTCTTTTTTTTTTTTTCCATTGCTGCATAATAAATTGCCACAAACTTGGCATATGAAAACTACCCATTTATCAGCTCCCAGTGTTGCATGTCAGAAGTCCAGCACTATGTGTCTGGGTTTTCTGCTCAGAGTATTATAAGCCTGAAATCAAGATGTTGGCCAGACTAAGTGCTTATCCGGAGGCCCTGGGGAAAAATTCAATTCCAAATTAATTATGAGGAGAGCAAAATTTCTTAGGTTGTAGGACTGAAGTGCTGGTTTCCTGCTGGCACTTGGAGACCAAATGTTGCTCCTGGAGCTCTGTACTATGGCCTCCTTCCTATTTCAGCTGTGAACAACCTCCTTCATGTGAAATCGCTCTCATGCTTTGAGTCTCTTTGACTTTCTTTTCTGTGAGCGGCCTGAGACAATTCTTTGCTTGTAAATGGCTCCTGTGATAATATCAGAGCCACTCTGTTAATCTTTTTTAAAATTTTTTTGTAAGAGAGAGTGCACGAGCAGTGGAGGGAGGGAAGGAAGAAGGGGGGGGCAGGGAGAGAGAGAGAGAGAGAGAGAGAGAGAGAGAATCTTAAGCAGACTTCATGCCCAGCACAGAACCCAACATGGGGCTTAATCTTACAACCCTGACTTGAGCTGAAATTGAGTTGGATGCTTAACTAACTAGGCTGCCTAGGTGCCCTGATAATCTCCTATTTTAAAATCAATTAAGGAATTCTGCAAAAATCTCTTCACAGTAATACATGAACTAATATTTATGGCCTGAGAATCTTGGGGCCATCTTAAACTCTGTCTATTCTAGTATTGTTGGGCTCGATTTCTAGAAGTGAGATCATTGGTTTGAAAGGTAAATTCATTTGTAATTTTCATATGTATCACTAGATTTTCATCCACAGAGAATAATCCTCTGCTTTCCTATCACTAAGATATTATAGTGACTGTTTTCTAGCAACCTTAATAAGAAGTTTATGTGATCAGACATTGATGTGTCTGACAGGAGAAAATAAGTATTAGTATATGTTTTTCTCATGAACTGAACATTTTTCATATGCTTAATGGCAATTGACTTCTTTTCAAAGGTCTTTCAGTTTATTTTTACTATTTTTCTATTTGTGTTCTCTTTCTTAGTTTTAAGGAATTCATTATATTTTAGGGATGTTAGGCCTTAACTTCTCATGATTTCATATCAACTGTCTACGAACACTCTAGGCCCTGTAAACAACTCTCAAGTTGGACTTTTGTAAATTAAAGGTCAATGACACAAAATACTCTTTCCTTCTAACACATACATCTTTGATTGCTTTTCAGTTCCTATCACTTGATTTGCAGTTATAGAAGTGATATATTAGGTAGGAACCCTTCAGTTATTGGAGAAACTCAGTTTGAATTAGTTTCAGTAGAAGAGGAAATTTATTGACCTACATAAGGAAATTTATTGACTCATAATTTCCAGATCTAAACAACATCTGCAGCTTATGTGGTGGCAGGGTAAGAGATAGCTGGGAAACATAGATGCCAGTACAAGTGACAGGAGTAATCCATGTTCCTAACAAGAGGTGATAGCTGATTATAGTTCCCTTAGCATAACTGAGGAGTATAAACAATGAATTAACCCAAGGAAGAACTTGCTAATTGTTGGAGCTGATTAAAAGTGGGATGGACGACCTTGGGATTCTATGAGTTTCTCATCCTAAATTATTTTTGGTGGAGATAATGCAAATTAGATCCAAGAACCTTTGGATGGTTGTAGTACATGATCTTTCAGCTCTTTTTCAATGATCAGAATATGTTTGCAGTACTTAGCATAATGCTTGGCACAGAGTAGATGTGCAGTATATGCTAAATAAAATATTTGTGGACTTCATTATATCACTGGTACAAAACAAAAAACAAGGACCAGTGGAAATAGAAGTAGTCAGGTCCACATCTGTCTGCCTCTCTATGTCCTCCTGTCCTTCTACTGCCTTCTATCTAGGCTTTATTGGAAGCTGTACATAGTGTAGTGGTTAAAAGATTGCATTCTGAAGCCAGACTGCCTGGATTAGATTCCTGGTTCTGCCTTTTATAAGCTATGTTTGACCTCAGACAAGATAAAATTTAATTTTCTGTTAAAAGATGGCAGTAATATTCCTATCCCAGAGTTGCTGTGAGATTTAAATGAAATATAAAAGTTTAAATCACTGCTTGGCATATAAAACATGGTATATAATTGTCTGCTGTAATTATCATTAGTGTTTTCTTCTCCAGATGGTGTTCTCCATGGGAGAGTCAGTGGGACTACCTGTCACTCTATACTGACTTCTTCACTGTCTCCCCTTATCATTGTTTCCTAGAGCTGCCATAACAAATTCCACAAACTTTGTGGCTGAAAACAACAGAAATTTATTCTGTTATAGTTCTAGAGTCAAGATGTCTAAAATCAAGGTGTTAAAGGGCCACATTCCCCCCAGAGACTCCAGCAGAGAATCCTTCTTTGCCTCTTCCAGCTTCTGGCTGTTCCAGGCATTTCCTGTCTTATTGCTGCATAAGTCCAGTTTCTGCCTCCATCTTTACAAGGCTTTCTCTTTTCTCTGCCTTAAATTTCCCTTTGTCTTTTCCTCATAAGGATGTTTTTAACAGTCTTAAGGCCTACTTGTGTTAATCTAGGATGATTTTAGAATTCTTAATTACTTCTGGAAATACTTTTCCAAATAAGGTAACAATCATAGGTTCTGTAGATTACGGTGTGGACATATCGTTTTTTGGGGTCATAGTTTAACTCAGTATGACACCAATTGGGAGGGCCTTTTCCTCTACCTCCCTGCTGTAGACTGAATGTATAGCCCCAAAATTCATGTATTGAAACTTAATCCCTAATGTGATATCTGGAAGTGGGCCTTTAGGAGGTGATTAGGGCCTTAAAAAAAAAAAAAAAAGACTACAGGGAAATTCCTCATCTTTCTGCCATGTGAGGGTATAGTGAAAATATGACTGTGAACTAGAAAGTGGATCCTTACCAGACAAAAAATCTTCTGGTGTCTTGATTTTTGGACTTCTCAGCATCCAGAACTATAAGAAATAAAATTTTTGTTGTTTATAAGCCACACAGCCTATGGTACTCTATTATAGTGGCCAGAATGGACTAAGACTTCTCTCACTTGAAAAATCCCAAGGAAGAACCTTAAAGGTTGAGTTTTGTATATAGATGTTCATGGGCTAACCAGTCACAAGCCACTTCTAGTGGTACAGGTGCAGGAGTATTGGCATTTTGACTGACCTATCCCATACCTTTTTTTTTTTTTTTTTTTTTTTTTACATAGAGAAAGCAGAGGAGGAGCAGAGGGGGGCCAGACAGAGAATCTTAAGCAGGCTCCATGCTCAGTGCAGAGCTGGATGCAGGGCTTGATCCCATAACCCTGAGACCATGACTATCTGAGCCACCTGGGCACCCCCCCCCAACCTTCACTTACCTCTTTCTGAAGTAAAAAGGGTCAGATAACACAAGCATGGCCATTGGGACACATGTAAACAGCAGGCACTCAAACATGTATATATTTATGTGAATGGATATTCTTTTGTTTTTCTGTTCTTGGTTTCAATTTGGCCTATTGAATGTTTTCTCCAGCTGGATGATATCCTTTCAAGAGTTTCAGACTTGTGTTTCCTTTCTTTCCTTTCCTTTTCCTGTGTGTATGTGTGTGTGTGAGAGAGAGAGAGAGAGAGAGAGAGAGAGTGTGTGTGTGTTTGTGTGTGTGTGTGTGTGTG